>NC_083340.1:33172822-33772822 GCF_019175385.1 Lycium barbarum
GTTTCTTATTAGTTATAGTAACTATACCCTTTGGGTTGAATTTCCACAACAGGGGCCTTCCTCAAGGGAGGAGTTCATACCCGGAGAAAGAAAGCAGACTACTAGATTAAGATCGTAAAAACAGAAGCTTGTAATATAGCTAGACCAAATTCCATAAATGGAGTCCGATAATAACAAGAGATAAATGTTGACTAATCTGGCTAACATTGAACTTGGTAAAATGAAATGGTTGAATAATTGAAAAATGAGATTATTGAGGAATACACATTGAATGCTGAGATTACGCATTATTTTTTAAATAAAGAACTTTTTATATATTCAGGGGTTGAATAAATGAAAGTCTTATTATTTATATTTAGATCTTAATATTTAAATTTGTATTTAAATTCAGATATCTAAATCTTAATAAAATCTTAATATTCAGATGTGTATTCAAATTTAGAGATGTTAGTGGGAAAAAAATGGGTCTAAGTTGGATCGATGAACTGTGAAATTGGGTTGGTATTACGCCTTCCAAGGGTTTGCACGTGTATAGCAAATGATCATGATTACAAAAGGATCTTCAATAAATAAAAAACAAAAAAACAGCTGTCTTAGATGATAGAAACAGCCATGAAAAATGTTTGTTGCATGATCTACAAAGGAACTAAAAAAGAAGAGAAAGTGGTAGTAGGCTATGAACCATTGAATATCCCAAGAACTTGCTCTTCAAAATATTGGGAGCAAAAGGAGCTTTTTGGACGAAAAGAAGGCAGGCAAGGATCCTTTAATTCTGCATGGTCTCCAAGAACAATAATTGAAATGTTAAATCTTTTTAATTAGCTTTAAAAATTATAAAGAAAAAAGCTGAAAGAAAAAATAGCAAAAAGAATAAGAAGAAAAGAAACCCTTCAAATATCAAACCTCCATGACAGCAAATCTTAGCTGTTTGCTTTCCTATACAATGTAGTATTTATTTGCTTAGACTTATCTTTAGGATGGAATCTTCTAACTATGTGAAAAGCTTTCAAGAGTTCTCATTGAGCTGAGAGAAGGAAAAGGGTTCTTGTCAATCATCACATAGAAGAAAAAGAGTTCTTGTCGAAATGATCATTGCATGACGGGAATATCCAGTTTCTTTATGTAAAAAGTGAAGGATGAAAAGAAAAAGAAATATGAAGCATCATCATTAGAACTTGGAAGTAAAATATGTCACAAAAAAAATTGTGGCCAATTTTGGTTGGAAAGACTCTCTATTCAACCCACTTCTTTTGACCTAATAGCGTGGAGTCCACCAATGAATTAGTGCTCAGTTTCAATTAGTAAAAAGCAAGAAAGGTTTAAAAAAAATATGTCTCATAAATAGACGTGGTGCAGAGTCGAGGCAGCTCAGGGTTCGATTTTGTCATTTTAACTCGACTTGACTCGAATCATTTAAATGAAAACTTGACTCAAATTCAAGCAGAGTTTGGCTTATTTCAATTCGAGTAAGATAGACTAATACTTGGTTCAAGTTTGGACTCGATCGGACCGGATTGGTTCGAATGAGCCATGTAATTATTACTTTTAAACAAAAATAGGGATCTATTAGGCTCAATTAATATGTGAATTACTGGTTAATTTACTTTAAAATGTTAATTTAATAAATAACAATTACATAAAAGATTGTAATTTCTTATTACTCTATGTGATATATTTGAATTTTAATCACATTAATGTAACTTAATCTTACTTTGTGGTTATTCATAAAACATTACAACAATTTAAAAAATAAGAATTTTAAAATTAACGAAATTCAATTTAGTACAATTTTTGAATTTATTGCTAATTTTATAAACGCTTTGAAAGTTCAATTTTATGTTCTATATTTAATTAGCAATATGTGGAATTAAATTGAAAGTTAAATTAATAATTCCACCGCCCCCCCCCCCCCCCCCCGGCACAGTTACGTTTCATTGCATGATTTGAAACTTCACATAGGTGTATATTATGTTTTTGGACTTGTTGGTGTGATTGGAGATGGTGTCTGAGGGACTAAAGTGCCTTTGGGCACCCTTTCACCGCAGATTTTTGTAGGAGCAGCCTTCAGCTCAATCCCGCAGGCTAGGCCATGATTGCTATGTTGGAAATCTTACGGAAAATACTTCAACACGAACACGTGTAGGGACTTTTCTTCATCACGAACACTTATAGGAACTTCTTTTACACTTGAGGAAAATGCTTGATCACGAACAATTGTAGAGAATTCTTCGTAGCTTGAGGCATGCCAATGGCACTGTCCTTAAGGATATTTCACCCGGTATGGGTGTATCCCCCAGGATTCAACAAGCTCTTCTAATACAAAACTAGGAGCCAGAATCTAATAAAGATTTATCTCATAAAAACCCAACAATACATAATGAGAAGAAGTACTTTTTTCACACCTCCAAGATGAACCGATAATGTATGATATATATCAACTTAGAGCTTCTAATATCTGAAGAAAAGACGAATTGCAAAATGGTAAAACCTTTCAGAAAGTGGTATAAACCATAAGATCAAGGGATGTGTCCAGAATAAAAGTCACGTGTTGGACTACTAAATATGCAGAGTCAGGCATTAATGCCATACAAATATTTAAGAATAATAAAGACCATAAAAGCAATTTGTCAAATGACCATATTTAATTTATAAGCCGTTTGGCAACGGACAAATGTTTTCCATTATGAAATGCTACCATTAAGGCTAATAAAGTATAATTAAGTCTTTTGTATTAAAGCTATTAAAACATTAGAAATAGTCCTATTATTTTTGAGATATTAGATAAAAATATTATTTTTCTAACAATCCCCTATATATCTCAAAAATAATAGAAGAAATAAAATAAGAAATTTTGTTGGGTTTTCACATCTCACAATAGCGCTATTAAGAAATTATTTTCTCACACAACTAATGTTGTTTGACAACCACAATATATACATGTTGGTTTTATTCCAACCTCAATACTCACTAAAAAGTATCTTAACCTCATCACTAGCCAACTTCAAACCATAAACTCATATTTCATTATGGTCTACTTGGCTTATTTTCATATTAATTATTACACCCCCACAAAGGGTAAACACATACTCACTAGTGGATTTTGAGATCCACTTAGCATCATTGTATCCTCTCTAGTACATCAAATATTAATTCACTATCACACTTATCCATCAGTTGGTTCTTTTCAAAATCATGTACCGAGAAAAGAAATAACACCATAATTTTTTTTTTTTTATTTTTTCAAAAACATTTGAATAACAAGACCAACTGAAATATTATCACTTTCAAAACATTCTCTCAAAATAACTCTAGTAAGATATCATGACCCCCATAATTTCAAAAATTTCAAAGTAAGGACTTTCATGCCTCATAACACCGTAACCCCCACATTTTCAAAGTATTTAAAATAGGGGAACAATACTTTCATAACCTCACAAGTAGTATTACTAATTCTCATAAAACATTTCATCTTATAAATAACAAGCTAATAATATAACTCACCCAAATAGCTATACTCACAATATGTCATCATCAATAAATATTTTTAAGAAAAACAATATGAGAAAAATAAGTATCGATATTAAAAGTATTTTTTTAAAAATAGTAAGCACATATAAATCATAATTCCAATACTTATTGTCCACAATTTGGAAACAACCTCATCATCTTCAAATAGAGTATTCACTCCAATGATAACGCCAATATTTTTCAAAAGTAGTTTTGAGAAGTTTTTTTTATTTTTTTTATTTTTTATTGTAAGAATTTGAGTAGTTCTTGAATTACCAACATAACTAAATCATTTTTATTCTTCTTCAACTTGAGTGTAGAACTCAAAATTAACTTTACTTGCACAAATATGATTAGTAGTATCAAAGTCATCTAACACCCAATATCTTACATTAGCCACAAAAGATTCGCTCGAAAAATGACCACAATAAATATATCATCCGCTTAACCAAAATTATTTTTAATTAGCGGGATTATCATTCTCCGAATCTTCTCTACATTTATGAACATGATGCCATAGTTCGTCACACACAAAATAATAATTATTCCCATCAAAACCTTCTTTATTAGTGTTGCAGAATCTGATCAATACCATATCATTTGACACATGAAGTTAACTTTGTCCAACATCATTCTCATAAAAAAAAATATTAGGACCAAAGTAAAATTTCCATATAAATATCTCACATTTGTAGGAAAAGAAATTTGTCATAATTCAACATTTCTTCATCCAAATCATCAAGCAAGATAATTTTAAAGCCTAAATTAAATTTACCAAATCTCTTCAATGTGCAAAGAACACAACTTATACAAACACAGATCTCAAAGATAGGTCTACAAATTCTTGCACCATAATTAATCTATAAAGATAAACATCAATTTCAAGCCAAATTAATCTATAAAGATAAACATCAATTTCAAGTCAACTTTTCAAAAAATTATCACAACATATAGATGCATATTATTATACATATCTTTGCACTCATCTTACCACCTCAAATATAAATTATCCACAAATATTCAAATGGTTTGGACATTATTTAAGAGCTACCTAAAATAATATAACAACAACACAAATTCATCACAAACCCAAAACCAATTCATTGTATTTAGCATTTTGTTGACCCAAATGACTAAGACAAAAAAATATGATTAATTTCAGAGTCTATATTATCCAATATAAAAATGTTCACCAAAAAATCTCAAACTTGTAGAACATCATGATAAACCCACTTATAATTTTTACACTAGAAATCTGCCCCACAACTCAATATTAAATCTTAGAGAAGATAATCACTAAAACTACTATCCAAGCACAACTTAAAAGTTTCAAATAAAAGTATAAATTAATCATATCAAAATCATTACCACTTTACTTTTAGATCATATTTTTTTCCATTATACTATAATTCAGAAACATACCTGAAACTTAGACAGATTGTACTAAGTTATTTTCTTTTAATTCCCCGTAAGAACATAGCATGAAATATCCTTAAGATTGTTGGCAATCTTACGGAAAATACTTCAACACGAACACGTGTAGGGACTTTTCTTCATCACGAACACTTGTAGGAACTTCTTTTACACTTGAGGAAAATGCTTGATCACGAACAATTGTAGAGAATTTTTCGTAGCTTGAGGCATGCCAATGGCACTGTCCTTAAAGATATTTCACCCGGTATGGGTGTATCCCCCAGGATTCAACAAGCTCTTCTAGTACAAAACTAGGAGCCAGAATCTAACAAAGATTTATCTCATAAAAACCCAACAATACATAATGAGAAGAAGTACTTTTTTCACACCTCCAAGATGAACCGATAATGTATGATATATATCAACTTAGAGCTTCTAATATCTGAAGAAAAGACGAATTGCAAAATGGTAAAACCTTTCAGAAAGTGGTATAAACCATAAGATCAAGGGGTGTGTCCAGAATAAAAGTCATGTGTTGGACTACTAAATATGCAGAGTCAGGCATTAATTCTATACAAATATTTAAGAATAATAAAGACCATAAAAGCAATTTGTCAAATGATCATATTTAATTTATAAGCCGTTTGGCAACGGACAAATGTTTTCCATTATGAAATGCTACCATTAAGGCTAATAAAGTATAATTACGTCTTTTGTATTAAAGCCAATAAAACATTAGAAATAGTCCTATTATTTTTGAGATATTAGATAAAAATATTATTTTTCTAACATGCTATGGGTATATTATGCCAGCGCCTCTATCGAGAAACGCTGTAGCAGTATATATACCAGGTCGTGCAACAACTATTTTAGCGATTTTTGAGATTTGGTTTTGAGCTAGGATTCCTAAAAAAGTGAGTCCGGAATCAAAATGCCAAAAAAAAAAAACATTTTGAACCAAAATACCCTAACAAAAAAAATTGTTATCAAAATGCCTTTAGCGCAGTAATTTACTGCGCTAAAGCACTTAACGGGGACGGCTCTGTTAAGTGCTATAGCGCAGTAAATTACTGCGCTATAGTCCCCCCCCCCCCCCCCCCCCCTTTCGGCCCTTTTGGTTAGCCCTTCTTCCATTACACTTTTTAACGTATTTTGACCATAGATTAATCATGCTTCGGGACTCTGAAACTTCAATATTTTATATAGAACCCTACTTATTTTTGTGCGATTAATAAGGTAGGATCAATACATCAAGGATACACAAAAGTTCGGATGACCGTTTTAGTGGTTGACAAGTGCTCGAACGCCACTTTCGTTTGAAGGCTCGGTGACATTAGCTTGAAGTTCTTTATGAATACTTAAACTTGTTCATTAATAATTAATCAAAAGTTAGTCAAAATGGCAGCATTCATACAAAAAAAAAAAACTTAATTAAATTGCATCATTCGTTCATAACCTTGAGTAGATGAAAATACTTAACATACTAATTAATAAGAAAGCCAAACTTTTTTAAAATACAATCATCAAAGTAAGAAAAGAACTTAAAAAACATTCATCAATTAATGCCCTTGAGTTGATCTTCTGCCACCACCACTAGAGGTACTTCCACCACGAAGGTTTCCTCCACCACGAGAGGTACTTCCACCGCGAGATGTAGTTTGACCACCATGCCGTAAGGGACACTTGCGCTTATCATGACCAACATAATTGCAAAATGAGCATTTTCGAGTGTATCTCCCCGGTGGAACATCCATTTCATTATGAATACGCGAGTATGCATTCTTTCTGAATTTACGGATAAATGTTTTATTTGCAACCATTGAAAATGGATCCGGTGGCCAATAACTCTCACTGCCAAGTGGGTAGAACCTTCCAGCATACGTTCTTGCATAATTTTCAACTGTATATTCCTCAGTCATGTACGAGGAGGCGTTCTTTCCCATAGTGATAAAACACTTGAAGGCATGAGAACATGGCATGTGATATGATTGCCACTTGCCGCATGTGCATGTTTTTGGAATCTCACAAATTGTGTGGACGTTACCTCCTTTACCTTGGTGCACACTTGTTGTGAGTTCAAATATGCGCTTTGCAGGGTTGTACTCCATCCGGTCATGTTTCTGAGCCTTATATTTGTGGTACTCGAACAGTTTTGACGGTTTTGGCATCCATCTTAGACCTTCTGTTGCATGTGCTTTGGCCTCTTTTGATCTAGTGACGAACCGCTCCACAACCTGCTTAAATGTCATTCTCACCATTGCGGTGACGGGTAGTCCGCGTGCAGATTTCAACAAGCCATTGAATGACTCAGAGCTATTTGTTGTCAGCATACCCCATCGCCTACCTTCATCTTGGTGTAATGTCCATTTGTCTTTATCAATTGCATTCAACCATTGGAAGACTTCCTCATTCGCCCGCCTAATAATGTCCATCTGCAGGTTAAACTTGTTCTCCTAATGCTCTGTTGCAGCCGCCCACATTCAATTGCAAAGTGTTGGGATTCGATATGCCTTTTGGAAGCTTTCCTTCAAATGCCTTAAACAATAACGATGGTAGGCAAAGGGTGGGTGCCACCCCTGCAAATTGAACATATTGTGCAATATGCCAGCATTTCTGTCTGATATCACACAGATTCCCATGTGATCCTTAATAACGTGTTGCCTTAAGTAGTCCAAAAACATACCCCACGTACTAATGCTCTCATTAGCTGCAATTGCAAAAGCTAGAGGGAATATAGCTCCATTTGCATCCATTCCAATTGCTATTAGCAGCTTTATGTCATACTTCCTGAACACATGTGTTTCATCTATCGATATTACAGGCCGACAATGAGCAAAACCATCAATACATGATTTGAATGCCCAAAACACAAAATCAAAAATATTACCGGGCACACCAGGCTTCGATTTGAGCTTACATTCAACAACAGTACCATGATTGAAGTGTTGTAGAGTCGCCATGTATCTCAGCAACTTTTTGAAAGAGCCCTCCCAATTGCCATAGACTATCTCATGTGCACGCCTACGCCCAAGATATGCCATCCTCCTAGTAACAGTTTTGCTATATACTTTCAGGACGGTTGTAATACAATCTTTAATAGGGAACCTGAAAAAGTTAAAATATCAGCATATAACAACGAGGAACATTATATTAACACCAAAAATAAAATAAACTTAGGCGAAGGGGATACCTTGGGTTTTTTTCAATGTCGCCAACTAATACACGCGCAATCAAATTAGTATCTAGATTGAAATGATCATCTGGGAGGTCACCCATATCACAAGTGTGCTTTGTGTAGAACTTTGAAATAGTCCACATCTTTTCAGCAGTTTCCTTACCATGGAGCATCCATTCGCAGCCTTGATATTTTCGCTTGCAGACCAATCGCCAAAGTTTTCGTGTGGAATTGTCAACTTTAAACTCCCTCATCCCCTGGATGCAATAAATCTTAACAGCCCTTTGCAATGATTTTTTCGAGCTGAAAATAAACCTTTTTTCAATATGAGCCTTTTGTTTTAAAAGATCCACTGGCTCTTTCCACAAACTTCTCCGAATATGATCATCATTCCTAGTAAAGACAAAGGCATCTGGGCGATCTTGAAGATGATCAAGATAGGGGATCTCATCGGAATGCCACTGAATCGGCGTCGACTCTTGCTGTTGAAATTGGCTTTGCCGCTGAATCGGAGTCGATTCTTGCTGTTCAAATGGTTGCTGTGAATTCAGTTCCTCCTCGTGTGCCGGACTGTCCAGCATGTCTTGCAACAGTTCTACTTGATGTTGAGGATTAGTTCCAACCTCAATCTCATCGTCACTTTGCTCATCGTCACTTTCCTCCGCATTAGGTATTTCCTCACTATCGCTGGATGATGTCACTATATAATTCGGATAATCCGAACCATCCATAGCAGGCCTTTGCCTATAATTTGGTGCAACCACCACATTCTCCCTACATAAGAAATTAGGGTGTTTTAACTACTACACATCAAATAATACTATTGATGTTAAAAAAATAGACGTACCGATAGTAATCAACTGCACTGAAACTTGAGGAAGGACCATCGCTTTGAGTTGTTGGATAGGCTGAGGATGTTCCAACCTGATTCCTCCATCCCGATTGAGGAGACCGTCCGATATGATCCATATCAGGTGTATAACCCCTAAATAATATAATCGACATCATTAGTAGCATTTAAGTGCCACTACACATAATAATAATAATAATAATAATAATAATAATAATAATAATAATAATAATAATAATAATAATAATAATAATAATATCAATATTGTAAAAAATGAATATTTATCACTGCTCGTCAAATTGCTGACTTAAACTATCCAGAGGCATTTGGCTAGTCAAAATGCTTTCATAGGTACTCATGTCAGAGTAATTGTGTTGATAAGTAGGTTCCGCTTGAGTGACTTTGGCCTGAATTATAGACGGGGCTTCCCGGCGAGGTCTATTTCGGACTTCCTGAGGAGCCCTAGCCATGAATTGAAGTCGATTAATGGGCACCTTCTCTATATACATTTCAAGGACGTTTAAAGTTATGCATTTCCTATAATCATAAGGCACCTTCAAATAATCAGTCAAAGAATCATCATCTTGAATGTACCACTGTCCATAACTAGTTACACCTTGCAGCGTAAATGACACTGGATATTTTTCAATTATATTTAGATCAAAATAACTTCTACTAACTTGTAGTCTATTATACAAGGCTTGGAGTAGTTTTGAGAATTTTAAGTCAAGTGGAAACTTAACATGGTATTTTGGGGGAGAATCATAGCGCAAATTATTTTCCTCGAATATAATTTGTCCGTCCCAGAATAAAGAAACTTTAATTCTTGGAATATCTGCCATATTTTGAATAATTGAGGAGGAATACAAAATGCTAAAACTAGTTGAAACTTAGAATTTTATGCTTTTTTTTGCCTTATACGAACTCGGTATTAATAGGAAGGATTTGAAGTTTGAATATAGAACCAACGCATGCATGCAATTACAGTGTCTTGCAGTGTTACATCAAATCAGATTAAGTATCGAGTGTTGCATAACACATGAAATAACTGCGTTATGGCAAAATAGCGCAGTAAATTACTGCGTTATTCTGTCACAGAGCCTCACAACGCAGTAAAATAATGCGTTATGTCAGAATAACGCACTAATTTAATGTGTTATACCGGTATGACACATTATTTTACTGCGCTATGCCGCTGCATCGTATTGTCACCTCAACTGTCAAACAAAAAACGTCAGGATTCGAATCAAACTTTATATAACGTAATTTGACGAATAACTGTTACCAACACAACATTCCACACAAAATTGAGTTACGTGTCATTTTTTGACCAATTTAGAGATATTAATCGTGTTATATCGTTCACTCCAGCAAACATCTTTGAAGCAATGGGTAGGACCTAGGAACTAGGTGATGATGGTTTTCATTACTCAAATAACCCTAACGACAGATTCAATCGAGAATACAATAATAAAATGAGAGAGGAGTGGGATTTCAAATCATAGCAGTTTTTCGAGCGATATCAGTGATTTCAAACTAGATGAACTAAATCCCCACCTTCTTATAGAGCGTAATGATGATTTCTGCAGTGTGAAATATTCAGATCCGCGGGAATATTATTGCGGTTTACGCCGAGAATGGTCACATCGGCTTGCCGAATCAGAACGTCTTGTTCGTGACTTGGAAAATCTCAACGCTCCAATCCCAACAAGGTACTCCTTAACCATGCCTCAAGTAGGTCCAGAAACTTGCGAGCTTGCCGTGCAAAGGATTAGAAAAGAAAACAACAGAATGCTGGCAAGACGATGTAGATTTTAAATGCTAAAGTTGGCCGAAGAACAAGCATCATCAACCTGTAGAGAACTAACTGCTACTGAAAAAAGATGTGTCTTAAGAAACCGCCAATATTTTTCTGAGGACGATATTGAGGACTTGTACTCTGATGATGATTAAGAATGTTGTGATTTTAGTTTTAAGTTTAATTTATGATTATGCTGTTATTTTGAAGAATATTAGTATGTTAAGTATTTTCATCTACTCAAGGTTATGAATGAATGATGCAATTTAATTAAGTTTTTTTTTTGTATGAATGCTGCCATTTTGACTAACTTTTGATTAATTATTAATGAACAAGTTTAAGTATTCGTAAAGAACTTCAAGCTAATGTCACCGAGCCTTCAAACGAAAATGGCGTTCGAGCACCAACCACTAAAACGGCCGTTCGAACTTTTGTGTATCCTTGATGTATTGATCCTACCTTATTAATCGCACAAAAATAAGTAGGGTTCTATATAAAATATTGAAGTTTCGGAGTCCCGAAGCATGATTAATCTATGGTCAAAGTACGTTAAAAAGTGTAATGGAAGAAGGGTTAACCAAAAGGGCCGAACAAAAAAGGGAGGGAATATAGCGCAGTAATTTACTGTGCTATAGCACTTAACGGAGTCGTCCCCGTTAACACTACTAAAAAAGTTGCCAAAAATCGACAGACAAAAAACCGACGCAGTAATCGACGGAAAACCGACAACCTGCGTCGGTTTTTTACATTTCTAATTTTTTTTAATTATTTTAATTAGAAAACCGACGGACGACGTTGGGTTTTTTGGCAGAATTTTGAAAATATGTATCCGCAAAAAAAAACCGACGTCCCACGTCGGTTTTATTAAAATAATAATAATAATAATAATAATTAATATAAAACTGACGGACGACGTCGGTTTTATTTTTAAAAATATTTTAAATAATATGCAATTCAATTTGTTTTTTTAAAAAATAATAAACAATTTTTTTTAGGAAACCGACGGACAGGGTCGGTTTCCTATTTTTTTAAAAAAATTTTGAGTCAAATCTGGTCAAACGTGCGGGAAAAACCAACGGACAGGGTCGGTTTTATCCGTCGGTTTTTCTTTAAAAACATTCCAGACGGGTTTTCATACCCATTTCTTCTCCTCTTCCCAATTAAACTCTCATTCCCCTCAAACCCTAGCTACCCGCCGCCCCCTTCACCTCCGCCCAGCCCCGCTGCCCATTTCCCCGCCGCCTGCGCAGCTCGTCCCCACCAACCCAGACCCATTTTGAAGTTAATTAATTGAGGTTAGTTTCTCTTAAATTAGGGCTTTTAAAATTCTTTCAATTTTAGTTTTATTTGTAGATTTTAGGCCTAATGCTAATCTATTTAGCTTTGTTAAACATTATTTGCAATGTTATTAATGTTGAATTTGTGAAAAAAATGTAATCTTTATTTGACTAGTTTAGTTGTCATTTTTTTTTTTTGGCTTGAGATTGTGCTATATTTCATGTTCTTTGTCAATGTATTTGTGTTAGCTTAGTTATCATTCTTTGTAATATTATTGATGTTGAATATGTGCAAAAAATGTATACTTTAATTATTTGACTAGTTTTTTTTTTTTTTTTTTTTTGGATTGTGCTTTTGGTTAGAATTCCATAAGTTATTAGAATTGTTATTGATCATTCCAAATTAGAATTGGTTGAGATTGTGCTTTTCAAAGTTAGAATTGTTAAGTTATAGTATTTCTATAACCTCAATGCTAAAATGTAGATTTTATTTCTCTAGATTTACTTTTCAATTTTTAGAATTGGTTGGAATTGTGCTTTTCAAAGTTAGAATTATTAAGTTATAATATTTCTATAACCTCAAAACTAAAATGTAGACTTTATTTGACTAGATTTACTTTTCAATTTTTAGAATTAAAGTTAGAATCCATAAGTTATTAAAGTTAGAATTGTTATTGAGAATTCAAAGTTAGAATTGGTTGGGATTGTGCTTTTCAAAATTGTATTAAAGTTAGAATTTATAAATTATTAAAGTTAGAATTGTTATTGAGAATTCAAAGTTAGAAGTGGTTGGAATTGTGTTTTCTTAAGTTATATTTTAAGTTAGAATTCTTAAGTTATAATATATTTCTATAACCTCAATAATTTGTGGGTATATTTTTGTAGATGGATCGTATGTGGATGTATAATATGAATAATAGTAATCGTGTGGGTGTACATGATGAATTTGTTGAAGGTGTTGATGGGTTTATCACACATTCAATGACACTTCACCCTTTTCAAAGTGAAGGGGTAATTAGGTGTCCTTGTTCTCATTATCGGTGTATGAAGTATTTGAAACCGGAAGCGGTTAGAGTTCATTTATATAGTCGTGGGTTTAAGCAGAAATATTATGTTTGGACTGATCATGGAGAGACTGATGGGGTCAATGGTATATTTTACAATATGGTTGTCGGTGAAAGTAGTGTGTCGCAGGAATATAGTCATGTCCAATATGGTAGAGTTAATGATATGGTTAATGATGCTTTTGGCGTACAGTCTGGGTTTGAACCTGGGCAAAATTTTGAGGAACCTCCTAATGAAGAAGCAATGCGCTTCTATCAAGAATTAGAAGAGGCTAGTCGTCCACTTTAGGTAGGAAGTTAGCATTCTAAGTTGTCTGTTGCAGTTAGAATGATTAACATCAAATCAGATTGGACTGTTGCTGAAGCTGCTATGGACTCAATGATTAAGCTTGTAGGGGAACTAGTTAGTCCAGAATTCAACATACCTAAGAGTTACTATGAAGCAAAGAGATTGTGTTAAAACTAGTTAATGGTACTTTTGGTTGGACATTTAAATATTTCTGAACTTTGAAGGTCTGTTTATATCGTATTTGATGTGTTTAGATAGTGTTTGATGTGTTTTATTATTACTTATGGTGATTTTATGTGTTGTAACTCTTTTAGAATTGATTTAGAGCATTTTAATGCTAGTTTTGAGCTGCTTTTGGTACTGGTTTCTATGCAGGTGTGGCTGCAGAAAATGCAGGAAATTTTCCAGAAAACCGACGAAAAACCGACCCAGTCCGTCGGTTTTCTGGAAATTAATTTTGGAAATTTTCCAGAAAACCGACTCAGTCCGTCGGTTTTCTGGAAAATAATTCTGAAATTTTATGAAAAACCGACGCACTGTGTCGGTTTTGTATTTAAAATAAAAAAATTTAAATAAAAAACCGACGTCGTGCGTCAGTTTTTCCATAATTTGTTTTTATATATAACATAATAAATCAGAAATTAAAAAAACCGACTCGGCCCGTCGATTTTTTAAATTTTTATTTTATTTTTTAAAATTATTGTATAAAACCTGACGGACCACGTAACCGACACAGTCCTTCGGAAAAAACCGACGTGGTCCGTCGATTTTCAAAAAGCGAGGCTATGTAAACCGACGGACCGTAAAGGGTCGGTTTCCCGTCGGTTTCATTGAAAAAACCGACGCAGTCCGTCGGTTTTCGTCGTCGGTTTTTCCCCCTTTTTTAGTAGTGTAAGTGCTTTAGCGCAGTAATTTACTGCGCTAAAGGCATTTTGGTAACAATTTTTTTGTTGGGGTATTTTCGTTCAAAATGTTTTTTTGGGGGGCATTTTGGTTCCGAACTCCAAAAAAGTAGAGATTTGAGTTCCTTTTTTTGGGGTAATAATTTACCGAGTGATCTTAACATTATGCTTAAATTCTATGCAATTTTGACTGCTAAATCTAAAGATTCAAAGGCTAAAATTGAGAATTTTAGACCTAGATCTAGCAGAGAAAAAAATAAGGATTTGAGCTAGCATTTAACATCAACATATAGAATTCTGATTATATATTTGGATTCCTTAACTAATGGGTAACGCGATCATCTAGTTTCTTTTGGGTTATGACCTATTGACTTGAGGGTTGACCTTTTTTTATGAAGTGAGAGTTGACTCTAACACCAGAATGTCCTAAAATTATGGGAATATTTTCTCTAGAATAATTTGAACTCTTTATTTGTGATTTTGACTAGATTGAAGTCGTTGAAGGTGGTTTGAGCGGAGTTTGATCTTTCAAGAGATGTTGCTTGCCGGATATACGGAAAGTGACACTTTAACTCTTATCTGTTTGCTTTTCCTTAAAAACATGTTATATATGTTGCTTGTATGCATTAAAATCATCTAGCTCACATGAGTTGACAAACGTAAGCTAGGTTGCATAGTTTTGAAGTATCTAGAGTTGACCGTGAGGGGTCATAGAGTATGTTTTCACATGAAATTGGCACTTCTAGCGGCTTCAGTGCTATAGTATAGTATTGTATAGTTGCTTAGCATGCTTTTTATCATTCAGTCAGCTTTTTGAAGTTATTTGTACCTTCATATTGTTGAGCAAAGAGATCAGGACAGTATA
The DNA here is from genome assembly GCF_019175385.1 of Lycium barbarum. NCBI lineage: Eukaryota > Viridiplantae > Streptophyta > Magnoliopsida > Solanales > Solanaceae > Lycium > Lycium barbarum. Next base: position 33,187,963 of record NC_083340.1, read on the forward strand.
CAGAATATACAACATATACACAAGAATATACAAAACCTGCAGAATCCATCTTTGGATCAAAGTCTTAGTCTAGGGTCGGTTACTTGAGTTGTAGTTGTATTCAATCTCTTGTAATGTTAGCTTAAGGATGAGCCTAAGACTAGTGATGTTCAACTAGAATAGGACTTTTGTATTACACTTGTGGTAGGCTAAGGCTTCTCATGTATTTACTCCAATAAATGGAGTCTTCTGTATACGATCAGATCATTAATAAAACAAGTTTTCCCTGAGCTAGCTTGAGAATTCTACATGGTATCAGATTATTAGAACTCTTCTAGTTGTTTAAAATGTGAAATCTCAAAAACTGTCTTTTTTCTATTCTTGTACAATGGCTCCAACAACACCTACTACCAATACTCTCTCAACTTCATTACTACGCAACTTCATTGCCTTATGTTCTATCAAACTGAAGCCCACAAATTAACTGATTTGGAGGACATAGATGTTGCAACTTATTCAGGTGATGAGATTGACATATCTCATCAAATAATTTGCAGATGCACCATCATTTGTGAAAGCTACTGGAAAAACTGCTGAAGCTAATTCTAAGAAGGCAAGTGAAACTAGTTTTGAGAAAACTGCTAACGGTAGCATTGAAGAAGATTGGAAAGAGAAGGATGTCTTTCTTAGGAGTTGGATCTCAAGAACATTAACAGAAGAGAGCATGTATCTCATAGTAGGTTGCTTACCGCTAAAGAGATGTGGAAGTGCTTGGAGAAGGCTTATCTTCAAGCAACTAAAGACAAGGAATTCCAGCTTAAACAACAACTACAGAATGTTAAGTTGGGAACAAAAAAGAATGATGACTATATCAAGGAGTTTAAAGGCATCTGTGATGGACTTGCAGCCATACACAAGCCTGTTGATGAAGATACAAAAGTAATCAACTTTACTATACGCTTAGGCCTCACTGCAAGACTTTTAAACTGTCATGCTAGGTAAGGCACCTTATCCTACTCTAAATAAATTTGTCAATGCACTCAGGGGCTTTAACATGAGAGAGGATGAGGAAAAAGTGCCCCAACAGAATTAACATGACATTCTCTGCTCATAGGTAGAGGAAAAGAAAACTACTCTCAAAGAGGCAGAGGAAATAGTAACATTAACCCAAGGGGAAGGGTTTCAGGCCTGCTGACCAAGGAAACAATAATCATAATAATCAAAATACTCGAGGTGGAAATCAAAATAAGAGAAAAGATGTATCTGAGTCAGGTCAGATTTGTGGTTGAAATAACCACACTAATCTAAAGTGTTTCTACAGGAGGGACTATTCATATCAGGATTTAGATGAATTCCCGCAAGCATTGAATGCTGTGAACCTGCAGATTACTTCAAATACAGATGATGCTATGTATATGGACTCAGGAGAAACTAGTCACTTGACAAATAAGTCAGGTAATATATCTGAACTTAAATATTAAAATGGTTCTGATAAGATTATTGTTGGAAATAGTTCTCAATTAGATATTACTCATGTTGGAAACACAACTAGAGTAGGATTGAAACTAAAAGAATTTCTTGTGGTACCAAAGATCACTTGTGGTACCAAAGATCAGTAAGAACTTACTTTCAGTCAGTAAAATTGAAGAGGATAACTCATACACTCTTGAATTTGATGAGTCTCATTTTGTTGTTAAGGACAAGAAGACAAGAAATCTACTGGCCAAGGGATCTAGGAAGGAAGGACTCTATGCTTTGGAGGATAACAACATTTTTGCCTTAACTGCTACATAAGACTGGAAGAAATCAGATACTATTTGTCATGTTAGATTAGGACATCCTATTCTAAAGTATTAACAAATTTTGAGTAGAAATAGTTGCATTGATGTTAGCAGTTGGAATAAAGTGCCTACTGTTTATTCTAGTTGTTAGTTGGGAAAAAGTTGTAAACTACCATTTGGTTTGAGAAATAAAATTGAGAAAGAACCTTTGTTAAAAATCCATTGTGATCTTTGGGGTCCCGCTTCTGTTGAATCATCTCAGCATATGAGATTTATGTGGTGTTTGTGGATGATAACATAAGGTATGCATGGATTTATCCACTGAAAAAAAAAATCAAAATTCTTTGAAACATTTCTCAAGTTTCAGAAAATGGTAGAAAGACAGTTTTCAAAGGTCATAAAGATATTTCAGTGCGATGCAAGTGGTAAGTTCATAAAAATAGAATTCATTAAGCATTTGAAAGATTGTGGTATCATCAGACACATTTCTTATCCTAACACACCAGAACAAAATTGAATTGCTGAAAGAAAACCCGAGCACATAGTTGAAACTGGACTAACTCTACTTTTTCATGTCAAGTTGCCTTTATTCTTATGGGTAGAAGCATTTTTTACTGTTGTATTTCTTATCAATAGATTACATCATCAGTGTTAAAAATGGAAACACCTTTTGTGAAGTTGTTTGGTGCACAACTTGACTATAACAGTTTGAAGGTGTTTAGATGTAGGTGTTTTCCATATCTAAAAGGTAGCACAAAGTTCAGTCCAATAATTTATCCTTGTGTGTTCATAGGATACATCAGTCTACATAAAGGATTATCATCCTCCATTAAGAAGAGTATATTTCTCTAGACATGTGATCTTTGATGAATCCTTACTACCTTATGTGCACTCAGACCAAAAACAGGCAACACCTGATGTTTCAACACATTTAGCTACTTTTACTGAATTTTTCTCTAAGTTGTAGGCAGAAAATCCAAGGGAAGTATTACCTAGTAATACTAATGTTGAAACTGATAATACTACCGCTTCAAAGGAAGTGTTACCAACTACTAATGAAATTCAACAAGATTCACATGTTTCCTCTAATCTAGAGGATATGATGCAATCTACTACAACAGCTGATAGTGAAACTACACCTAGTTCTCTAGATATATCAGATGATCATGTCTCAAGTATTGATTCTGATAAACTAACTAATTCAAGTATTGCACAGGAAAAAGATTTTTCTGTATATGATCCTCAAGGTATACAGTTGGAGGTTGATCTTTCAGGATGGTTTAACGCTGCTAGTCAGCAACCAAAAGTAGCTGAGGGGTACTCTAGTCATAATGTCTCAGATCAAGCTATTTCAATTGCAGATCCTACAACTCCTGAAAAACATGGGGCTTACACGGTGATAAGGCACAAGGCTAAGACAATTCCCATAAGACACATCTCTCTTACTACTAGTAGAATGGAGACATACAAGGAACCAAGAAGCATTAAAGAAGCCTTGAAGTGTACACACTCGCTTACAGCAATACAAGAGGAGATTGATGATTTGCATAGCAATAAGACTTGGATACTGGTGCCCAAAACTGTAGGAATGAACATAGTTGGATCAAAATAGGTGTTCAAAACCAAGTTAAAAGCAAATGGGACCATAGACAGATATAAAGCAAGAATAGTTGCTAGAGATTTCTCTCAGCTTAAAGGAATTGATTTTGAAGAAACTTTCAGTCCTGTGATTAAAGCTACAAAAATAAGAGTACTGTTATAAGTTGTTGTCTGCTTAAATGGAAAATCAGGCAGCCAGATGTTAAAAAAGCTTTTTTGCGTGGTCATCTGAAAGAAGAAGTGTATATGAGTCAACCTCGAGGGTTATTGATCTCAGGCATCCAAACCATGTTTGTCTACTGAAGAAAGCACTATATGGACTCAAACAAGCACTTAGAGCTTGGTTTGAAAGGTTCAGTCTGCATTTACTTCATATAGGATTCATGTGAAGTAAATCAGACTCTTATTTGCAAGAGAGGCACAATTCTGCTTTTATTGTATGTAGATGATATTATAATAACAGGAAGTAATCCTAAGCATGTATCAGCGATTGTTACAACACTTGGAAAGGAGTTTGCCATAAAGGATCTTGGTCAGCGATTGTTACAACACTTGGAAAGGAGTTTGCCATGAAGGATCTTGGTCATCTTCATTTTTTCTTAGGTATTGAAGTTAAATATTTTTCAAAAGGAATTCATTTGAGTCAAAGTAAATATGCTGCTGAACTTCTTCATAAAACTAATATGACACTGGCAAAGGCGATGCACACATCTTTATCTTAGGAGCATGGTTTACATAAAGCAATAGGCAGTCCTGTTGATGCTTCTTTATATAGAAGCATTGTGGGGAGTCTTCAGTACTTAACACTCACCAGGCCTGATATAACTCATGCAGTAAACTTAGCTAGTCAGTTTATACATAGTCCAAATAGTGAGCATCTTCAACTTGTCAAATGAATACTCAGAAATGTTAAAGGTATTCTACAACATGGGTTCAGAATCATTTCAAAGTCATCTTGCAGGTTGTATGGTAATTTAGATACAACCTATGGAGGTTATACTACCACTAGGAGATCAACTACAGGATACAACATCTATGTTGGTGCAAACTACATTTCTTAGGCATCTAAGAAACAATTAACAATGGCAAGATGAAGTGCTGAAGCTGAATATAGAGCATTGGCTTCTACTGCAACTGAAATGACATAGATCATATATATCCTTCATGACATTGGAGTATATGTAAAAACAATCCATATATTGTTTTGTGATAACTTAAGTGCTCTATATATGATTGTTAATCCAATGATGCATGCAAGAACCAAGCATGTGGAAATGGACTACCATTTTGTTAGAGAAAAGTTGGCAAGAGGACAATTTCTCAAACAATTCTGTAAGGTCCAAGGATTAGTTAGCTGATATACATACAAAGGCATTGACAAAGCAGGTGCTTACTAGTTCCAGGAGCAAGCTAGGAGTGATTGTTCCACCATCGACTAGGTTGAGGGGAAGTGTTAAGGAAAGAGATCAGGACAATATATAGAATATACAGGATATACAGAAGAATATACAGAATCTGCAGAATCCATCTTTGGATCAAAGTCTTAGTCTAGGGTCGATTACTTGAGTTGTAATTGTAGTTAATCTCTTGTAATGTTAGCTTAAGGATAAACCTAAGACTAATAGTGTTCAACTAGAATAGTACTCTTGTATTACACTTGTAGTAGGCTAAGGCTTCTCAAATATTTACTCATATAAATGGAGTCTTCTGCATACGTTCAGGATAGTATACAAAATATACAGGATATACAGAAGAATATATAGAATCTGCAGAATCCATCTTTGGATCAAAGTCTTAGTCTAGGGTCGTCGGTTAATTGAGTTGTAGTTGTATTCAATCTCTTGTAATGTTAGCTTAAGGATGAGTTTAAGACTATAAGTGTTCAATTAGAATAGGACTCTTGTATTACACTTGTCGTAGGCTAAGGCTTCTCATATATTTACTCCTATAAATGGAGTCTTATGTATCCGATCAGATCATCAATAACACAAGTTTTCCCTGAGTTAGCTTAAGAATTCTACACATATGATATTTATTTAGTTGTTTAGCCTGCTTTATCACTATGTAACTAGTATCACACTTTGCTGGGGCACGGTGAAGTCATATGCTGGTATTAGTTGCCAGTATAAAATTACTTGGGTAATATACGTAGCGTAGTCCATGGACCGCGTCAGGTGCGTAGCCATACCACTTACGCTCCAAAAGATGGGATAAGCCATCACAATATCATTCCATGTCTCGTGAGCAGTTATCAACTTTCAGTAGTGTCATGCTTTGCTTTGTTAGTAGTATTCATGATATCACATTCAATTGCTTTACCCATTTGTTATTTCTATGCTTATATTGTACGGTTGTACTATCAATAACTATGGTCGTCATCTTCCCTTAAACATTTTCAACATGTTCCAAACTACATTTTCCTCTTATAAACGTCTATACAACCTCCTAAACATGAGATTCATGTATTATACACTTTTACAACTTTTTTCAAACACCGTAAAGAAGTTCAAAGAAGGGTAGAAAGTTTAGTTTCCTCATTGATTCGTTATGTAATTAGGTTCTTGAGGCTGACTAACTCCTAGCTGTACTAACTAAGGTTATGGGTGCTCGCTTAGGTTGTAATTTTGATTTTGTTGGTATGATAATAATTCACATTAAAAAAAAAAAAAAAAAAAAACAAAAAACAAAAAAACAAAAAACTTTTCAAACACCCTTGCACCTAACTTAATATATTAGAGGTTGAGCGAGAACGTAGTACTTAGCAAAGTTTTACGGGACTTTACAAAATTATGGCTTAATACCTAGATAGACCCTTAAACTTGGCATGTTTTGTAAGATAGGCATATAAACTTACAAGGTGACCAGATAGACACTTAAACTTACTCAAAGTGTATTTTTCAAGTTTTCCAGTTATTTTGAAAACAAAAACTATATTTTTCAAACACTCGCAATTTTCATGGCCAAACAAGCCCTAAATATATCACAAAATATTTTTTTTTAAAATGCAAAAATAAGGCAATCGCATATACATGAGACTATAAATGTGCACTTAAACCAATAAATACTCGCTAATCGCAATTTTGCAGCTTTCAATTAACTCGTTTTTTTTTTTACACTTGAATAATTAAAAAACAATAACTTTAACCAATAAAAATCCTTAAAAAAAGAAATTTCTTTTTTTTAAGGATTTTCTTCTCGGCTTTACAGTTTTCTTAATTTGAAATTTCTTTTACACTTGACATACTGAACTTAGAAATTTCTTAATTTGAAATTTCTTTTTTTAAGGATTTTTATTGGTTAAAGTTATTGTTTTTTAATTATTCAAGTGTAAAAAAAAAAAATCCGAGTTAATTGAAAGCTGCAAAATTGCGATTAGCGAGTATTTATTGGTTTAAGTGCACATTTATAGTCTCATGTATATGCGTTTGCCTTATTTTTGCATTTTAAAAAAAATATTTTGTGATATATTTAGGGCTTGTTTGGCCATGAAAATTGTGAGTGTTTGAAAAATATAGTTTTTGTTTTCAAAATAACTGGAAAACTTGAAAAATACACTTTGAGTAAGTTTAAGTGTCTATCTGGTCACCTTGTAAGTTTATATGCCTATCTTACAAAACATGTCAAGTTTAAGGGTCCATCTGGGTATTAAGCCCAAAATTATTGTTGGTACCATCATAAAAAGTGGGATTAATAAACTGCAAAAGAATGAATTACATATTATAATAGGTTAAAATACATTTATAGTAAAAACAAAAAAATCTTTAAGACAGCGTATAAGTTAAATCCATAGCTTAATAATAAATACGTGAATGCTTGTAGGTGACTTTTTCTTTTTTTTAATCAATTCCCAGTATCCCTGGGTATTTGCATTAATACAATAATACCATAAAACCCGCACCAGATAGTTACACAGAGGTGGAACATCCCACCCAAACCTCCGGCTTTACAAAGGCTTGTAGCCTGTAGGTGACATGCATAATTACTACACCTCTACTTTTACTAGTGTATTCTTTCTGCACTTTGTCATAGATTTGGAAAACTTAATCAATTATCAAAGCTTTATTAAAATGTCAACTCATGTGGCATATGTAGCCCTTGCCAGTGACAAATGAGTCTGAATTTGGAAGCCAATATACAGTCTGTCCTACTCATTGGCAGAGAATTTCAAGTAATTATAACAGAAAACGTGCAATCATCACCATTCTATTCAAATCTAAGAAACATGATACGACATTATTACTGTCGCAGCTACATAAGATCATAGCCGTTTGAACATTGGAACAGAATATTACGCCTTCATAAATTGTGTCGAGCATGTGTTATAATGCCTTCGAGCTATAATATAATCTTTTATGTTTGCTCATACTTCGATTAATCTACTTGATACATCATATATGTAATCTTGCGCTGGTATATGTATCAGACACTTCAGTCCATCAAAAATTAAATAAACAAATATATTTACTCTGCATTTTTATCTTTGATGAAATTTAAACCCTTATTTCTCATGATCTATTTAATTTATTGACCTCTAAACAACACCTTCTAGGTGCACTTTCAAGCTTTAACCATAACGATGTGGTCTTATTAATTTATAAGCTGAAAAAAGTGAATAACGGGCAACGAGAATTGAATCACACACGTCTTGATGCTATTAAAGTGCATAAGTTACAGAATTTAAGATCGTAATTCACCGAAGAATATTAAGCACAATAATACATAGAGTAATAATATATTCGGTTATAACTTATGTGATACATTTGGACAAGAAAGCGATAACTTGTTGATTAATAGATACCCTCAAAATTGAATAATATTTTTGTAGATTAATATTTATAACATTTAACCACACAAATGTTTTGGTAAAATATATACCATGCGGTGGTAAGATTTGTAAAAACTAGTCTGACCAATAATTAGTAATAGAAGAAGTTTGACTTTGAAAATATTTGATCGAGCTGCGTTAAGCAATTATTGCTTTTGATCCTATCAATTATTTTACGCATGGGAGAGAAATATATATCTTTAATGATTAGATTACTTCAACGTAGAAAGCCTTTTGACCAATTGGCTATTTGAAAATCTAACAAAATGTGAGATTAAAGCATAACAGCTCTATCTTGAGGATTCGTAAAAGAAACTTTACGAGTTTTAATACAGCCTTTTGTTTTGTATGTCAAAAGTCTTTCTTTCTGTTGGACTCGTTTATAATAAAAAGACTATATATCCGACAATGGGACAAAGTATACGATCGATATATGAGACCATCAGAATTTTCAGTAATTAGTACAATGGTCCCCTTCAACAATGAGAATTTTTTTTTTGGTCATTTAGCTGTTGACCCTTATGAAAATATTCTTTCAGATCAATGAGAGGACCATTTGCTTGCTCTCAGATAAGCAATATCTATGAACAAAAGCTGTCACTCAGAAATAAAAAGATTATTCTTTTGCCATTTGATGGTTTCCGTGGTCAACTTGACTGTTGTCTTTGAGACATTTTTCTTGAAATGCGTTTTATATATGGCGATAGACACAAGTACGGATTTCTTTTATCTTTGTCATGAATCTTTTTTCTTTTAATTAATTAGTAAAAAGAGGTAACCTGGGTGCTGCTATTTGGCATAACTCAAAGTGGCACAACTCATTTAAAAAGTCCTAATTACCCTTAATGAATATTTGGCTCTAAATTTTTTTTTTATTTTTTTCCTCCAAGACTAAGTCATAATTACACTTAGGCATGCTCAACTTTTCCATTTTTCAAACACCTCAAGAAGATGAGCAAGCTCGTTTTTATACATTTATACGTTATACTTTACCTTTTTTTATTTATAATTGGGTATATCATTTAAACAATAGAAAAATCCCTAATTACACACAACAGGTGCCTCTTACTCTTTTCTCTTCTTCCTTTGCCGAAATCACAAACATAAAATGGACCCAAACATTTTCAATGTTGATAATAACAACAATGAAAACGTTGATTACAACGGTGAAAATGTCGTTAACAACATTGAAGACGGTGATATAAGGGCAACCTTGAATAATGTTTTAGGGATCGCGGGTAATGACAGTTTGCTCTCTAATGTTGGAGAAGATGAAGATGAAGATTCAGAGGATTTCAATGGTGGTGGTCCAGACAAATACTTGGACAACGAGGATGAAGGGCTCAACTTGGTGGGTGTAGAGGAAGAGGTAAATACTCCTGATCACTTTGAGGAATACGAAAAGGATCCTTTGACGGATGAATATGAACATGAGCATGATGTGACAGATGAAGATGAAGCTAGAGGAGGAATGAATGAGGAGAGATTTACACATGAACAATTTTTACAAGGTCCTATTGAAGGGATGATATTTGGAAGTAAAGATTTAATGTTTTCATTTTACAGAAAGCACGCCAGATTGAAAGGGTTTGGTGTGGTGAAAAAAACAGCGTTAAAAAAATGTTGTGATTTTGTTAATTATGTTGTGTATGCTTGTGATAGTCCAAGGAAAGGACAACAAAAGAAATCGATCAAAAGGATTGAATGTAAAGCTCGTGTTAATGCTGTTATGATGGTTGATGGATCATCATGGCGTGTCACTAGGGTTGAAAGTGAGCATAATCATGTGTGGATGCCAGACTATCACGATTTATGCCCTCACACAGGGAAATGAGCAGGATTTTGAAGAGGCAGCTTGTTGCTCACGACATTGCAGGTTTGAGACCTTCAAAGAGCATAAGACTCTTGGAAGTTGAAGCTGGTGGTCCTGACAATTTGGGATGTACCCCCAAGGACTGCAGAAATTACATTTTGCGGGAGAGGAGGTTGAGAACCTTGTCCACCGATGCAGAAGCAATAAACAGGTTTTTTCTTGACATGCAGATTAAGGATAGGGAGTTTTTCTATGCAGTAGACCACGATAATTCTGGCAGGCTACGTAACTGTGTATAGGTTCATACACATTCTAAGTATGCATATCTTGAATTTTGTGATGTGATATGTTTTGACACTACCTACTTTGTGAATCAATGACGCATGCCGTTTGCTTCATTCATTGGTGTGAATCAGCACCGACAGTCCATACTTCTTGAATGTGCTTTGATTACAAGCAAGGATGCTAACACTTACAAATTGTCTTCTCTACTTGGCTTAGAGCCATGAATGGTGTAGCTCCAACCGCTATTATGACAGACCAATGCGAGAGTATTAAGGCAGCTATCAGAGTAGTGATGCCAGACGCAATCCACAAGTATTGTATTTGGCACATTTTCACAATGTTGCCTTTCAGGCTAAAACGAGTTCATAATGCTAAAATCGCCAAAAGGGAATTTAAAGCAGTAATCTTTGATAGCATTACTATTGATGAATTTGTTGGAAAATGGGAGGCATTTATTAAAAAATATGAGTTACAAAACAGAAGATAGTTCTCTAATTTGTTTTTGGAAAGGGAGAAGTGGGTTCCTGTATACCTAAAGCACTATTTTTGGGCTGGTATGTTGTACACACAAAGGTGTGAGGGTATGCATGCTTTCTTTGATGGCTATATCAGTAGTTCTAGCACACTAAAGCAGTTTGTTGAGCAATACGAGATAGCCTTGAGAGCAAAGTTTGATAAAGAGTTAACTTCTGAATTTAATTCTAGGTATACAGAAGAAAAAGTTTTCTCTGGATTCATGTGGGAGGAACAAATACAAACTCATTACACTCGTACAATATATGATCTTTTCATGGACCAGGTAGCGAAAAAGTATCACTGTGAAATGAGCAATCATGAAGATGCTGAAGTGGTGGAAGGTGTGGAGAAGTTCGACGTTGCATATTATTCAATTAAGAATGATTTTCATGCCAATGTATTTGTGTTCTTGGTGGAATACAGAACAAACGGTGAATATTTGGAATGCAATTGCAAACACTTTGAATCTACTTATATTTTGTGTTGCCATATACTAGAAGTTATGTCAAGAAAGAGGATTGACATAATCCCTGATAGGTATATAATTAGAAGGTGGAGAAGAGATGTCGTTCATCCACACTTGAGGAAATTCTTTCCTGGTGGCTACCCAACAATGACTGATGAGTTCAAAAGATATTATATGTTGAAGAAATGGTTTGACAGGGTCTGCGATGTTACATTGGATAGTGAAGGGAAAATTAGAGACTTTAAAAATGTAATGAAAGCCAGACTAGCTGCCTATTTAGATTGGGATGATGATATGCTGGTGCCAAACATTGGGGGAGATGATTCAGACGATGATAATTTCACATACATAAGAAACCCAAGAGAGACTCGTCCACGTGGAAGGCCACCAATTAACAAACGTAGAGGAGGACGTGAAAACGTCTTTAGGCGAGGGGGTGGACCAGGGTACAGGGCTAGATGTGCACCTAATGCCAATGAAAATAATGAGAATGGAGGTGATCATGCTAATGCATTTGACAATAGTGGTGGTACAAGTAGAAGAAGACGTGCACGAGGGAATGCGAGAACTGGACCTAATGTTAATGGTGACAATATCGGTGGAGGTGATAATAATGGTGGTACAAGTTCAACAAGACCTGCACATGGGAGTGCAAGAACAAGAGGTGGAGGTGTAGGGGGTGGTAGAAGTGGCGGTAGTTATAATAGAAGTAGTGGTGGTGATGTTCAAACAGACCAACCAGTCGTTTAATTGAATTGGAAGTTTTATTTTGTGTTTCAAATAGTGATGCATTATTTGTTTGTTAGTATTGCAAGTTTTTGTATGTATTGATTGAATTGGAAGTTTTATTTTGTGTTTCAAAATAGTGTAAATGTTAATGTACTGGATGATGCATTATTTATTTGTTAGTATTGCAATTTTTTGTATGTATTGCGTAACAAAGAGAAGTTTGTTATTTTTGTTGACTTCAAACATGTGATTTGATCACAAAATTGAGAATGTTCTACCTAAATTTTGACAAAATTGTCTTTAAAAAAAATAGTTTCATAAATTCTTCCATATTACTTGTTCAATGGAAATTATTACAAATATGAGAAAACATAGTAAAATATCATTTTAAAATTCGTAAAATTCAATTATTCTTTCTTAATGGAGGGAATCCAAAATTTTTGGGATTGAAAAACGTTCAGGAGGGAAAGGTGAAATGGTGCCTTCTCACTTCAATTTACTACTCATATTTAAGAACGTTCAGCCCCTTATTATTTAACCTAAACATTTTCAATACAAAGTAGTTTTGCAAACCAAAATATTTTGTTGATAAATGTCCGATTTCACTCAAGTCCATCTCAGTCACCGTCCCCACCCCTGTTTCAGAATAAGGCTGAGTAGATCTTATGCAACGTTGGATGATGTGGTACTCACATTTTCCATTATTTCCATTATTTATTTTTTTGTTAAATTACAATGTATTTATAATTCTTATTTTTATACAGTGGTTGCCAACGGTTGTATCTCAATACATTCCACCTCGAGTCTCTGCCACGAGGATTGGTCATCACAATGTCTTATGGACAGCCAAAATTGTACCCTGTGGTCAAAGAAGGAGAATCCAGGATGGATGGAAAGAATTCGCTGAAGGGGCAGGTTTTGAAGAAGGAGATGTGCTGGATTTGGTGTTGTTTAGGAGCTCTGATGAATTTGTTAAATTTGTGGTTGTTAATGACGACCCATTGTTCATAGCTTTTGCAAATGCATTACCAGACGTTTTGGTTTGAAACGTCTTTGAACTTTGTATGCTCTTAATTATGAATATCTAATTATATCAATATTTTATGAATTTGGGTTTATAGAATGTTGTTTTAAGTTCTTAAAAGTTTTTGCACCTGTGAAAAAACTTAAATTTGTAACAACTTTAAAAATAATGCCACTTAAATTTAAAAACAATGTCACTTAAATAAAATAAGTTTATTTAAAATAATGTCACTTAAATTTAAAAACAATCGTGATTATTTTAAATTTAATAAAAATAAAATAATTAACCTGGACTATTTAAATACCAATCATATTTTTCAAGATTATTGTTCTAATAGTGACTCAATATGGATGATTTTGCAAGCAATGTTAGACTTTCTTTAAGTATGTTTTTGTGTACCAAACCAACAAAAAAAAGCCTTCAACAAGAACACAAAGACAGTAACAACATAATAATGTTAGACTTTCTTTAAGTATTTTTTATGTACCAAACCAACAAAAAAAAAAAAAGCCTTCAACAAGAACACAAAGACAGTAACAACATAATAGATCCAAAATCTTACATTCTGCATGCCTTTTGCTACATTAACCAACTTACCATGTTTCAAAACAAAAACTAAGACATATAACAGAAGTAGACCATCTTAACATCAAAAAACTTCTTTCAAAACATAGATTAAACGACTAAACCACCAACATGTTAGAGTAGAAAAGCTATATCATCCATACTAAAGATCAATATTATTGACTTCTTCAATGTAAGCCCAAAACCTATGCCTCAGCTCCCAAAGTTCATTCCCAAGATTCCTCACAATCTGCCCAAGTTCTTTCACTTCAGCCTTCAAAGCCGCAATCTCCCATACTGGATCTGGCACTGGATCATCCGAAGAACCTTGAGTAGTTGAACTTATGTTTTGGGAAGACATCTTTTTTTTGGAAATTTTTAGGAAAGTGAAAGTAGGTGATAGATTTTTCTTGTTAGGGAATTTGGTATTTAATGGTGTAGAAGCATTTAATATGTTGGTTGATCTTCTCACCTGCAAAATTATTCTTTTTTATTTTCCCAATACCAAAATTGATTACCGTGTGATTTTGAATTTTAAATTTCAAATACTATTCTCTTAAGAAACTTACCATGTACTCCTTTGTTAATCATAATCTAGTGTTTTTTAATAGTTTTTCTAATATAATGCAATTAAATAGTAACGTATAATACTGGCATGTTAATAGTAAGAATACAAAATAATAACATACCATAACAACTAAAAAAAGTAGTAACATACTTCTAATAATTAACTTGTCTAATATAAAAGGACTAGGAATGTAAAAACAACATACCCTAACATAAAGGTACTGTAGTACTTCCATAACAAAAATTAACTTAACAACAAGCACCTAATACCCACTAAAACGGACGGGGAGTGGAGGGGGGGGGGGGTGTAACAACATCATCTGCATTCAACTTAGCAAAACGGAATAGGGCTCTTAGCATCCTCTCCAATCTCCATCCAATTGCACTAAGGTGTCCCATGAATATTGAGTGACGGTACCTAACCTCGTTCAACTGAGATTCTAAGACATTTAAATGGTGGATGAACATCTCATTGGTAAGAGTGACCCGATTTTCCAGTGCATCTGAATGTCGGTTAATCAAAAAATCTGTGTCATCCAACTTACGCATGATTCTCTTAGTGCGGCGTAGTAGGTGTTCCATTTCTGCAAATAATAATACAAAAAATTAATTTTTTACCTAAGGTTGGATGTATGAAACCCTAGTCTGACTACTTTGTTGATGAAAATGAAAGTACTATACCTGGAGCTGATAGAGACTAGAGTATTGAAATGTATGTAAACAAAGAGAATAGGGAATGTAGTACAATGTTTCTCTTCTTTAAATAGGCCAAACATGCTATTTCAACCGAATCAGTCGACTGAACTGCATTTAATGACTGGCACTTATTGCAATACACCCAATTCCCATTATATATTATTATTATTATTATTATTTTATATTATAATTTTAATATTATTTAATTTTTGTAAAATTGAACGCAAATTCATCATTAAATTGAAATTGTTCAGACCTTAAAATTCAAATAACAATTATACAATTCATCATAAAATTGAAATTGTTCAGATATTAAAATTCAAATAACAATTATACAAAGTTGTTCTTCTTTTTTGTGCTCATAGAAAATACGTTTAAAAGGGGAATCTAATACAATTTATCGGGGAGGGACGAGCTTTGAGGCTCATTGTTAGGCTTGTTGATAGAAGGCAGCATAGTTCTCTCCAGCCTAGTCGCAATAGTTTCCATGCGCATCATCATTATCTCCTGCTTGTGGCACAACCCATCCACACGTCGACTTAACATAGCAACTTCCACTCTAAATTCACGAATCTGACAAACTAGCGACTGAAGCGTATTGTTGATCTGATACACATGGACTTGGGGGCGAGTAGTGTTAGGGACATTCACTGTGTTACTCGTCATTTTCACCTATAAATAATATTAAAAAAATGATAAATATTAGGTGGATGTAAATGAGAAGTAGTAGTGATACCTTTCAATATTTTGATTTGATGCCTTATAGAGAT
Source organism: Lycium barbarum (assembly GCF_019175385.1). NCBI lineage: Eukaryota > Viridiplantae > Streptophyta > Magnoliopsida > Solanales > Solanaceae > Lycium > Lycium barbarum. Next base: position 33,203,577 of record NC_083340.1, read on the forward strand.
TTGGTTTCTGGATTGCTTGAGGTAAGATCTTGTGTGTAGTAGGGTTTTAATAGCAAATGATACAAGTGAACGGTCAAAAAAAATTAAGAACAAAGCACGCCTAGCCAATAGCAATTCGTTACTTTCCTTGGTAAATGAAGAAGGGTCATTGGAAATTTGTTTTTTTCCCATACCAATGTGCGCTGATATACGTATAGTCATAATTATCACCATTCACCGCCTTTTTTTTCATTTTCCACCAATAAAACTTTTTTTTTTTGGTAATTTCATCATTAGATTTCCCTCTCAAAAGTTGTTTTCGGATCAAATTTTTTAGATTTCCCTCTCAAAAGTTGTTTTGGATCAAAAGGAAAAAACATAGAGGGAAAATTTCAATCTGAAAAATAAAATTCAAACAGAAAATTTATTATTACTCCACTTAATGTAAATACTTAGATAATTTCTTCATCTACTTGCATTTGGAAAGTGTTTAATATGGAATTACCACATGTTGATTTTTAACGTTACCAATTATCTATGTGATCATTTATACTATATGTTGATTGTTCTATTTTATTTACTTGATTTTGAGATAAAATATAGAAAATAAAAAATAAATCTGATGAGGTCCAACTTGATCCAATTGGACCACCAATGCTTGGTGGAATGAAGGTGTGACTCTAATTTTGGTTCAATTTGATCCAACAAAAGCAAGTCAACACAAGAGTCAACAAACCCTAAACCCTAAACCCAGAATTGAGACTAGAAGCACTTCAACATTGAGATCCAACTTGATCCAATTGGACCACCAATGCTTGGTGGAATGAACGTGTGACTCTAATTTTGGTTCAATTTGATCCAACAAAAGCAAGTCAACACAAGAGTCAACAAACCCTAAACCCTAAATTGAGACTAGAAGCACTTCAACATTGAGATCCAACTTGATCCAATTGGACCACCAATGCTTGGTGGAATGACGGTGTGACTCTAATTTTGGCTCAATTTGATCCAACAAAAGCAAGTCAACATAAGAGTCAACAAACCCTAAACCCTAAACCCTGAATTGAGACTAGAAGCACTTCAACATTGAGATCCAACTTGATCCAATTGGACCACCAATGCTTGGTGGAATGAAGGTGTGACTCTAATTATATCAAGATCAAGTGTTGTTGATCTTCAATTTGATCCAACATAATCAAGTCAACACAAAAGCCAACAAAATTGAATTGAAACTAGAAACACTTCAACATTGAGATCCAACTTGATCCAATTGGACCACCAATGCTTGGTGGAATGAAGGTGTTACTCTAATTATATCAAGATCAAGTATTGTTGATCATCAATTTGATCCAACATAAGCAAGTCAACACAAAAGCCAACAAAAATTGAATTGAGATACAACTTGATCCAATTGAACCACTAATGAATAGTGGAATGAATTCACTATAACACAAAGTGTGGATTCCAAATTGATTCAATTATATGTCATCTCTGTTTTTAGTTTTGTTGTGTTTTTGTCTAGATGCTATGTCATCTCTGTTTTTAGTTTTGTTGTGTTTTGTTTTAGCTTGTTTTATCTTTGTTTGGAATGAAATGTTTGTTTTGCAATTACAATTCGTGTCTCTTTTAATATTTCTATGCTTAATAGCTAACACGATGGAATAATGTAACTTGAAAAAGTTTAGACTACACAAAATAATTAAATTTGATTTTACGGATTCTTATATTTTTTATTATTTTATGCATATTAGATAATTTGATTAAAAATTGGCGAAATGCTCTCAATGTAAAAGAGGAAAAGAAAAAAAAAAGGTAGTAAAAGGAAAATGTTCATAAATATGAGTAAAAACCCAATTCCATTGATCAAAAGCAGATTTACATAACAAAGATGAGTACAAAACACTACATAAATATGAACATGCTTTTCTATGTCACCTAAATAGATTTTCACTTGCACCAGTTAGGAACTCAGGGGAAACTATAATTTTTTTTTGAAAGGCGCGTAACTAGACTCGAACTCGGGACCTAAATGTTCTAAACTTAAGGCGAAACCATTATACTAGGGCAGATCAACCGCGTTTAAGAATCATCGTTAAATAGTTTTAGTCGCTACGTTAGGCTTAACTATCATTTTACTCTTCAAATGGAAAAGGAAAATGTTTATAAATATGAGTAAAAACCCAATTCATTGATCAAAAACAGATTCACATAACCGATCTATAAAATGCACCCTTCTCATTATTTCAGTGATATAATATTGGTACAATCTAATGTCATCTATGCTATGTTATTTTGTTTTGTGTCTTAAAATGTATCATCTTCAATTTGCACAGCAAGTAGTAGTGATTTGATGAAAATGATAACTTTAAAATCTAAACTCCATTTCGAAAAATTTACAATCTAAATATAGCTGCATATTTCTCCCCTAGCCCACTTAAATAGACATAGGTGCCTTTCTCTACCTGTTTGCAGTGGCTATTTTAATAAACAGAGAGACTTCGATAAACCAAAAGCAAAATTGGATACCAGTCTCATACTAATCCAACTAGATGACTTAGGGAATACAGATAAAAATCCAGGTCTACCAGTAAACGAAATAAAATCACAATAACCAAGAAAATCAAGGTATTCAGCTAGCCAAAGAAGGCATGAAGAAAAACAACTAAAAACCAAGGTGCACGAAAGGTTCTCTTATTCTAAATTAGATTGTTACACCAAAACATTTTTCAAGTTACACCAATAACATAAATACTAGTCTCATTAGGACAATCACTTCATCCTTGGAGCTGTAATGACACCCACAAATAATGCCAATGAAACCATAATTATCATCCACGTCTTTGTTACTTTGTCTTCCAAAGTTGACACTTTAATCACTTGAGACTGGCTTATAGCCTCCAATTTAGTTACTTCTTTCCTCAAATTGTCTCTTTCAACCTTAATAGCATCCAATGCAGCCACTAACTCTCTGACTTCAGTCAATGGAGTATCCGAAAATACTTCATCTTCCCATTTCCAATAACCACAAGAATTAATCTGTCTAAGAAATTAAAATTAAAATAACACCCAAATAATGCACTTTACCAATCAAAATATGAATAACAACAATAACTAACCTTTGGCTTAGGACACTTAAAGAACTTCCTTTCAGGGTTTGAATGAGTTTTTGAAGTTAAATGGCTAGCTATCAAACCACAATGGCACTTCAACTGTGACGAGTAGCTATTTTCTGACATTTTTCAAGACACAAACTGTGCAAGAGAGGCGAAAAGAATAGAAAGAGAGGAAAAACCCTAGCTGTTGATATTGAAGAAGATGGCATCGTTTTGGTCTTTTAATTTTAGGACTCATTTAATTAAATTTAATCCACCTATTTGATGACCAATAAAACGACAAGGAAAATTAAATAAATAAATAGAAAATAGAAATACCCTATACGTATATATATACTGTATAAGAAAAGTATACATTCAAAAAGAATGCACGGTTTTCTCCAGTGATTGGCATTGGGAAGAAAAATGTAATAATGATCTTGGGTGAAGAGAGTAAATTTTTAATGAATTTGAAATTGGAAAAATAAAATTTGCAGAAAGGGCATAAACGTAAAACACGACGATGACATTTGTGCAATTTGAGCCAAAAGTCCACTTGAATTTACATTAATACCCCCAAAAAGGTGGAGTTGTGCCAAGTTGTGCCATTTTGGGTTGTGCCAAATATAATTACCCTTAGCATTAATCTTTTGGGAGTGTATGTACGTCGTATGTGCATGTGTATTTACCTATACATATTTATTTCAACAGGAATAATAATGATTAAGTGAAAGAAGCTAAGGCCTTTGCTGTTTGTCAGTGACAAACTGTTTGTGTGTGCATCTTTTTTTTGGCCTATAGGAATAATAATGATTAAGTGAAAGAAGATAAGGTCTTTACAGTTTGCCAGTAATAAAACCTAAAGTATCGGAGAGTTCCTTTCACTTCAAGTCCTTGGCCAAAATGGATGGGTGAAAAACATTGTTTCCCCTAATTTTGTGTTAAAAATAAAACTTCTCCTTTTTAACAATAAATAAATATTCTCCTTATCCTATCTCAAAGTTTGACTGTTGACTTGTGATTCCCCATCGTGCAGGTGGTTTGGCTAGGGTCCGGAACCAAAATGTCCTCAAAAAAATCATTTTGAACCAAAATACCCAATAAAAAAAAAAAAAAATTGTTACCAAAGTATCTTTAGCGCAGTAAAATACTGCGCTATATCACTTCACGGAGACGGAGCCGTTAAGTGCTATAATACTGCGCTATACAAATGTTTCTCTCACCTATAACGCAGTAAAATACTGCGCTGTATGACTTTTTCTCTCACCTATAGCGCAGTAAAATACTGCGCTATATCAAAAATAAATTTGAAAACGCCATTGGAGGCGAGCCAAGGTGGTCCCCACATCCAAAAAACGTCGTTTTCTATTAAATTTCGTCCGGAAAGTTTAGATTCTTGGTATATTCAAGTCAAGGAGCAAGATTCTAAGTTCGAATTTTGGGAAAAAGCAGCGTACAACTCGATAAAAAAACTCTACAAAAAATCTTCGATTAAGGTTTTCTACTATGAACTTTTGTTATTATTTTGTTATATACATTATATTTTAAGCATGCTTAACATTTAATCCTTGCTATTTTCCAAAAAAAAAAAAAAAAAAAAAAATTTTTGCTCTTGTTCGGACTGGGCAGTGGCTTTTGCCACTGTTCCGATTTTTCTTTTTTTTTTTTGGTTTAATTCAATATTTGTTAAATGTTTATGAATTGTTAATTTGTTAAATGTTTATGAATTTTTAATTTGTTAAATGTTTATGAGTTGTTAATTTGTTAATTATTTATGAATTGTTACTGAATTATTATTTTGTTAATTGATTATTTGTTAAATATTGTTTATGAATTGAAAGAAGTTGATTGGTAATGAATTATTATGTTAACACTTTGTTTGGATGATTGTTATGTATTGTTTTGACATTTATCGTATTGTGTTGTATTGTATAGGACTAAATCAGTGGTTACATAAAATAGGACCTTTCGTCGTTATATAACAATAAAATTAAAGTAGCAATCAAAGCAAACATTTTATTTAAACTAACAACATAATATAATACAATAGGTAACAACCATCCAAACAAGTTGTAAATGATTATGAAATGTTAATCTATATAATTTTGAAAGCGTGAATATATATGTTAAATAAAAAAAGATTATCTTAAAAAGAATAGTTAAAGTTCTTATTTTCATAAATACATAATCTAACGAAAAAAATGTAAAGTTTGTAGGAAAATATGTGGTCGACGAATATACTCTTTTAGTTTAATTTTATCGTAGTTGTGTTGGCTATTTGGTCAACTAAAAATATATCACATATTCAAAATAGAGTTCCAAACAAATATTACTGCTGAATTTCGATTCCCAAACTAATTAACTTTGCAAGTCTTTGCCATCACATAATTCAAAAGTAATTAACTTAAAAATCTTTGCCATCACATATGTGTCCTTACTATCACATATTAAATTTACTGCATATCCCATGTTAATTATTCACAAGATATAATACTACATATTTCACATATTCCCTACAAATTATTAATTAGTTAATATAATTTATCTTTCATTTCAAGAATAATGACTAATTTAGTTTGTACAGACCAGACTCTTTCATGGATCCGAATGTTCCCCCTGGGCCTGATGTTCCCTCGGGGCCCGATGCTCACCCGGGGCCCGATGATCACCCGGGGCCCGCTGTTCACCCGGGGCCCGCTGATAGATCAGTATTGTCTTTGCAAGACAATCATAGGTTCGAGTTATTATGGGCCGGTACTATAGGGATATCTACTAGGCTCCGTCCCCGTAGGCTGCAGAGAGCGTGGGCTCTTTTACGTGAGCACCCCTCACACCCTCGCGTGTTGGAGATATTGTTTCGGGGCGGCATCTACCGTTGCGTGTCCGTTGGTCGGGTACAGCATGATTGGGCGCTCATCACGGCCATGGGTGAGCGGTAGAGGCCAGAGACACATACCTTCCATGTTCGCACTGGTGAGGCCACGATTACACTTCAGGATGTGGAGGTCCTCTTTGGATTGCGGGTAGATGGAGAGCCACTATACACTCGGTACGAGCCTCCTCCTGGTCATACGTGGGTGACAGAGTTGACTAGGCTCACCCACTTCATGCCTGATGTCGCGGCCCAGATATCGAGACAGAGTCGGGTTCAGCTTAGTGCACTCTGCACTTATTTAGAGGGTCTGGATCCGGTTGTGGACGGCACCCCGCAGGACGATGTTGATCGTCATGCCCATTTGTACCTGCTTATTATATTCGGGGGCATCTTATTCCCGAACTCATCGGGTGCCTTTGTGAGTTTACGTTATTTGGTTTTCTTGGAGCATCTGGACCGCTTGGGAGACTACAGCTAGGGCGGTGCTGTTTTGGCGTATCTTTACAGATGCCTGTGCCGAGCGTCTATTGGTGCTGTCAAAGATGTGTGTGGATTTTTCGCTCTTCTCCAGATAATATTTTAAGTGTGCGTTCCTTTAATGTCAACAAACCTCTTGAAAGGACGACTAAAAAATCGTATTTTCTAATATCGCTTACAGTTATGGGCGTGGGAGAGGATGCTGCCTTTTCAGCCCGTACCTAGGCATCACCTCGAGATTGACATGCCTTATGCGAGGAGGTGGACAGCGGGTTTTGATCGGGATGTGGATACACACCACAGTATTCTTCCATTCCGGGACCAGCTTGATCACATGACGGACGATGCGGTAAAACTATTTAAATTTACATTAATAATTTAATTAAACGTCTTTTCTACTTGGTGATCAGTGATTTGTATTTATATGTTATGCAGCTATTTATATGGACGCCGTACGCTGCTATATTAGATGGTTTGCCGCCCTTCTGTAGGGCAGGTCAGGGGGTTTGGAGGTCGCGGTGTCCATTGATACACCTGGACATCGTAGAGGATCACATGCCCGAGCGTGTCTTACGACAGTTTGGGCATACACAGAGTATACCCCCTAATGTCCGTAATAAGCTCCGACACTACCAGCGGGACGATCGGACTGCCGTTGATGATGATTTTTTGGCTTTCATGGATGTCCAGCTCCACCGTTGGGAGAACAGGTTGGGCACTTTAGCGGTGGTCGGCCATTTGACTCCCATTGAGCATTACATGCGCTGGTATCATCAGATCACACGCCGATTGATAGGCAACCCAGCTTTGCGTCCCCCTAGGGATGTAGGATACTCAGCACTCGCGGGGAAGTACGAGGCATTGGTAAGTTTATCGTATTTAGATTTATTTAATTGCATTAATTGTTAAGTTTTAAAAATAAACTTTTTTTTTCTGTTAAACACAAATGCAGCTGGTGGCCGTACAACGTTTACGCATCTTTGGTTAGAGCATATGCCTTACCCTGGGCTTGCGGGGCTTGCCGCGGAGATGGTACAGATATCCGAGGATGGTATCCGGCAGACAGGCAAGATTAGGCGAATGGCGGAGCCTATTCCGGAGGCTGAGTATCAGGCAGCACCGGGTGCTCCCAGAGGAGGAGGCCGTGCTGCCGGAGGACGCCGTGCATGTAGAGGACCTGGTGGTGGAGGACACCATCTAGTAGATGAGGCGGATGAGGTCGATCCCATTCCAGAGGGCGTTCACGGTCTAGTCCATCCGCAGCTGTTCCAGGCCGGTGGCAGCTCACCTGGGGACTCGCCTACGTTTACGCCGGCGCTCTTACTTGCTGAGATACCCGAGTCTTCATCACAGCCGAGCCAGAATGCATACATGGAGGAGCGTGATAACGTTGATTGGGCGGTGTTACATGCTTCATTAGCTGATGAGCGGTCTGTGAGGAATTTAGAGGGAACCAGGATTCTTGACTTCGATTCGACGCTAGTGGGTCTATAGGAGCTGCCCATTCAGGAGCATTCTCATCAGCCTGCCGAGGCAGAGGTGTTTTCTCATGAGACTACCGAGGCGCATGTAAGTTTTTTACTTAAAACTAATTTTATTCAATATAAGGTAAATATTTATTTAATTTTTATAACCTTTACTTGGACTTCGAACAGCATCTCGTCCAGGAGACTACCTCATATTCACCACCACACCCATCTCAGGAGCCTACAGACCCATCTCAGGAGCCTACTCAGGCGCCCATTGACACACAGGTTTGATTAAATAAATAACGTTAATATATTCAATATAAATAAGAAATGGTACTAACATTTATATACTTTTCAGGTTCATCCTTCGGCGCCTGCGGTGGCGACTCCCGACGAGGAAGAGGTCGAGTTTCCAGACCCAGCTCAGCCTGAGGTTCTGAGCGTGCCAGCGGGACTAGATCCTAAGAAGAAGCACGTTCTAGTTAAGGGCGCAAGGGCTAGGGGAAGAGGAGATGATCATAACTTGGAGCGCCCGGTTATTAAGAGGAAAAAGAGCGATGGAGACGATGGCGAGGGCGGTGGGGATGGTATGAGCCTTAGGCTTAGGGATAGTCTCCGGCATACTACATGTGGGACCCATCCTCGATAGTGTATATACATTAGTGTTGTACAATTTATCGTAAATATTATCTATTTTTTGCATATTTATAAATATTATCTTAGTCTTTATTATTGTTTATAGTTTCACATCCTAAATTGATAAAAAAAAAAAAAAAAAAAAACGTGACACATTCGAAATAAAGTTAAGCATTAATTTAAAACTAAGACGAAACCCTAAAAGATAAATAATTTAAAGCTAATGACTACAAGTCTTCAAACAAAAAAGGACTTCGAGCACTTTTCAACCACTAAAACGACAATCCAAAGTATTGCGTATTCTTGATGTGTTGAGCCTATTTTATTAATTGTACAAATATAACTAGAGTTCTATATAAAATATTGAAGTTCCGGAATCTCAATGCATGATTAATATACGGCTAAACTACGTAAAAAGGAGTGAAAATGTGATGTTATGGAAAATGACGGAGTCCTATAGCGCAGTATTTTACTGCATTATAGGTGAGAGAAACATTTGTATAGCGCAGTAAAATACTACGCTAAAGATACTTTGGTAACATTTTTTTTTGTTGGGGTATTTTGGTTCAAAATGGTTTTTTGGGGGGCATTTTGGTTCCGGACCCGTTTGGCTATGATGTAAATTGAGTATTCTGAAACCCAAACATTGTTTTTATGATGATAGGTTCCAGAATTTGGTGTGAATAGGACGGTACACTTGCGAGCTCGGATAAAGAGAATATTTATCAAAGTACTTGAGAGAATTGAAATAAGAACTCCAAATACAAATGCAACCAATTATTTCAGGTAATTAAGTATAATTACATGTAAAATGAAATCAATTTTTTTCAAGTAAGCATCTCCATTCGTCAAGTATTTAATGTAAGCATATGATCGTTCGTTAGCATAGTGATGTTCTTTAGAGCATGACAAGCATCATCAACTCACAGGCAATGTAATGCACCGGGTACCATCCATGACAACTATATTTATAATTATAATATTTATTCTATTTTCTAAAAAGGGGAGATATACTCCATTTTTTCCTAAATATATATATATATATATGTATGTATATAAACTTATAAGGATATAATCATGACATTGGACCAAATTAGTGTAAACTCTACTTAAGAAAAATCTTAAGTGTGTTTTGGTCCGGAAATAAAGTGAATTTAATCCATTATAAACATTTTCTCAAGGAAATAATCAACTTTTCTTCCTTAAAGGATAATTTTGCTAAAAAGTGGAGTTTTATGATTAGCATGACAGTTTTAGCAATAAAATAAATATTTTTAGCAAATAATCGCATTAATCACACATTGAAGCTCGTAGGTCAACCGTATTCTACGGATCCTTAATACTAGGGTGCTTAAAACCTTCCCTAACTGGATAGGCAATGGTATAAACGAGTCATTTTGTAACGGCGATGTCATAAACGAGTCATTTTGTAACGTCGAAAGCATAAATGAGCCAAACTATTGACGAGTGACATAAATGAGCCATTTTCGATAGTTAGATGACATATTTGAGCCTTTTCCATTTTTTAAAATCATGACATGTAGCTGATCGAATCTCTTTTCTTTGTAATGCATGAAGGATTCATGAAATCCGATTTACCGCCGACCGGATAGACAACAAACAATTATCACAACATATGTTATTTCAATTCATGAAATCTTAGCTGAACTTATTTTCTTCACATCAAATTAGTTCAATTCATTACTTCAATGAGAAAACGAGAGGAAAGAGATGCAACGATATTGCTCAAAATAAACCATGAACTTATGTCATCAACAATAGGTAAGGAATCTCTAATAAATATCAAAAGAATTTGAAATCAAGTCATTAAGTTTATGAGAAGTTCACCACAAAATGTATAAAGAAGCAATCCACAGATCGCAATCAGCTGATGTTGGGCCTACAAATGATCAGTAGCAGCCGTGGCCCATTACATTTTTGTTGTGTTAGTTTTAGTTTGATTTAGGCCCAAGTCAACTTATGACCCGGGTCCAACTTGCAATAAATATATAAGCTTTCCTAAAACACTTTCAGAGATATAATAAGAAAACAAGGTTTTTCCCTTTTCCTCTCTCTCTCTCTCTCTCTTCACCCGATTAGGGTTCTTTATTTCAATTAAGGATTCGATCATGTATGCATGATATCGAATCAAACATGGTATCAGAGCATGGATTCGGTTCATTCAATTGATTAGCTATCGTGTGATCTTACCCTTGCGAGAAATGGTTGAGTGTTCGTGTAGATTGCAACTTTCAATTTCATCTGGTTTTTGGGTTTGATTCTTCAGGTTTTGTGAAGAAAATCGGTAACATCTCTCCTTGCTCACACTCGTATTCGTTTATTCCGCATCGAACAAAGTTTTATTTGATTTCTATAGCTGTAAATTGGTTGTTTAGGACTCACAGTCAAAATTAGGGTTCATATCGTGAATTGCCTGTTCTGTGAATTGCTCAGTCAAAATTAGGGTTCATATTGTTTTTTTGTTACATATTTCCAACGCGATATTGATTTTTTCATGGCTAACCTCAGTAATCCCGTTACGAGTAGTGACAACACGGGTAATACTCGAGGTTTTGAGGAATTCACCATAGACTCGTCGCATTCACTTTATGTTCACCCGTCCGATAGTCCTAGTAGTCAATTGGTTTCAATACCTTTTAATGGGACTGGTTTTGTTCATTGGCGAAGTAGTATGGTGACATCTTTATCTGCAAAGAACAAATTAGGATTGATAACTGGGAAAATAGCTAAACCTGACACTAATTCACCTTTGTACTCATTTTGGGAAAGATGTAACGACATGGTGAAAGCCTGGATCATTAACTCCTTAACTAGAGACATTGCTATCAGTGTAATGTGCCTTCCCACTGCTAAAGAAATTTGGAGTGATATAAATGACAGATTTCGTCAATCGAATGGTTCCAAATATATCCAAATACAGAGGGAAATTAGTTCAACCTCTCAAGGTTCCTCTGATATTGCAACCTATTTTACAAAGATGAAGAGTCTCTGGGATGAGCTATCCTCAGCTTATGTTGGTCCAACCTGCTCTTGTGGGGCACTTCATAAATTCATAGAGGACCAATATCTATTTCAGTTCCTTAGTGGTTTAAATGACTCCTACTTAACAGTGAAGAGTGGAATCCTGATGCTGTCACCTCTTCCCTCTATTAGTAAGGCTTACTCACTTCTCCAACATGATGAAAGCCAGAAAGAATCTCACCCCATTGGTCAGGGTTTTTCTGGTGACTCACTTTCCTTTTCTGCTTCCACTAGCTCTAATAGGACTTATAATCAGAAGGTGAATTTTGATCCCAAAAGGAACTCGTCTAGCTCAACTTCACTATTCTGCAAGTACTGTAAAAGGCCTGGGCATGTTATGGAGAAATGCCACAAACTCCATGGATATCCACCTGATTTCAAATTCACAAAGAATAAGAAATCAGCTTCGTGTGTTCAAACAGATAACTTCATTCCACCTGGAGTTCTTGGCAGAATTCCTGAACCACCTATATACCATACTCCTAATTCTCCAGTCTATGTGTTGAACAAGGAGCAGTATCACCATCTCAGAAACCTCTTCCATCATACTCATTTAACTCCCACTCCTGGTCCTTCCTCTGGAGAATCTCAAGCCACTCATGGTCATGCCAACTTTGCTGATGGAGATTCTGCTCACTTTGTAGGTGTGTGCAATATGCCTATTTCCCAATATCCTGCAATAAATTCTATTGTAAACTGTTTGTCTGCTCAGTTAGGTAGAAGTCCTTGGATATTAGACTCAGGTGCCACTAATCATATGACCCCACACAAACATTTTTTACATGATATTCAACCCTTGTCTAGACCTTACTTAATCACTTTACCCAATGGATACAAAGTGAAAGTTGTTTCAACAGGATCACTGTCTTTGCAACATGATATCACTTTGGTCAATGTCCTATTAGTTCCATCTTTTCAGTTCAATTTGATTTCCATTTTCCAACTTATATCTCAATTACATTGCATGGCTGTTTTCAGCATTTCCTCCTGTTTCTTACAGGGCCCTTCTCTGAAGAGGCCATTGGAAATTGGTAAAGCTGACCATGGTTTGTATTTTCTTTTACCTGAACTTAGTGATACATCTCATTCTGTTCTTCATGATCCTGTTAGTACTGTCCCTAGTATTCTCCATTGTAATGTTTCTACCACTAGTTCTGATCCTATCATTTCCCATTCCCCAATTCCTTATTGTAATATACCTTCATCAATATATAAAATGGATTTGTTTTGGCATCAGAGACTTGGGCATATGCCTTTCAACACAATGAAATCCATAGCTTTTTTATCCCCTAAAATTTCTCAGAAACAGTCTTTCATCTGCCCTATATGTCCCATGGCCAGACAACAGAGGTTACCCTTTCCTTCTAGTTCTATTAAGTCCTCTGCCCCTTTCTAACTTGTCCACTTAGACACCTGGGGACCCTACAACACCAAAACCTATAATGGCTTTAGATATTTTGTTACCATTGTAGATGATTTCTCCAGAGTCACTTGGACCCATTTACTTTCATCTAAAAGCAATGCCTTTTCTGTTATTAAGGCCTTTGCCACTATGGTTAAGGTCCACTTTCACTCCTTTGTTCAAACCATTAGATCAGACAATGCTTTTGAGTTGGGAGGTAGCCATGAAGCCACTAGTTTCTTCAATGAGTCTGGCATTCTCCATCAAACCACTATACCTCACACTCCATAACAAAATGGGGTAGTTTAGAGGACACACAAGCACCTACTTGAGACCTCCAGAGCCTTGTTGTTCCAATCTAACTTACCCACCAAATATTGGGGTGATTGTGTACTCACAGCCACATACATCATCAATAGGTTACCTTCAACAGTTTTAGGTTCCATTTCCCCTTTTGAAAGATTACACAATACTCTTCCTCCTTATGATCACCTCAAATCATTTGGCTGTCTTTGTTTTGCTTCCACACAAAAGCCTGGCAGGGAAAACCTTCACCCTAGATCAACCCAATGTGTCTTTTTAGGCTACCCATGTGGCAAGAAAGGGTACAAGTTACAGAATTTATCAAATCATTCTATCTTCTTCTCTAGAGATGTACTCTTCTATGAGCACATTTTTCCCTACTCAACTTCCTCACACCCTTCTGTCTTTCCTCCTGCTGCTCCTCTTTCTGATGATACTCTTCCTCCTATTTCACACTCTTCTCCTGCACCTATCACTCCTGCTGTTCCTTTACCTGATGACCATGTTACACCTCGGAAAATTTTCGTTCGTGTACAGTGAATTAACTAGCGAAGGACAGTTACGAGTATCGAATTAATGGTGTCTTAATGAATTATTGGAGAAGAATTATAATTCCCCTTACGTTGGTAATGAAGTGCCAAGTAAGTTTCAAGAAGGACCCATAAGCCAAATAAGGGCATAAGCCATCCAAAAAGGGCGAGTTAAGGAAACACTTTCGGAGGATCTGGTTTGGAGGGGCCAAAACTCCATTTTTAATTCGGAATTTGGGACAAATACCACAGTATTAAAGTTGTAGATAATTGAAAGATATTTCTAACCATAGGTCGTGGGCCCTCACAGCATATCAGTATCAAAAGTTATGGCCATATTACGACAGACAGTTCATCACGTTCTGGCATGACTTGCGATTCGCACTTGGTGTCGCATGTTCGACATGCGACTCGCACTTGGTGTCGCATGTTGTGCCAGTGAGAACCGATCGACTGGCAAGACCTGCGACACAACATGCGACTCGCATGTTCGACATGCGACTCGCACATGGTGTCGCATGTGGTGCCAGTCCATAATCTTCTGGACCATTATATATAGACCCAACTTCGTTTTTAACCCATTTTTTCACCATTTTTGGTCCGAAAATCCTCTAGAACCCTCTCAACATTTCATCCACAAGAAAAATCAAAGGAAACCAAGATTAACAACATCAAATCCATGAATCAAAGTGTATGAAACCCAAGTAAAGTTCATCTTCCTCAAGGAAATCCAAAGAGAGAAAGTAGGGTTTTGGTGCTAGAAGGGAAAACTCCACTCAAGGCTTGTTCAACCATCATCCAAGGTAAGTTTTATGACCATTTCATGTTGTTTGAGGTATTAGAGGGCTTAGATACTTGAAATGTAGAAGAACATAGAAAGTGGGTCATTATTGAGTGAATAGTGACGTAATTGAATGATAATGGAATTGAATCATAAATGTTGGAACGTTGTAATTAGGAATACGTTATAAATGACGTGTAGACCAAGACATGGGTGTGAATTATGCGAAATTATGATGATGGGCCATAAACCATAAATGTGAGTTAATTGGAAGAAAATGGTGGATTTTACTAAATGTACATAAATGACGATTGTGGATTGTGATATTGTGAGTGTTGGGAGTTGAAATATGACATGGGAAAAGTAAGTCAGCATGTGCTATTTCTTCTATACGTGACAGTCATATACAGTTGCTCCTTATTGATGTTTCCTTTATCTCATTGACGTCTTTTCATTGTTATGCCTTACATACTCAGTACAATTTTCGTACTGACGTTTGTTTTCTTTGGACACTGTGTTGATGCCCACAGGTAGATAGAGAGACGGCGCCGACCTATAGGAGCTATCAGCAGATTTACGGGAGCACTCCACTATTTTGGAGGTGCTAGTCGAGCTATGATTTTGTGTATATATGTATATGTCTAGTACTCCAGTAGAGGCTCGTAGATACGCAGTGTGGGTTGTGTGGTATCCCAAGGTTGCCATTATGTAGAAATTTATATACATATATGTGCATATGATTTTGATAGCCTAAAGGCTTATGTTTACAAAAGTATATATATTTTAAACAGAAGATGATTTCTTTATGATTTGAATATAAATTGATCAAAGGAGTATTAAATTAGCAGGATAAGTCATAGAATGAGCGGTGCTCGGTGGTTAGCCCTGGGTACCCGTCACGGCCCCCTAGTTGGGTCGTGACAAAAGTGGTATCAGAGCAGTTCGGTCTTAGGAAGTGTCTACGAGCCGTGCCTAGTAGAGTCTTGTTTATGGTGAGTTGCGCGCCACACTAATAAACAGGAGGCTACAGGGCATTTAGGAAAAATGACCATCTTTCATCATAAGAAATTGTGCGATAGAGCTATATTATAAGATTATCCCCTCCCTAACGGTGCGTTATAATTTCAGCGAAGCTGATGAAGGGAAAATCTACGGCAGCCCAGAAGGGCAAGATGGTGGTTGAAGTAGGGCTCGATCGAGAGCCGTCTATATATTTGGAGGAGGGCGAACCCCAGAATAAAGCCCCACCTCGTTTTTCCAATACTTCACCTACTTTCGAGGATCAAAGGGGAGCCTCAACTTTAGCTCCAGCATTCCCCGTTCCTCCCCCAGATGCCTCTGGCCAAGAGATGAGACAGGCTATTCTTTTACTGACTCAATTGGTTGCCACTCAAGCCCAGCGGCAAGATATGGGCCACGGTAACAGGGGTTGGAGAAAGGAAGGTAATTCTTCAGGGTTTGATCATGAGTTTAGGGGTGATTCAAGGCGACAATTCTCTAGGCACTCAGTTCATTCGACAAGTGGTGCTCCTCCGCAGTTCTCGAGACCCAGGTTTGATGGATCTACTTATTCTGGGTCATCCCAGGGCCTCAGAATTTCCAATTCCAGAATTCGGAGTGGTTCTAGTCCGACGAGATTCTCGGTACCACGATGTACTCAGTGTCGCAGGTTACATAGGGGACCCTGTCGTTTTGGCTCGGATGTTTGTTATGCCTGTGCCCGGCCAGGCCACGTAAAGCGCAACTGCCCATCGCTACGTGGTAAAGATAAGGTTCGGACTACGAGAGTGGTAGTTGGCTCTTCGTCATCGGTATGCCTCCCAAGGCCAGGGCCATATGTGTTAGTAGGTGCTGGTAGAGACCAAAGAGGGACGCCTAGTCCGAGTAGATCCCGGCGTCATATCCATGCATTAACTGAGCGACAAGATCTTGAGTCCTTCCCTGACATTGTTCCAGGTATATTGTCAGTATCCTTTTATGATATGTATGCATCGATTAATTTGGGCCTTATGACGTCATCTATTACTTCAGATATTATTGACTGTGTTAGAGTAAAAGACTGGGCCAACCAAGCAGATTGAGATGTTTATATTTGTTAGTGAACCAGTGATTGCCAGAATCATGATTTACGAGTAAGTTGATTGACAGCGAGTGAATATAAATAATATGTGTATGTATGTGGATGTTGGAATCATAAACCGAGGGTGCAGGCACAACTTGTGAGACAAGCACTATTATTTATATCCCTTAATGGTAAGTGATCTTGTGTTGTTCACTTACGTATTAGGTGTTACGATATATGTCCCATTGAGAAATCGGACGTGTTTCTGGGCTATGTGCAGGTTCGAGATTGTTGTGTCTACAAGCGAAACTCTGCCGAAATTTTCCTAGAATCTAAAGAAGATAAAATATAAGCTTGTGACATGTTCCAGCGAGAAGAGATGTTGCGCGACAAGGTAACGGCAGGACGAGATTAAGTTAGGAGTATCATTAATAACTACACGAGGTGAGTTAAATACTATTGGATGGATAGTAACAGTAGTTATAAGGTAGTACTAAACCATGTCATAGGAGAAAAAGGGTAACTCCAATAGAGGGTGATATTGAAGTATTGATTGGAGGGATAAGCACGAGGAAGATACGATAAGTTTATTAGCAAAATAAAGTAACGGCATCACGGAGACAGAGATATGGATATGAAGGGCTATAATAAATGTAAATACGTTGGTGAAGTGACTTATGTGATAAGTGAAATAGGGATAATCAGAAAGAGTAATAGCTTAAGTGTGCTCACTTCGCAAGGTTTAATCTATTTTATGAGCAAGATTTGCAAATGATACCAAGAAATGTCACTCTATAGAGTTGATTATGATCAGGATATATTGAGGACATAGCGATAACTGGGATACACAGTAAGTAAAGTATAACAAGGAAACGACCAAAGATATGACATGCTCCATATGAACAAGGGGTGAATGCAAGTATGAAGCCAACAAGCGAACCATGGGGCAGTAGATGAGGAAGCTTATAAAACCTTGTTAAAGGAAAGTCTAGCATGGAGGTTCTTCAATGACAAGAAATGATATCAAGCAATGAAAAAAAAAAAGTCAACTTGACAAAAAAAGGGGGATATGGCAAGTCGTAGTATTTTTTGAATGGTATAATCAAGAGTAAAAGAGCATAAGACATAAGGGGTATTAGTTACGCATGAGACTTAGACCCTCGAGAACAAAGATGACATTACAAGCGAACTTTGACCACTGAAAAAGAGGGCAAGTGATATTATATGGATAGTGTGGATGACTAGACCTACTATTGTTGTGAGCACCCCTATGGGACGAAATTTGTAATTGGAGCGAATTTAGACATTGAGTGATAACTACCGAAGGAGCTAAGTAAAATACATTATTGTTCGGACTGCTATTCCAATTGTATCACTCGATTACAAAGTTGCAAAGTGAGTATGTTAAGACCTCCCACACGAATTATCATAGTTATAAATTATGGGGAGCAACACAAATGAGATATAGTATAGTAAGGGATATGTGAATTAAAGATTTGAAGGTGAGGTAACGGAATTAAGAATGGTACAATTAAAACCCTTAAAGGGGGGGAAGCAAGTAAAAAGAATACAAGTATAGAAATTGGAATGATGGACCCTAAGATGTGATAGATATAGACTCTGGAACTAAGAGTGAGAGTTGTACGGAAATAAGTTTAACGATTGGTAAAAAAAAAAAAAAAAAACGAATACGGATTGAGCAGGCATCTGAGGCTACATTGGAAATCATCCGCGGAGACCTTGAACCACGTGACATTAGGAGCAAACAACTCAAGGGACATTGTAAAGGATGGCGATGTGATACTAGAATGGAGACAAATGCACTAATGATAGAGTCGTTGTAATGATATTGTGACTTATAAGCGACAATTGATAAGAGAGACTTAAGGTTTTCTATAGTAGGATGTAAGATATAAAAATCAAATTGAATAAGATGAATAAAGGAAAGAAGAGAGCACGACGCGGTAAGTTGCTACGGATAGACAAAAGATTTTGCAGTTCGAATAATCACCGAGCCTAGTCATAGTCGGGTACGTGAAACACCGAACCTTCGTAGTCAGACATGCTATGTAAAAGATGTGAATATGAATATGACCATGGATACGATATGTAAATGAGTACGATTATGAATAAGGATGCAGATACGGACACATGTACACGTACAGATGTGTATGTACACAAATCATGCAAGAACAATTATGTAACTTGCAAGTAATTATACGTCGCCCATGAAACCAAGTGACTGCTTAGAAAGAGGTAAACAAGAATAGCGTGGTCATGCTACCCCCGGGACAGTTGAGGGGAAATATATGGTAAAATTAGTTGAAATGTGGAGTTGGGGTTAGTGTTAGGGATAAATAGGATAATTACTTCGAATATGACATAAGTGCATGTTATACGCTGATTACAGTGACCTGGGATGTGACAACCTACGAATGCATAAAGAAGCAGCCTCAGTCAAGACCTTGTGGCAAGACGACCACTGGGAAGGAATGGCCTGGGAAGAAGAAGAGAAAATGAAATCCATGTACCCGCTTTTATTTTAATCCCCGGGAGAAATCCAACATGAGATATCAACATTTTGAGGTATGTGATGCTTTATATTTCTGATGTTGCGGTCGTGTGTGGCCCTTATTGTTGTCATTGTTATGGCCCTCTGAGGCATTAAGTATTATGGGTTGTTGTGACAGGTTAGTAGTGCCATATTACAGGGCAAACTCTGGCGAAATTTTTGTAGAATTCCCGTGTGTTTAACATTCGAGGACGAATGTTCCAAAAGGGGGGAAGAATGTTACACCTCGGAAAATGTTCGTTCGTGTACAGTGAATTGACTAGCGAAGGACAGTTACGAGTATCGAATTAATGGTGTCTTAATGAATTATTGGAGAAGAATTATAATTCCCCTTACGTTGGTAATGAAGTGCCAAGTAAGTTTCAAGAAGGACCCATAAGCGAAATATGGGCATAAGCCATCCAAAAAGGGCGAGTTAAGGAAACACTTTCGGAGGATCTGGTTTGGAGGGGCCAAAACTCCATTTTTAAGTCGGAATTTGGGAAAAATACCACAGGATTAAAGTTGTAGATAATTGCAATAGCTTTCTAACCATAGTCGTGGGCCTTCACAGCATATCGGAATCAAAAGTTATGGCCATTTTACGACAGACAGTTCATCACGTTCTGGCATGACATGCGATTCGCACTTGGTGTCGCATGTTCGACATGCGACTCGCACTTGGTGTCGCATGTTGTGCCAGTGAGAACCGATCGACTGGCAAGACCTGCGACACAACATGCGACTCGCATGTTCGACATGCGACTCGCACATGGTGTCGCATGTGGTGCCAGTCCATAATCTTCTGGACCATTATATATAGACCCAACTTCGTTTTTAACCCATTTTTTCACCATTTTTGGTCCGAAAATCCTCTAGAACCCTCTCAACATTTCATCCACAAGAAAAATCAAAGGAAACCAAGATTAACAACATCAAATCCATGAATCAAAGTGTATGAAACCCAAGTAAAGTTCATCTTCCTCAAGGAAATCCAAAGAGAGAAAGTAGGGTTTTGGTGCTAGAAGGGAAAACTCCACTCAAGGCTTGTTCAACCATCATCCAAGGTAAGTTTTATGACCATTTCATGTTGTTTGAGGTATTAGAGGGCTTAGATACTTGAAATGTAGAAGAACATAGAAAGTGGGTCATTATTGAGTGAATAGTGACGTAATTGAATGATAATGGAATTGAATCATAAATGTTGGAACGTTGTAATTAGGAATACGTTATAAATGACGTGTAGACCAAGACATGGGTGTGAATTATGCGAAATTATGATGATGGGCCATAAACCATAAATGTGAGTTAATTGGAAGAAAATGGTGGATTTTACTAAATGTACATAAATGACGATTGTGGATTGTGATATTGTGAGTGTTGGGAGTTGAAATATGACATGGGAAAAGTAGGAGAAACAAAGGAAACGCTGCCCAATTTTCCCTAGAAATAGTAGCGCGTTTTTCTCGTCGATTGACTAACACGATGGTGCGAATTATCTCTTGAAGGTAGAGACGTTACGTCAAGGGAAATCAAGCGAACGATAGCATAGTTAACGACAAAGGTATGTTAAGGCTTGTCCCTTTCTTTCAAAGGCATGATTCCTAAGTTGTGAATTCATAAATGCTTCCATGACTTCCTTAATTTCAAAAGTTAGAAGTTTATGATTCCAAAGCATGATTCCTTCCTTGATAACCCGTAAATATTTTCCAAATGCCTACATCATTCCAAAACGAAGGTTTACGAGTTTGTAAGCTCTTATGAGGGCAATAATGGACATATTTTTTTTATCATGATTACAATGATGCCAAAGATGAGAATATTTTCCTATGATGACTACGATGAGACGATTTCATGTTTAAAGGTTCCAAGTTATGATTTCAATGACGATGTAAGAATATGGAGCTATTTCTTGACTTCTCAATTTTATTCATGGATGACTATTATATTTCCTTTAATATTTCCAAAAGTATATAGAATGACTTCTTACAAGATTATGACCCTACTCTCTGTTCTTTTTATATTAGTCTTCGTTGACAGTCTCGCCTTATGATGATTGTCCCTTCAAGGTGACACATGACGATCATGATTAATCCATAATATACCCGGAGGTGTTCGACCTTACGTCACTCCGATGGAGTTATAGCTTTTCCTTGGGTTCTCCTGCATGTTATGAATATTACGTATGTATATATATATATATGATATGAAAATGTTCTCAGGGGAAGTGGGGAAAGGTGAGGCGCTATAGACGCATAGCCACCTGTACAGCTGGCATATCATGATTTCATCCCGGACGCGGGGTACCCGGACGCGGGATATATGGGTGATGGATCGGGTCGTACGTTCCTCGGCACTAACATACTATACTATATATGGATCGGGTCGTACGTTCCACGGCAATATATTAATGTATGATGACATATGGATCAGGTCGTTCGTTCCGCGGCAATATATTTATATATGATGATATATGGATCGGGCTGCACGTTCCGCAGCAATATATGATATGAAGTAAGTCAGCATGTGCTATTTCTTCTATACGTGACAGTCATATACAGTTGCTCCTTATTGATGTTTCCTTTATCTCATTGACGTCTTTTCATTGTTATGCCTTACATACTCAGTACAATTTTCGTACTGACGTCCGTTTTCTTTGGACGCTGTGTTCATGCCCACAGGTAGACAGAGAGACGGCGCCGACCTATAGGAGCTATCAGCAGATTTACGGGAGCACTCCACTATTTTGGAGGTGCTAGTCGAGCTATGATTTTGTGTATATATGTATATGTCTAGTACTCCAGTAGAGGCTCGTAGATACGCAGTGTGGGTTGTGTGGTATCCCAAGGTTGCCATTATGTAGAAATTTATATACATATATGTGCATATGATTTTGATAGCCTAAAGGCTTATGTTTACAAAAGTATATATATTTTAAACAGAAGATGATTTCTTTATGATTTGAATATAAATTGATCAAAGAAGTATTAAATTAGCAGGATAAGTCATAGAATGAGCGGTGCTCGGTGGTTAGCCCCGGGTACCCGTCACGGCCCCTTAGTTGGGTCGTGACAGACCAGATTGCAGAGCATCCTCTTATTCCTGCTGCACCACCTGTAGACCAAATTCCTCTTGTTTCCTCTACACCTGTTATGCCTCATGCTCCTTTACCTAGTAGAACTTCCAGCAGAATCCACACTAGACCAGCCTTTTTAGATAATTACATCTGCAACACTTCCCAATCTCAACCTACATCTATATCCAAGGTTTTTCCAACTGAGTTGCATATGCATGAACCTCAGTTTTACCAGCAGGCTGTTTCTAATCCTGTCTGGCAAGAGGCCATGCTACAAGAATTTAAGGTACTTGAAGCAAATCAGACTTGGGATATTGTTCCTCTTCCCCCCTCCAAGAAGCCTATACCTTCCAAATGGGTCTACAAGATCAAGCAGAGATCTGATGGCTCTATTGAAAGGTACAAGGCTAGACTGGTGATTAGGGGTGACACCCAAAAGGAGGGGATAGATTACACTGAGACATTCTCTCCAGTTGTGAAATTTACCACCATCAAGTGTCTTCTATCCTTGGCTGCCAAGAAAAACTGGACAGTGTATCAATTAGATGTGAATAATGCATTTTTGCATGGTGATCTTCATGAGAATGTCTAGATGAAGATCCCCCTTGGTCTACAAGTCTCCCCTCCTTCTTCATCATCTTCTCCACTGGTTTGCAAACTTAAAAAGCCCCTTTATGGCCTCAAACAAGCATCTAGGCAATGGTTTTCCAAATTTTCTGAGGCTCTGTTGAGTAGAGGCTACATTTCAAGCAAGAATGACTACTCTCTATTCACTAAATTTTCTGAAGGTTCTCTATCAGTGTTAGCTGTGTATGTTGATGATATTTTACTTGCTGGGGATAATATACATGAACTGGACAGTCTCAAATCCTTCCTAGACTCTCAGTTCTGAATAAAAGACTTAGGATCCATTCACTATTTTCTGGGACTGGAAGTGACCAAACACTCCCAAGGATATTTAATGTCACAACACAAGTTTGCGACTGATCTTCTCCAGGAGTTCCACTGTGACCATTTTTCCACTGTTGTCTCCCCCTTGGACTCTTCAGTCAAGCTCACAGCAGACATGGGTGAACTAGTGTCTGATTCCAGTGCGTATAGAAGACTTGTGGGCAAACTCAATTTCTTGCAGCATACTCATCCAGATATATCATTCTCTGTGCAACACCTCAGCCAGGTTTTACACTCTCCACAAGTTCCACACATGTTGGCTGCCATACATGTCCTCAGATACATTCAAAGGGATCCTGGTCTGGGAATTCTTTTATCTAACTCACCTGACACTTCACTGCTGGCTTATAGTGACTCAGACTGGGCTGCTTGCGCTCGGTCTCGCAAATCTATTACTGGGTTCTATATCACATTTGGGGGTTCTCCAGTTTCATGGAAAAGCAAGACGCAACCAACCATTTCTCTTTCCTCAGCCGAAGCTGAGTATCGAGCCCTGCGCAAAGTTGTTGCTGAGATAGCTTGGTTGATTCGTTTATTTGGTGATCTTGGCTTGTCTTCTCTTGGTCCAGTTCCTGTTTTCTGTGATAGTCAGGCCGCATTGTATATTGCCAAGAATCCAGTGTTTCATGAGCGTACTAAACATATAGATATTGATTGTCATTATGTGTGTGACTGCCTCGCTGATGGTCTCATCACTCTTCATCATATATCTACATCTTCTCAGCTTGCTGACATTTTGACTAAGTCTCTTGCAGGCACCACACATCATCACATTCTTTCCAAGCTTGGAGTGGCTTCCCCCTCCAGCTTGAGAGGGGGGGGGGGGGGTGTTGGGCCTACAAATGATCAGTAGCAGCCGTGGCCCATTACATTTTTGTTGTGTTAGTTTTAGTTTGATTTAGGCCCAAGTCAACTTATGACCCGGGTCCAATTTGTAATAAATATATAAGCTTTCCTAAAACACTTTCAGAGATATAATAAGAAAAAAAGGGTTTTTCCTTTTTCCTCTCTCTCTCTCTTCACCCGATTAGGGTTCTTTATTTCAATTAAGGATTCGATCATGTATGCATGATATCGAATCAAACAGTTGAACTCCATAAGGGGTTCGCAGTGAAATCTAGCTTATGCAAATATCATATAGGAGTGAGCGCAAAGTTAGAGATGAGTATGTTTTTACCAGAATGGAGAAGTATTCATTTAGTCTTAATCTTCGTCTGATAAGAAGAGAAGGTATCTAAATATATATGCTTCGGTATATCTTTAATGGTAGATTAATATTTATATATAAGTGAAGGAGACCAATTTCAATCTGATAATTATCTATAAGAAGCTTGGAGTTCCGCTCTGTATGACGACTAGCCATTGCGTGCACGTAGTGGATAGACTACTAAGAAAATATGAGAAGATGGTTTTAAAAGGTGCAATCTACTATATATTAGCATTTAGCTTCATATCTACAGTTTTACACTCAAATAGATGCCACATAGCATCCAAAACATTGGGCAACACTCATAATTTATGCCCAATAAAAACTAAAAAAAGTTGGAAAAAAAAAAGTAACTTAACATAAAAAGAAGGTAGAACAAAATCTGAGTTAATTAGAAATCCCAAAATCTAAACACTAGAACACCTTTTCAAGCCTAAACCACAAGAATTTGATCTCACAAATGAGTCCAAGGTCTTGGCCACATCACTAGCACAGGGTCTTGCTGCTGGTTCACTAGCAGTGCACTGCAGGGCCACATTCATCATCTCCACCATTTTATTCTGATTATTCACTGCATCACTCTTCATTATTGATTCAACCCATGTCTCCAAATGACAATCCGAGTAACAATATCGTGCCCAATCGATGATACTCTCGTGCTTGCCAAATTCAGCGTCACCAGGGTTTTTTCCGGTCAATAACTCAATTAGAAGTAGGCCAAATCCGTATATGTCGCTCTTCTCCGATATTCCTTTGTATTCTGCAATTTCTGAAATTAAAATAAAAAATAAAAAATTACACATGATGTATGCAGCTGAGACACCTAACATACGGGTAGACTTGAACCTTATTCGATCAAGTCAATCGAAATGAGAAAAAAAAATTAACATATTATCTTTGAGTACTATTGGTATTGTACGTGCATGGCATAAAGGACCATGAATTAGGATTATAGTATGATTTTGTTACACTAGACTAGATCTATTGTTTTCTACGTAAAGAAAGAAATGATAAGATAAATAAAGTGAAGATTCATGTCTTTACATTGTACTCATGAAGCCAAGAAGAGAAACATTCATGATTGCCTCGATGACATTTGTTTGCTTAATTCCTTGACTTTATCATGACTGCGAATAGCTATGGCCCAATATGTATCATAATACTAGCGACTACGAGAGCCAAAGTTAAAACAGAACCCCAAGAAAAGACCAAGTACGTAGCTTCTAACAATTATTTCTATGCTACTAATTAGAAAGGAAAAAAAAAATTATAGTTAGATCAATAATTTTCAACATAACATGTCATCCCTATCACATCTTTCCTAAAGTTGAAATATCATTTTTCATCAAAATCATCATAGCTACGTTACTCTCTTCAGAATATATAGTCTGTATATATAAGAAAAAAGTCGTTAAAACACATTTCTGCCACTAAGGTATACAACTAACAAGTTATACTAGATATTATCGGTGTAGTTTCTTTTTTACTGCAGGTACCTTAAAATGCACTATAGTTTACAATCCTGAAAATAAGGTAGATTACCTTCTGCAATACATGATCGGTCGATGTATACTAGTACTTAAACTCTTAAGATATGCCAAAACAAGAGAAGTAAACAACAAGCAAACCCTAGATGACAAGGGTAAACTGGTAAATTTACCTGGACCAACGTAGGCCGTGGAGCTGAAACCTTTGGTGCTGGTGAAAACCATAGTGGGAAGACTCAATCTCAGGCGTGCTTCATCTTTTCCGTCGATGATAACTTTCCGGGGAGAAAGGTCGCCAACGAAAATGCTGGGGGAACAAGAACAATGCAAATATTTCAGTGCTCTAATAATTCCTATAGCCACTTTTTGTCTACGTTCCCAACTCATGGCTCGAATCGCTTCACTGAAATCTTTCCCCTCTATGTACTCGTAAACCAAAATCCCACCTTTCTCCGATTTGCATGCAGCCAAAATCTTCACAATGTTGGGATGTCGAATGTTCCCTAGTTCTTGGATGTTTGTCCAAAAACTTGTTGGAATATTCACATTCAATTTCTTCACGAATATTTGTGTGCTGCTTATTTCTGAAAACCCTTTGAACGAAACTCCAATTCCTAAGATGTCACTGAGGGTGATGGATTTCGAAGCTTTGGAATCGAAGAATTGTATTTCCCAATTACCATCTTGACTACTCTCCACTTTCTTGAGCTTCATTTCTCTTCTCCTTTGGATAAATACGACAACTAAGGCCGAGAATACTAGCAAGACTAGTATTCCAAGAAGACAAGTCAAGAAGAACCACCAAACTGAGCTTTTCTTGAGTGATTTACACGGTGGCAAGCCGCTTGTAATGTCGTCGCCACGGCCACATAGTTGATTTCCGGCCACTGCGCTGGAATTTATGGCAAGGAAAGCTCCAGTGGACGGTAAATTTCCATGGAAGTGGTTGTGAGAGACATTGACTAGGACAAGTGATTCAACTTTTCCCAAATTTGGGGGGATTTCGCCTGATAATTGATTCATTGACAAATCAAGAAGGCTAAGAACTTGCATTTCTGAGAGACTAGTTGGAATTTGACCTGAAAGTTGATTGTTGCTCAAATCAAGACTCACAATCTTCTTACATGAAGATAATTCATCTGGGATTTCACCTGAAAGCTTGTTGCTGCGTAGTTTTAGCTCCATTAGCTCTGATAATTGCCCGAAATTCTTAGGAATGGTACCATAAAAACTATTTTCGGATAAGTCCAAGTTTTCAAGATTCTTGCTACCAAAGGAATCTGGCAAGGTACCAAAAAACTTGTTCCTAGCCAAATTTAGCATTTGAAGTGCTGGCATATCCCATTTCCTTTCACTAATGGAGCCAAAAAGATAGTTGCCTGAGATATCAAGGAAGTAAACACGGGGGAGCTTTGTGAATTCCGAGGACAATTCACCAGTGAGTTGGTTGTTTTGTAGGCGGACCCTCTGTAAGCTTTTGCAACGGCTCAAGCTCACAGGGATTTCGCCTTGGAGTGAATTTGAGAAGAGTATGAGTTTAAAAAGATGGCTGGAAGAACATATGGATTCGGGTATTTTCCCGGTGAGATTGTTGGTGGAAAGGTCTAGGATTGTGAGATTGTGGTATTTTCCAAGGTCCTTAGGAATCTCACCTGATAATTTATTAGACCATAATTGAAGAACTTGGAGATGAGGCAAGGAAGTCAAAGTATTTGGAATTCTACCTGTGAAATTGTTGGCAAACAATTGTAGAACTTCCAACTTTTGCATTTGGGATATAAGCTCAGGGATTTCACCAGACAAGAAATTATCACTTAAATCAAGTGATACCATTTTCTTGAGATTAAATAGGGATCTTGGAATCGGGCCAGTGAGCTTGTTTATGTAGAGAAAAAGGTACTGAAGATTGGTGAGATTACCTAAAGATGAGGGGATTTCACCCGTGAGATTGTTATACACAAGATCAAGATGATATAAAGATGTCAGTTCACCAATATCCTCCGGAATTCCACCGGAGAAATTGTTATATCCCAAGTAAATAAGCTTCAACTTCTTCATAAGCCCTAGTTCTCGAGGAATTTCTCCGATTAATTGGTTTGAAGCAAGAGTCAAGAATTCCAAACTAGAAATATTGGCAATACACTTTGGAATGTTTCCAACCAAGACATTTCCACCAAAATCAAGAACTTTGAGCCTTGAGAATAAACCAATATTTTCAGGGATTTTCCCCGAAATCATGTTGTTTGAGAGATCCAGTGTCTCGAGAAGAGGGATTCTTGAGCCTTGAGGAAGTGGACCTGTGAAGTTATTGTTGCTAAGATTGAGAAATCTTAGTGCCAAACAAGAGAAATTTCCTGGAATTTCTCCAGAGAGCTGATTATTCGAGAGATCGATCGCTTCAACATATGGCAAGTTGAAAATGGTCTCGGATAATATTCCAGATAAGTTCTTCCCTGAGAGCTCAATTTTTGCAACATGTGACAAGTCATCACAAACAACACCATTCCATTTGCAAAAAGATTGAGACGGAATCCAGTCATGGAGAGACCCTAATGGATCCTTCATCGTTGTTTTCATCGATAAAAGTAGCTCGAGCTCGGAGCATTTGCACTGCTGCATGTAAAATAGCACGAACATGATCAGAAACATGATCGACTTATCGCATGATTTTGATCCTATTCTGGCCATTTTTTCTCTCTAGCTGATGATAGCTCTATATCATAAGTTGCATGGAAAAAGGGAACTTTAAGATATTGGAACAATATAGCTTGAGAGCAAATTTCTGCTAAGAGGAATGATCCTTCATTTTCCTGTCACCAACATGAAAAATTCTCTGTTAATAGTATAACAAAACCTTGGGATCTGGTGCTTTACAAAAGAAAAGTGTTGAAAAAAAAAAGAAAGAAAAGGTGATGAACTAAAAGATAAAATAATCTCAGCTTTCTATGTGGAATCTTTTGATATATATCTGACACTTCATATAACTATAAAAATGCTCCTATTCTCATCATCATTCTGAACACATACCAGGGAGCACTAAAAAATTGTGTAATGAAGAACCCCCACGACTTAATATATCTGCAAGATGAATATAAAGTGGATCCTGAAACAAGACAAGGTTGAAATTAGATTAGCTTAAAAGGTTTAATATGACATAATGTTGCAAATGGTAATTTACCAAAATAAAAAGAAAGAAACCATGAAAGATGAGCCATAAAATATGAATTAACAAAGAGTTGCAAAGAGTAATTACCAAAACGTATATATGAAGGTTTTTCTAGGCCTTTTTTTAGAGCAAAAGAGAGGTTTAGTTTTGAGGGTTTGAAATGAAGATGGGTTGGATAGGGTTTGGGAGTGAGAATTTGAGTCATAAATAGAAGGAGTATTGGGAAAATGAAAAAGGGCAGAGAATTGTTGAATAATTACTAGAATGCACCTAGACCTGTATTTGAACACGAACGGTTGATGCAAGTAAAAAGGAAGAAAGGGAAGGGACATATGTTGGAGAAAGGCTTAAGCTTTTGTCGGATTTTACCAAAATGCTCTTTTGACTGACTTTTCTATTTGACAAAAAAAAGGATTTATCTAACCGTTGAAAAAGATTATTGGCCATGTGAGATTTCTTTCCCTTTTTCTACTACTTAAAATAATCAATGATTAGCATAACACTGCTTACCAAATGGCAATTCCAATCATATTTTGAATTTTACAACTTAACTGACATTATTTAGATTTTAAGAGTTAAAACAGTGAGCTGGATATTTCTGCATTTGATAATTAATTCTAGTTCAGTTTTTTAAATATACTAAAAAGGAAAGAGTGTATGTAATTGGGATGGAAGGAGTACTACTTAACACTTAATTTGTTGTCGAAGAATTGCTGCATGCCACAGAAAAAGAATTCCCAATAAATCGGCTAAATGCTACTAGGGAAGTGCAAGTAGAAGTTAATTGATATAGGATATCAGGTGATCCTTTCAGAAAAAGATTTTTTTTTTAAATAAAAATTTATTGGGAAAAATAATAAAGAAAAATAAGCTTAGTCAAACAAGCTATTAGCTATAAGTAAACTAGAAAAGAATTGTGGACCTCTCTGTTATTCTAATGATTACTAATACGGACCAGATTGGAACATTCAACTCAGTTTACCATTTCTCTTTTCCTCGTTCACTCTTAAACAATTTTAATTGAGTGAAATGTTTTGCATCAATTTTTTTGAATGAATACGTTGGCATAATTTGATCTAAATAAGAAATATGTAAATATTGCGGTATAATATCTTGATATTATTTGATATTATTTGGTAGCATATTTGTAGGGAGATAATTACCATATATTAGTTAGTTTCCTTGTTTCACTAGGATCTTAGTTTCCTTGTTTCACTAGAGTTCAAGATTGTATCCTATATATATTCTCTCTTGGTGAATGAATGGAACAAGTCAAGATTGTATAGTTTCTACATGGTATCAGAGCCACACGGTTTTTTCTTCTCTTCATCGTAAATTTCCATGGCCGGTGACGCCGTACCTCCTCCACCACCACCCAAAATTGAGTCTAATTCTCTCTATTTTCTCGGTTCTCAAGACCGACCCGGGGACTATATCACGCCTACTCGTTTCAAGGGCGACAATTTTGATGAATGGGCAGCCGACATACAAACGGCGTTGGAGGCACGACGTAAATTTGAGTTCTTGGACGGCACTATCACTAAACCGCAACCTCCTTGTACAAAGTCCGATTGGACTGCAATTAACGCAATGTTAATCTCTTGGATCACAAATACCATTGATGCTGATGTCAAATCTTCCTTGTCAAAATTTAGGGAGGTCAAACCCTTTTGGGATCACCTTAAAAAGAGGTTCGCGCAGACTAATGGACCACGAGTTCAACAGCTTCGGTCTTCCCTGGCTAAATGTGAACAGAACAAAACCATGTCAGTGTCCGTATATTACGGAAAATTACATGCTCTATGGCAAGAATTGGATCATCATGAGCCCCTGATTTCTTGTACTTGTTGCTCCGTCACACGTTTCGACATCTTCACAATTGGCAGACATTTTTACCAAAGCTCTCGGCAAAACTCAATTTGACTTCTTGCTTTCCAAGTTGGGCATTTTTTATTCCCATGCTCCAACTTGAGGGGGAGTATTGCGGTATAATATCTTGATATTATTTAATATTATTTGGTAGCATATTTGTAGGGAGATAATTACCTTATATTAGTTAGTTTCCTTGTTTCACTAGGATCTTAGTTTCCTTGTTTCACTAGGGTTCAAGATTGTATCCTATATATATATTCTCTCTTGGTGAATGAATGGAACAAGTCAAGATTGTATAGTTTCTACAGTAAACCAATGACAACTCATAGATTGGCAACGGCCTGCATCCAAATTCAAGTTAAAGGATTTTAATCATTTCAGAAACATGTTTGCATGCTTCTCTATGGAGCACACAAAGGATCTTGCGATTGAAAAATGATTGAGAGTTCATACCTACAAAACAAGTATCTAAAAAAACTTAAGGTTTTATCAAATGGATTTTGTTTCCGAGTAAACTTATTTAATTAGGATACATCAATTCATTAAGTTGATTTCTCGATAGCCACTTAACTAAAAATTATTATCTCAGAAAATCTTTTTTTTTTTTTTTTGGTTGTTGTTGAAGAAAATCCAAATTAAGAAGTAAGGTGACTTTCCGAAATTATAACTACTAGTCAAGTGGCCATCTGAGAAATCAAGTAAAGTCTTTTTATAAACTAGTGAGAATATTATCACTAGCTCAGTTTACCCCATTTATCTTCAGGAGAGTTAAATACTGCAATACTAAGAAAGTAGGTTGTTGGCATAAAGCGATGTGTGAAGTTTTGATGATTGACAAAGTGACCTACAATGCAAAGAAATCAGGTCTAGATACAGAAGATAATTGACAAGGTAATTGAACAAAGCTAGACAGTTGGTTGACATGAAGCAGAAGTTCCAGACAATGTAAAAGGCCTGAAAAAGCAAGCAACAAAGGATGGATAGAACAAGTCCATAGACATGTTCCAATGCAAAGAAGCTACAAAAAAAGAGCACAAACAAGCTATAGAAAAGAGCATACACATGAACCCAGATTGGAATTATATGTTCCAATGCAAAGACAAGTGCAATGATGAAATCAGACGGAGAATGAACCATCCACATACATGATCTATCACAAGACAGATGCAGACAGAGCAAAGGAGATGAAGATGACTCCACACAGAGCAGTTCATTAAAGAATAGAACAAGCATGAAAATATGTTCTATCTCAAAGAGTCATCTGGTGCGGATGATGAATGAATTAGGCAAGAAGAGATCATGAGAAGAAAAGGTGAAGATGACTCAGAAGTATTTTGTACAAGTAAAGAGAGTTGTAGACAAAACATATGAACCAGGTCTGCAAACATGTTTCAACACAGAGCAAGAACGTTGTCACGACCCAACTAGAGGGCCATGACAGACACCCGGAGCTAACACGCCGAGCACCTCTAAACATACATATTATAATCATTTCTGGGTGGAACATAAAGATAACTTATGGATATCATAATCTGTAAAGACATATATCGCAATGTAACAACACATCTCTATATAATCTTTGACAATTATGCCCATCAATATCCGCCGTCAAGCCTACTAAAATGTTACACAACGATATGAACCGGTAGGGTCATGAAACTTCTAACTGTACATGCATGTCTACGAGCCTCTACATAGATTACAAGTGACCATGAAGATCAATATCAATAGACTGTAGCTCTGAAGTAAGTGGAGCGCTCCTGAGATTCCACTGTTGAAGCTCCTATGGATCAGAACCATCTACCTGAGGGCATGAGCGCAGCATCCGCAAGAAAGGGCGTCAGTACGAACAGTGTA
Source organism: Lycium barbarum (assembly GCF_019175385.1). Classification (NCBI taxonomy): domain Eukaryota; kingdom Viridiplantae; phylum Streptophyta; class Magnoliopsida; order Solanales; family Solanaceae; genus Lycium; species Lycium barbarum. The sequence goes on from NC_083340.1 coordinate 33,236,392, forward strand.
CAGAGTATGTAAGGCACGAATAATAATATACTAAGAGATACCGAACATGAAAAATAACATAATGAGAAATATAGAGCATAACATGAGGTAAGGAAATAACCTGTACATATGATTGCCTCTTAAGGCAGATACCATGCATGCTTAACTTTAAAGAAAACATTTCTCATATACATATACATAAAATAGAATTGATGCGGAACGTGCAGCCCGATCCAAAAGCATATCATTTTGCCGCGGAACGAATGGCCTGATCCATCTATATATTATATACATAATAGTGTCGAGGAACGAACGGCCCGATCCATTTAACCATATATCCCGCGTTCGGGCTTCCCGCGTCCGGGACGATATCATAATATACCAGCTGATCAGGTGGCCATGTGTCTATAACGCCTCGCCCTCCCTCATATCCCCCATATATATGTGTGTGTATATATATATATATATATATATATATATTATAACATAAGTAGCATGCATGATAGCCCGAAGAAAGCTATAACTCTATCGAAGTGACGTAAGGTCGGTAACCTCCGATTATATTATGGAATAATCATCATCGCTCTATCTCACCTTGAAGGAACAATTATTATAAGGTGAGACCAACAACAATGAATAAAATTGAGAAAATCATGAAGTAACTCAACATTCTCATAATGACATTGAAATCATAAACTTGGAACCTTTAAACATAAAATCCTCATTATCATTGTAATCATCATAGAAGCATTCTCATCTTTAACATCATGAGAAGCTTTAAGAATCATGAACTTCTAGCTTTTGAAAACATGGAGGTTATGGAAACATTTATGGAATCATAACATAGGAATCATGCTTTTGAAAGAAAGGGACGAGCCTTAGCATACCTTTCGGTCGCCTTAGTCGTTCAACGTTTATTCTTCCAAGCTTGCAACTCTACACGTAAACCATCCATATTATCATTAGGCTCAATATCATACACTTGTCTCAAGCATTCAAATGAAATCTATTTAGAATCTGCCGAAATTCGGGCAGCATCTCCTCTATATTCCTTACCTCCTCCAAATACCAAAACAACTCCCAAACAATACCAACAACATCAACAATAATATCAATACCAATATATTCCATAAAACATCCCACACGATGTTTCCCCAATTTTCAAACCAACCATAACAACATCCATAATACCATAATCAAAGAATTATATTCAATTTAATCTCAAATTAATCCAAAATTCTCTTTCAAACGCACCTCATGGCCATCAACTTCAATTCAACTCTTTATGACTTTTCTCCTATGATTCTTTCCTTTCTAAAAATTTCTAAGCCTTTACATCATCTCAATCATGTAAATAATAGTAGGAAAAACATACCTTATAGTGGAAGAACTTCACTTTATTCACCCCCTTTCCAAGACTAAGTTCATCACCACCTTGAAGAGAAACAAGAACAATCATCTTCCATGAATTTTCTTTGATATTCTGATGTTGATATTCTCTCTTGATGGTATGGAAAGGTTGTGGAAGATTGTGGAGGGTTATGGAGTATTATGGAAGTTTATGGAAATTTATGGAGAGTTATGGAAGGTTATAGAACCCTCAAGAGTTCTCAAGAATTCTTTAGAAATATGAAGGATGATAATATGGTGAAAATGATGAAAATTAATGGGTTAAAGGGGTATTTATAGGTGTGTGTTGGGTCGGGTTACTATAGCACCCGGTTACTGTGGCAGCATTTTCTGCTCCGTCTGCTTAACTTGTAACGTCCATAACTCCCTGCTCCGATATCGCATTGATGAACGGCTTATTGCGTTGGAAACTAGACTCGAAGAAATTCATTTTAGGCTTTTGAAATGTCATAAAACTCCTTATATACCCGGAGATATACCCCTCCAAAGTTGACCCAAAATTCTGCCCAGAATTATGCCAACTTTTTCCAAATTTTCGATAAACTTATTTTCTCCGCTTTACTTGGTCCCAGAATCTTCCGAAACTCTCCATCCATGATATCTATCATTGATCATACTTGATAATAGTCTTTTCCTTTTGTTCCAAGGTTGTCCTTCCCGGTTACGACTTACGAGATCGTAATTCATCCTTTACTTCATTGTTACGTACTTCCCATGGCTTGTACCTTCCAAAACTTTATGGGATGTTTCCGATACTCCATTAATACGGTGAAGTACGTGGAATGCTCATGATCTGAAAGTGTGAGGTGTAATATCCTTCCCCCCTTAGAAACATTCGTCGAATGTTGTAGCTTGCAAGCTTACGACGATTTCATTAGTTTCTTGAAATGGTTGTTCTTCTTTAGTTCTTGATCTCATATTATTATACTATAGGCTCATTAGTCTTCTTTTATATTCTCCCAATTCTTTGTCGAACTCATTCATTAATTCCATATTTCCATATCCTCACGTTCTTATGTATGTACTCAGTGGTCAACTGATATCTAGTTACTGTCCTGGGACTTGTTGCCATTAAGATGGGTCTTATCATGATTGCTATGGCTCCCTGCCAGTATATGAGCACTCTTAATTATTGTACTCTTTTGCCTTGCTCCTTATTTCTCTACTAGTAGACAAATTCTCTTGTTAAGATATGTCACCCTTCCATGCTTGCTTCTTTGGTGCTATTTTAGATTATCCATTTTTGTACTCATCGACCTTATATACATACCATATCATCTCCTTTTTAATTCCTCGGTCGAACTCTTTAATTCCCCACAATATCATCCTAATCATACCTGAACTTTTCCTACAATTCCCTCTCCTCGCTTTTAGCATAATTGCAATATAAACTCATAAACATGGAACTAAGATAGAATCCTACTTAATCATAACTTCCTTTTGATACAAATATGCTTTCTTCTTAAGTCCTTGATTCTCTTGTACCGGTGATCATTTGAGACTTAAATTAGCTGATTTTCTTTCTTTGACTCCCTATCGTTGTCCTTACACTATTTTTGTCGGCCATTGCATCATGACGATTGTCTATATGGTTCTATAACATATACTCTCACATTTGATATGACCGGCGACTCGTGACTCCACGACTTGCGAGGTACTTTCTAATCTCAGGTAGCACTGCTGTCTTGTTATCTATAGGCACACTATCTCCCTTTCCTTTGGAGATCATTGAACTCCCTATAATTATTCCTCTTGTTAAAACTTTCATCTTTTCTAGTGCTAAGATTTCCCTTTCTTGAGCTTCGGAATATTGTCGCTCATCTTAGAACTGAATTTGTTCTCCCCTCCCCTCCCCCCCCCCCCCCCCCCCCCTTTTTAAAGGATGTTTTCATATACCGTAACCTTTGAGTGTTAACCGTCTTTGATAGTCATCTGGACGACCTTAGTGATTCTTCAACTCCTCTATTCCATATAATGTTGGAGTTCTTTTCATCGCATAGTTTAACTTGTTTTCTTTTTTGCTAGTTGAGTTCTTGTATCAAATCAAAATGCTTATACATATCAGATACAATCCAAACACCTTCTTTATTATCTTTTCTCTTCTACCTCTCATGACTAGTAGTCCCCTAGGTTAATGAATTAATGGGGACATCGGAATTCATTAGGCCCCTTATGGAGTGTCCGACTATACCACGTTCTTTTAGCCTTAGTCTTTCTCCACGACTATCTTCTTAATATCCTTGAAATTCTCCTTGCTCTAGGTTCCTAATTCCTATTTATGTCTATACTATACCAATGAAAGGTTATATTCAACACCATCCATTCCCATGATTCGTCCTTTCATTATATTAGCTCATTTGTCCCGTAATTCTCCTTAACTACTCGTTTGCATCGCAGCTATGCATCATAGTCCTTCTAGTGTTCTGTCAGTTCTTGTTCTTATCATGAAATCCTCATAAAGTACACCCTTTCCTTTCTTCTTTCATCGAGTCTTCATCTTCCTTTATGATACTACAACTTGTGCACACATATATAGATATATATATCTACAAAAAAAAAATTGGTTTTCTTCATGATCGCATCTTTGCATCTTTCACATTCATCCTTTGTCACGTACAACATTGCTCTAGCTCCCGTTGATTTATTTAAATTTGATCCTATTGTCTGCTTTTCCTGCTTTCATCCTAACCCCTTCCTCACTTGTGCACCTACTCTCTTATCTCCTTACACATAAACCGACAACGCACCTAATTTCTCTATCGTCAAATAACCTTCACCACACCAGCCTAAAAAAACTTTTTGAGGTGAATCCTTCTTATAAGGATTAGATAGAAATACACCACATATTCCTAAATTTAATACAATCTCTACTTCCTTCGTCGGCCAAGCAGCATCACACTTAGAAGTTATGTAAACAATCCAGAAGACAATCATAATTGCAATCCAACTTACCTAGCCATTTCTCATTCTTGAGTTCAAGGTCTTCATTAATACCCCAAGTAACTCGGCCATAATAATTCTCAGAATAGTACCAACTATCAAATATTCAGAATCCCTTTGAAGTCGTATGATTGGTGACTTCTAAATCCCAATGTAACCCATATCATATGGGAAAGTTTGATAAAACGAGCCTGTGTGCCTGTCATCAACCCGTCCTGATCTTATGTATATGTGTAAACTTCTAGAGTAAGACTTTCCCCTACTCGTTAACTTCCTTTCTCATATCAATACCTTTTCGTTATCTCTTACTCACCAATCTATAAATCGTAATACTACATTTGAATTCTTAGTGTCAACTTTCCCTATATCTTCAATAAATCTCAATTCTTCGAAATCTTAAATGCACTTATTCCAACTCCTTTAATTACTAATCATTTTTCCCTCCAAGGTTCTTCCCTTAAATTAAAATCATTCTAAAACTTCTCTTTAAAAGCGTCTCATAATAGTTCATTCAATCATGACTTACCAAACATCCGATTGTCACATTTCCCCTTCATTCTTTCTCTATAGCATAGACATTCAAACAATTCAATTTGTAAAAAATTTGGCAGAGTTTCCTCTATACTTCTTACTGCCTTATTCCTGTACACAACCCAGAAAACACATCCAACGCCTCACAGGGCGATCACAAATGCTCGTAACATCTAGCTTGAGTCCTTATATCCAATTCTATCAATATAAATAAGGCAGGAAACATGCCTTTCAGAGTAACAAATTCAATTCTCATCAATTACCTCATAGCGGCATAATCAACTGCTTATCCGTAATCAAAACACTTAGGATCAGAGTCAGGGACATCACATCCTATAGTTTAAGCTCTACGACACAATCTAAGATGAGAAACAAAGGTCAATGGTTCCTAAATGCCCTGTAGCCTCTTGTTTGTAAGTGTGGCGCGCTTCACACCCATAAACAAGACTCTACTGGACACGGCTCGTAGACACTTACTAGGACGAACTGCTCTGATACCACTTTTGTCACGACCCAACTAGAGGGTCATGACGGGCACTCGGAGCTAACACGCTGAGCACCTCTAAACATACATCTTATAATCATTTCTGGGTGGAAAATAAAGATAGCTTATGGATATCATAATCTGTAAAGACATATATCGCAATGTAACAACACATCTCTATATAATCTTTGACAATTATGCCCATCATTACCCGCCGTCAAGGCTACTAAAATGTTACACAACGATATGAACCGGTAGGGTCATGAAACTTCTAACTGTACATACATGTCTACGAGCCTCTACATAGATTACAAGTGACCATGAAGATCGATATCAATAGACTGTAGCTCCGAAGTAAGTGGAGCACTCCTGAGATTCCGCTGTTGAAGCTCCTACGGATCAGAACCATCTACCTGAGGGCATGAGCGCAACATTCACAAGAAAGGACATCAGTACAAACAGTGTACCGAGTATGTAAGACACAAATAATAATATAATAAGAGATACCGAACATGAAAAATAACATAATGAGAAATATAGAGCATAACATGAGGTAAGGAAATAACTTGTACATATGATTGCCTCTTAAGGCAGATACCATGCATGCTTAACTTTAAAGAAAACATTTCTCATATACATATACATAAAATAGAATTGATGCGGAATGTGCAGCCCAATCCAAAAGCATATCATTTTGCCGCGGAATGAACAGCCTGATCCATCTATATATTATATACATAATAGTGCCGAAGAACGAACGGCCCGATCCATTTAACTATATATCCTGCGTTCGGGCATCCCGCGTCCGGGATGATATCATAATATACCAGCTGATCAGGTGGCCATGCGTCTATAACGCCTCGCCTTCCCCCATATCCCCATATATATATATATATATATATATATATATATATATATATTATAACATAAGTAGCATGCATGATAGCCCGAAGAAAGCTATAACTTTATCGGAGTGACGTAAGGTCGGTAACCTCCGATTATATTATGGAATAATCATCATCGCTCTATCTCACCTTGAAGGAACAATTATTATAAGGTGAGACCAACAACAATGAATAAAATCGAGAAAATCATGAAGTAACTCAACATTCTCATAATGACATTGAAATCATAAACTTGGAACCTTTAAACATAAGATCCTCATTATCATTGTAATCATCATAGAAGCATTCTCATCTTTAACATCATGAGAAGCTTTAAGAATCATGAACTTCTAGCTTTTGAAAACATGGAGGTTATGGAAACATTTATGGAATCATAACATAGGAATCATGCTTTTGAAAGAAAGGGACGAGCCTTAGCATACCTTTCGGTCGCCTTAGTCGTTCAACGTTTATTCTTCCAAGCTTGCAACTCTACACGTAAACCATCCATATTATCATTAGGCTCAATATCATACACTTGTCTCAAGCATTCAAATGAAATCTATTTAGAATCTGCCGAAATTCGGGCAGCATCTCCTCTATATTCCTTACTTCCTCCAAATACCAAAACAACTCCCAAACAATACCAACAACATCAACAATAATATCAATACCAATATATTCCATAAAATATCCCACACGATGTTTCCCCAATTTTCAAACCAACCATAACAACATCCATAATACCATAATCAAAGAATTATATTCAATTTAATCTCAAATTAATCCAAAATTCTCTTTCAAACTCACCTCATGGCCATCAACTTCAATTCAACTCTTTATGACTTTTCTCCTATGATTCTTTCCTTTCTAAAAATTTCTAAGCCTTTACATCATCTCAATCATGTAAATAATAGTAGGAAAAACATACCTTATAGTGGAAGAACTTCACTTTATTCACCCCCTTTCCAAAACTAAGTTCATCACCACCTTGAAGAGAAACAAGAACAATCATCTTCCATGAATTTTCTTTGATATTCTGATGTTGATATTCTCTCTTGATGGTATGGAAAGGCTGTGGAAGATTGTGGAGGGTTATGGAAGTTTATGGAAATTTATGGAGAGTTATGGAAGGTTATAGAACCCTCAAGAGTTCTCAAGAATTCTTTAGAAATATGAAGGATGATAATATGGTGAAAATGATGAAAATTAATGGGTTAAAGGGGTATTTATAGGTGTGTGTTGGGTCGGGTTACTATAGCACCCGGTTACTGTGGCAGCATTTTCTGCTCCGTCTGCTTAACTTGTAACGTCCATAACTCCCTGCTCCGATATCGCATTGATGAACGGCTTATTGCGTTGGAAACTAGACTCGAAGAAATTCATTTTAGGCTTTTGAAATGTCATAAAACTCCTTATATACCCGGAGATATACCCCTCCAAAGTTGACCCAAAATTCTGCCCAGAATTATGCCAACTTTTTCCAAATTTTCGATAAACTTATTTTCTCCGCTTTGCTTGGTCCCAGAATCTTCCGAAACTCTCCATAGATGGTATTTATCATTGATCATAATTGATAATAGTCATTTCCTTTGGTTCCAAGGTTGTCCTTCCTGGTTACGACTTACGAGATCGTAATTCATCCTTTACTTCATTGTTACGTACTTCCCATGGCTTGTACCTTCCAAAACTTTATGGGACGTCTCCGATACTCCATTAATACGGTGAAGTACGTGGCATGCTCATGATATAAAAGTGCGAGGTGTAACATCCGTAACATGATCAGAGACACAGAGCTAGACAAGGCTAATGACAGAATGTATTCCAGCACTGAATAAATCTAAGTGAACAAATACAAAGTCAAAGCAAAGAGCATGATGCTATGAAACAGGTCTATCAATATGTTCCATTATCCATCACCAAAGCAGGCTCAACATAAAGTCGGAGGAATGAAAGAGAAAGGGATGATGAAACAGGTTTGTGAACATGTTCTACCTCAGACAGTGTAGAGATTCAGAGGCGGACAAACCAGGTGGATGAAACAGGTTCGTGAACATGTTCTAGCTCAAGTCCTACAACAACTAGGATCAGTTTTATGGTAAAGACATGGCGGCCAAGATTGTAGGATTCTTGCCGTAATTAAACAAGGTTCTTCAAACTCCTACAAGGACAATGAAGTCGATCAAAAAGGCAAGAATCCCAATTCAACACAAACCCTATTATATCCCATGGGCCTACTCGAAGAAGGTTTTGTGTTTGCCGACATGTTGTGCACTCAATGCTATATATATATCCAAGTCTTACTAGGAAGAAGGTTTGCGCACCCACAAAGAGAGATTTCAGCATAATGAGCTATCAAAAGATTTATCAAAAATATTCATAATCTAAGTGTGCGTCCCTAGTACGAGAAGACGATTGAAGAAGCTATCAATAAGAATTTATATTTACAGTTCTTGAGTCTAGAAAACTTATATTAGGTTGTTTATTGAGTTGTATCTTTATCCACTTTCATATAAGCATATAGTTAGATACAAAACGTTGTAAACACTATCTAGAAAAACCCGAATTACATGGGGATTTTTTCCACATGTAATTCATGCGGATTTTCATGCAAAAATATAAAAATTCCTAATTTCTAGAATATTTACCCGCAGATACGATTTTCCCAGTTGAATTCGCAAGTAGAGTTAGCACCATTTATTGCCAAATTATTACCTGGGATCTATTTGGAAAAATAATCCCCAAGTATCATTTTCCTAGATAATTCCGTAGGTAAACAACCAAAAATATTTAAAACATTATTGCCTTTATGAACTCGTAGGAAAATCCCAGGTAATGGTTCTTGCGGATTTTGTTGGGGATTATTTTTTTGGAGAATTACTTGTGGATTTTATCACCTAGGGAATTACTTGGGGATTTTTTTCCTGCGAATTTAGCTAGGGATTTTATTACCTAGGAAATTATTTGGGGATTTTGTTGCTGCGAATTTAGTTGGGGATTAGTTCTTGGGAATTTAACTGGGGATTTTATTCCCTAAGGAATTACTTGGGGATTTTGTTGTTATGACTTAGGCTGGGGATTATTTCTTGAGAATTTACCCGAGGTTTTTATTACCTAGGAAATTACTTGGGGATTTTGTTATTGTGAATTCAGTTGCATTATTATTAATGATATAAAGAATAATATAATTTTTACAAGTTAAAATTAGTGATTGTATGCAAATTAGATAATATACAATTAACCTCCAAATAATACAAGTTAATATTCAAATAAATCCCTTCAATATTGATTTTATCTATTTTCTATTTATTGATCACTTATAGGTAAATTTAATTAAAATGTTGATTCCATATCAAAATCAAGGATGTGAAAATTGTTTGAATTGAATATTACATGTCATCAGGCATGGAACGGTTGACATTAATATTTTCTGGACGTTCGGTACTAACTTTTATGTCCTATTTTTATGTGGCACACATTTTTTGTCTGTCCCAAAAAAAGTTACATTTCTATATTTTAGAAACTATTTCATTTTGAACTTCTCACTTTATCCTTAATGAAATAATTTTTTAGCTACATATTGGGGAACGGGAGTAATTCATTAACAAAATAATTGTCCTATTTGTTTTTTGATAATTAATAAGTTTATATGATTGGTATAAAATGATATAACAAAGCTAACAAATTATAGCATCTGGCATTTTTCCGGCTTATATCATTAGAAAATATACTAATGAGGTGTTTGCCGAGCTTTTGAAAGGAAATAATTGCTTCTGGAGAGTAGCAAAAATAGTTTTTCATAAGCTAAAAAAAAATAGCTTTTGTTCAAAAGCATTTTTTTTTAAAAGTATTTTTGAGAAAAATACACTTATAACTTGTTTGGCTAAGCTTCTAAAATTAGCTTATTTTAAAAAGTTCTTTTCAAAAAAATACTTTTGGCAAAAAGCAGTTTGTGTTTGAGTAATTAATTTTAAAAACACTTTGAGCAGCAATTAGTGTTTGACCAAGCTTTTAAAAAGTGCTTCTATGTGTATTTTTCTCAAAAGTACTTTTTAAAAAAGTGTTTTTGGGCAAAAACTATTTTTTTAGCTTCTGAAAAACTGCTTTTACTATTTCCCAAAAGCATTTATTTTCTCCTAAAAGTGTGGCCAAACACCTCACTTTTTTTAAAATAAGCACTTATCGAAAAAAAAAAAAAACACTTCTGGGGAAAAATAAGTTTGACCAAACAGGCTATTAGAATCACTTTTTAAAAACATAGCCAAATACTAATTGTTGCTCAAAAATGCTTTTTAAATTTAATGGTCAAACACAAACTGCTTTTAGCCAAAAATACTTTTTTTAAAGTACTTTCAAAATAAACTGATTTTATAAGCTTGACCAAATATGCTATTATACTCCTTCTATCTCAATTGGATTGCTTGTTCATATGGCCACTCAGTTTTAAGTAATTGGACATTAAATGGTCTGTTCTTTTATCTTTTAAAAGTCATTTTATCGGATATTATTTTTTTAGGTGAAATTTCATGACATGATAAATTTAATTTTTTTTAGTAGTTAAAACATTAATCTGGAATAAAAGCAGTCGGAAAGCAATTTTGATTGCACTTTGAACTCTCCGTCACCTTGAACAGCCTTTTCACCCTCAGCCCACCCCAACAATAATTTAAAACGGACCCGGGATTTAAATTTCAAAAATTTAGAATTAAGTATTTATTGTATATTCTTAAAAAATATATGTTATTTTTTTTTATAATTTTTAGTAAATTTTTACATATAAATATATAATTTACTTAAAAAAATGAATTTAGGTAAATCCAATGCCGCAACTCTGCATCCCTTTTGCACAAACATTAAAAAAAAATTATGTTTCGAGTCATATATACAAAAAGAATATGATCTAGTATGTGTGTGTATATATATATATATATATATATATATATATAACTTAATTTTCATCCTTCTCCGCCACAAACCACCTTACCCCTGCCCAAGGGAGAGAGAGAAAAAGAAATAACACTTTAGAAAGAGCAGAAACGGGTCAAAATGTCCTTAACGTATTGGAAACAGGGGCGGAATAACAGATTTGACAGAACCCAATAACTTTTGGCGCAAACTTCATCGATATTTGCAATAAAAATTCCATAAAACCCGGTAATTTTAAAGGAAGAGAAATTCGAACCCATCGGCTTCAATTCTAACTCCGCCTCTGATTGGAAATGGTTGAATTTTCTTTCATTCCACCTATTGGACCCAATTGCCCTTTAATTATGGTTTAAAATGCTTCTTCTTTTAATGGAATTATAAAATGGCATATGTGAGACTCTAGTTAAATAGGTGGTACTGATTTATTGATCCATGTATATATCGAACCCGACCTATCCAAATTTATTTATTAGAAATTGTTGGGGCTAGATTTCTAAGAATCCACCATTGTTAAAAGGCGAAGAAGCTGAATTGAACCTAAATCTAGAATCGATTGGAGCTATTGTTTGCACCAGTTATGAATAAAAATTCCAACTTCCAATGAAGAAGACATTATTTTTTGAATTCATTCAGTCGCAAAACGTGATGCATTGTGTATAGGGTAAGAACTGACGTTACATGCGGCAAGGGACGGTGTTGACATGTGGCAAGCAGAGGCGATTAAAATGCAATTCGTTCGAGAACCCGAAGGAAGCCATTCCTTGTACATCGGTAGCAGAGAGTCTGAAGCAATTGCCACTGAGCAGTTATGTGCTTCAAGCTTTGCATATCCGGTCCGGATATGCAACCAAATGTTACGCGCTAGTAGTTAAATATAACATTTATTGATCATTATTATCCATAATAAGGAAGCGATATGTCCACGGACTCCTGTTAGTGTACCTATAAAGGAGCCCAACATCAGTGTTAGAGGACATCCAATTCTAGCTTAACAATTTCCATTTTACCCATTCTAGCAAATTACTTTACATTTCGTTTACTTTTTGTATAGAATTCAAGCTGTTCTTCAAGGCTAAGTGTTTATTTGGAGTCATCTTCCTTGAGAGATTCTTCCGAGCTCATATGGCCCAAGATTAATTTATTACATTATTGTTATACTTACATGATTTCATTACTTATCATTTACTATTTACACTTTCTATAATAAATCGATCCACGTATCCGTTAAACCACTAAATAAATTCAACTGTGTTTTTTGAGGGTACACTTTGAACGGATTGGGTACAAATAAATAATTTTTAGTTAATTTTGGTTAACCCGGATGGGTGAGTCATTTATTGTTGGAGTCATGTCGATCAATAAATCAGTGTCACTTATTTCATTAAAATCTCATAATTTCGTTAAAAGGAGTGTTTTCTCTTTTAACTCGAACATTAATGTTAAGGCCAATTGGGGTTCAATAAGTAGAAGAATTTCAAACCTAAAAATTTATGTCAAGGGCAATTGGTGCGGTGAAAGGAGGACAAATTAAGTAGGCATTTGATCATGAACATCAAATATTTTTCACTCTATTTGGAATTTTGAAGTTGGAGTTGAATTCGAGTTGTGTTTGGTTATAGTTTTTACAAAAAATACTTAGTTGTTTGAATGTACTGAAAGTGAAATAAGTGAAAACCTTAAATTGTATTTGAAATAATATTGTCAAACGCTGATTTCCAAATAAAGTAAAAAAAAATTAGAAAAAAAGTTAAAAAATTTCATGGCCAACGGATCATTTCCAATACGATAAGAGCATTTTTACTCTTTTCCGAATTTCCATATGAAGGGTTACGGGGCAAAAAAGGGAGGGAAGAAAAATGGATTTTTCAAGAGAAGACAGATACATCCATACAAATAGATAAAGCAACAAGAAAAAGATTGTGGGGAAGGGAAAAAAGTGGAATGACTTTTACACTAAAACACACTGATTGAGGCTCGTGCGTGCCCCTCTTTCTCTTATGAAGGGTCCCTCCACTCTTCTCAAATCCCTTTCTCGAAGGAATATACAGCGTGTAGTCTTTGTCAACTAAACACCAACACCAATTCTGCATTCACCATGCTTTCTTATTGCTAGTCAGTTTTTCCTCCATTATCTAGGGCTTTTCACCTCACCCATCTTTTCTTCTCCACCAACACACTGAGGCGGATTCATAATTTAAACGTTAGGAGTTCAATTTCTTAAGATTTTAATTGTTGGACCTGTTGTATTTTAAAAGTTATAGATCAATGTCTACTATTTATTATAATTTTAATAAATTTTTACATATAAATTTATTCTTCACATCGAAAGTTAGAGATTCAATTGAACCCCACCTAATATGCTACATATGCCCCTAAACACACATTGATAATCTGTTATAGAGATCGAGTCGGAATTTTTAATTTATAGATTTTGACTCAATTTTTTTTACTTACTGGGTTTTAAATAGATTGTTAGTACATATTAATTGACTTTTTTTTAGCATAAGTACATGATTTGAGTTAAAACTATTAGTTAAAACTATAGGTAGTGACGAGTTTAGAAATCTATATAGGAGGATTCAACGAGTATTAATATTGTTTCTATAATTTGAATTTGTGATAAAAAATAATTTTTGACTTCTTTTTCCACTTCACTAGCAAATATTTATATATGTCAAGAAATTCAGTAACTTATATGTAACAAAGAAAAATAGGATTTTTCCTTTTTGCATATCGTACAATTTTTTGTTAAGGAAGGAAATTCAATTAACTAATTCCCCTTTCTTCTGCCTAGCTCCCCCACTATCAAAACATTGATAGATGAGAAGAAATCGTTTTAGCATATCTTTTATCACTATTGAGATTTAAATCTTATTTTCGGTAATTTACTCACTTCATTGGCTGATGGACCACAAACATAAAATTTCATCTCTTCTATCCTCCTTCACTAGTACTGTTTCGGAAACCCTTTTTGCTTTTGTCACGCATAGAACTATTTTCACTAAAATATGCTGACATAGATTGGACCCAACATATTACGTATTATTGGTAGGCTGTTATGTTTATTATGTAAGTGGTGCACTCGTGCCCTTGTTAGATTATTCCACTACACCACTTCGTAACATTAATAATCTAAGATTAGTGTAGCCCGACCAAGAAAAAAAGCAAATGGAAAAAAAAAAAAAAAAAAAAAAAGGTAAAGCAACAGTAGCATACAGAATTATGGTAAGCTGGTTTCTGCGACAACCACGAAAGTTAAAGCTGGTTTCTAATCTTACCAAAACTCTCTTGAATTATGGTCAGTGGCGGAGCTAGGATTTTCTGTAAGGGGGTTCAAAAATATGAAGAAGTAAACATACGAAGAAGCCAAGGGGGTTCAATACCTACCATATATACATAAAAAAATAATTTTAACCTTCAATATACACTGTAATTTTCTGCCGATGAACCCCCTCGGTTACACTTGGCTCCGCCCCTGATTATGGTATATCGATTCATCACATGATCCAAATCTCGTTCACTGTTGAAGCTCAATTGATCCCATAAGTTATTACAATCCCATCTTAGGATAGATTTTTCAAATGATTGCTAGTTATTGTCTTGACACAATATTTAAAATTTAATATACTACATGTTTGCAAAATTAGAATTAGAAGTTCTATACTTCTATTGTTTGAATTTGAATCTTATTCTCCAATAATTTTTCACTTACATTTTCTCTATGATATCCTCCTGTCATGCACTATTTTTACTCTTCTTTTGAAGCTAATCTATCTTGGAACCCCATGCTGCGATGGTGGAAAGCTTTCCACTTAGTTCTTTTAAATTAAATATCCTTTTTAAGTTAATCAATCCAATTAATTAAATATGTCGCACTATCAATTGCTGATTCAGTTCATCTCCTTTTGTCGACACATGAGCAAGTTTATTTATGCCATTATGCTCCAAAAGAAACACTAGCAACTAAAAGCTAAGTGGTTTAGTCGTAATCAAAGACTAATTAATTAAGCACTTTTAGTTCAAGCATCCAAAAATAATCTTTATCTTATTCTAATTGCCCTCTAAAACTTTCACTTAATTGTATTGAGAGGTATGCATGACGTTAAGTGACCCATTTCCCCTGAATTAGGGTCTCCTTTTAAGGAAAAAAAGGAAATTATAGGGCCTCATGTTCTTAGAGAGGTCCATTTTGATAAATATATTTTTTAATCACAAGATAATTAACAACCTTTTAATAAGATTTAAAGGAATATTCATTTAGTGGGGGGAATGGATATGAACAAACTACTTTTGTATTTTGGAAAGAGAAAGAAAATATAAATGCACTCTGATTAATACAAGTCGAGCGCCAACCACGGGTCCACTTGAGAGTTTCCAAGATGAGTTCGGAACCAAAATGAGCCCAAAAAAGATCTTTTGAACCAAAATATCTTAAAAAAATAAAAAAAGGTGACATAAGTATCTTTGGCATAGTAAATGAGTTAACTGTAACGGCAACGTCAACTCTTTTAGCGCAGTAAATTACTGCGCTATAGGGTCCCCTTTTTTTGTTTTTATTTTTTCTTTTGGTTAACTCCTCTTTCTTTGCACTTTTTAACGTACTTTAGCCATAGATTAATCATGCTTCGGGACCTCGAAACTTTAATATTTTATATAGAACCCGACTTATTTTTGTGCGATTAATAAGGTAGGTGTATATGGATAAAACCGAGGATACGGATATGCTCGGTTTCCCGATGTCATGGTTATGCTCGGGTATGACCCGACCAGGTCATCGAGAAGGAAGCGTCGAATTCGGATCGGGGACCAGGCGTTGTAGGAAGGGCGGTTAACTGCCATAAGAAGAAGATCGAAATATCTGCCCTCAACCGGATATTTCGGCGATGATCTCGGCAACAACTGTCACCAGATTTCTTTCCTTTGCTTTAGAATTGTATTAGGATTTGGACTCCTCTACTACATAAAGAGGAGTTTCTCATCCATTGTAGGGGGGTTGGCAACAGAAAGAAAGAAAGAGTTCATATCAAAAGCAAAATAATTACTTGCATTCACCTCCATTTTTGTTCTTGAGTTCGTTTCCATTATCCATCGTATACGTACTCAGCATAGGGTATCGACCTCGGTTTCCATACCCGAGGCCGGACTTAATTAACATCTGGTCAGATCTGCTTCCTTATTCACTTATTGGTTTCCTTTGTAATCTAATATCAAATTGAACTTAGCCACATATCTTTAACATCACGCATAAATTTAATTGTTTTCTATTTTAAGGTTAAATAGTTTGGCGCCCACCGTGGGGCCCTAGATAGTAGTGGCGGTTCAATACAACATTCTGGTTACACTTGATATTCTTCACTTGTTCTTTAAGGTTTGATTTCAGGTATACCAGAATGTCGAATTCCCATTCTGTCAACTTCCAAGTGGAACCAAGCCATCACGAGCATGACGACGGGGACGTACCAAATAATAACGTGCCCCCTGTTAATCATGTTCAAGTCGGATCATCGGTGGGCAACATACCGGCCGACGAGAATAATGAAGTCATACTGCAACAGCTCCAAAACCAGTTAGACATGGCTATGGCGCAGTTGCAGGCCCAGCAAGAGATCATAGCATAATTGCAAAATCGGGGTCAGGCACCCGATATTGCCCCATCAGAACAGACCCAGGATACGGAGGAAAGACGCGTCCCACGGGGTAACGAGAACCACCCCGGACAAAGCAGCGAATTGATAAGAATGCTCGAAGAATTGACTAAACGGGTTGAGTCCGTGAAAAGAAGATAGAGGCAAACGACAAGAAGGTGGAGAATTACAACTCGAGGGTCGATCAGATTTCGAGGGCCCCACCAGTGTTGAAGGGACCGGATTCGAAAAAATTTGTTCAATTGTCATTTCTGCCGAGTGCGGTACCGATGAAAATCCCCAAGAGATTTCGCATGCCCGATATCCCGAAGTACAATAGGACAACAGACCCAAATAAACATGTGACTGCGTATACGTGCGCTATTAAGGGCAATGATCTCGCCGATGACGAAAGGGAATCAGTGCTACTTAAGAAATTTGGGGAGACTCTGTCAAAGGGGGCTATGATTTGGTATCATAACTTGCCCGAGCACTCGATTAATTCATTTTCCATGCTCGCTGATGCTTTCGTTAACGCTCATGCCGGGGCCATCAAGGTCGAAACTCGAAAATCAGACTTGTTCAACGTTAAGCAACGAGATTGTCACGACCCAGCCCCGTGGGCCGCGACTGGTGCCCTACTTGGGCACCCAAACAGACAAACATACCAAATCGTCATATTATAGCTAGGTCAATTTTCAAATTCATCATTTTAAACGGATCTGAAAATCATTTTCTTAAGCGATCACACGTGTACAGAGATATCATATCAGAACAAAAAGGGGCGGCGGAATGCACATCGCCGATCATATACACACATATACAAACATACAGGCCATTTAGGCTGCATCAAAATCTGATAGATTGGCGGAATGTACATCGCCAGACACAAATATCACACGCTGCCTCAAATTATATCAAACTGCCTCAGACACATTTCAAACACAACCATATATATACATATATATCAGAAGCCGACAAGGCTATTAAATGGCGCAACGGCCCAAAACATATACAAATGCACGCCGACAAGGCGGCCATGGCGAGTGGGATCATACAAACACACCTGTACAGAAGTAGGCACAACCCACATATACGTCTACAGACCTCTAAACAGACCAACCGAATCATATGGCGGGACAGGGCCCCGCCGTACCCCTGAACAAATACATACATATGTAGCGAACGAAGATATATACCAAAATGTAGGCTCCAGAATAAGAGGAGCACTCCAAATAGCAAAAGAGGGTGTCCTAAACAGGTGGATCACCAAACTGTGCGTCTGTACCTGCGAGCATGAAACGCAACCCCCCGAAGAAAGGGGGTCAGTACGAAATATGTACTGAGTATGCAAAGCAGAAGATACAGAAAACAAACCTAGGCATAAACGAAATAGAAGTACAGAACATAAGTGCAAACCCAAAATATCAAAATGTTTACTCTCAAAATATAAGTCATGCATAGGGCACAGAGAATATGGTCGCCCGCCCGTCGATGGCGCCATAACATAGCATAACACCAGAAGGTTTCAAATCTCCGTATCCCCGTCACACATCATCACAACATATCATAAGCCATATCACAGCATAACTCCATAAACGGAACCCGGCCCTATGGCGAGGTCTCGGGAACCGTAATACAGCATACTGCCGAATATATCATAGTGCGCACGATCACAAAACCGGCCCGGGAACCGGCGAACGATATCATAATAATGGGCACGAGCAGAGTAGTGCGGAAACTAATGCAATTTACATATCAAAACATTTATGAAACTGGACATAATCATATGACAACCCGTTAGGCAAACTAGTCCGGACAACTGATCAATACGGAGTTTATCTCACAAAAGTACTTCTGAAATCGTCTTCATAGTTCAAAATGTAAATCAGAATATCATGGAGTAATCAAAACATTATTCTTTAATAGCTAAAGTCATAAGCAAAAGTCTCTTTCCGATATCGAACAAAGTTAAGTCAATTAGGGCAACGAAGGAGACTCGGGGCCAGAGGGCCCATCTCGGTCCAAGTCGAGGCGGCGAGCAAATTTTAAAGACATTTGACCTTATGGAATCAACCATGAAAGCTTAGGGGTGATTCGATCATGTTTACGAAAGTTACGAATGTTTGAACGTTTCTTTTCAACAAAGCATAAGTTTCTAATTCAATTTCACTGAATGGAATAGTGCTAAAAGTAAACTCGGATTTCTATGAGTAGAATGATCCCCGAGGTTCAAACTCAAACCTAGTACTTCTAGGACATGCCAAGAGAAGAAAAGGGATAGCTTTACATACCTCACTTGCGCCTTACGCTCGTCCAAACTCAATCCCCGTTTCGTCCAAAATCTACAATTGGTCATAGTTGTCAAATATAAGCTCCACGCTTTTAGAATTTCAAGTCTTAAATTCATATTGTCTACCGAAATTTTGGCAGCATTCTCCCTATAAATTCAACGTCCCCGAGAATCATCTCGGCCCAAAATATCAACAACAACAACACCCCAATACCAAGAGCATCAACAATCATCACAAAACGCACTATAACATAAATAGTCCTCTTTTCTACATAAGGCGACAATTTCCATTCCAACTTCACAATATCAAGCTAATATCACCATTCTCATATTCATTCACTAACTCAAGGTTATTCAAACATAATTCAATAACACTCCAATCAATACCCAAGGATTTAAACAATTCCATCAATTCCATATTCCACCCAAAATTCCTACATATGCAACAAAACCGTCACAACACATTTTCTACTTACAAATTCATATCCAACAACAATAATCCACACTTTATTAACTTCCTTTCCATAATGTCATAAAATCACATTAAAATGACATAATTTCCTACAACCAATTTCCATGCCAACTTAATCCATTTTACCTTCATTTACATCATAGAATCCACAACTCCACAACTAGAACATCACATAGAATCAATTTACCATAACTTGCCAAACCAACCTCTATACGGCCACAACAACAACATAGATATTTTCATGGATTTTTCCATCCATTTCTATACATTACAACAACAACCAACATGCTACATAAAATTTATACATTCTTCCTACACATCACACACACACCCACGGCTACAACACCCACACACATACACACGGCTCACACACACCACACCACAATTCCATGATTTCCATTCAATTCTACTCACTCTAACATCTATAAATCTTCCATAACATAAAAGAAACATAAAATCCTTACCTTTTTCCAATAAGTTCTCCTTGCCACCAAAGTCACTTTCTTGCCAAAATAATTATACCAAGTTGAAGAGCACCTTGAGATTAGTAGAAATTCAAAGGGAGATGAATTTTTGGACTAATTTCCAAAATTCCAAATTTTGCCCTTGGCCTTCCTCCGTATTTCCGCAACAATATTTCTCATAAATATCACACACATATGATAGATAAAATAAACATAACCTTATTTCTTTCAAGTCAAACTCATTTCTAATTTTTCGAATGCACAAAACACGGGATATAACAGAGATAACGAGACCTTCCGCGGGTTTGTGGCTTGATTTCAAATGGAGCGCATGGACTTACCTCCAGTTACTGACGATTGGGCCGTTTAGGCTTTCCCCCAGGGGCTCAATTCGAGGAGCTCGATCACATCTATGGAGCTAAAACAAAACCTGATAGAATACCCGGCGATCGCCTGGGCTGATGTACACAAGAGGTATTAGTCGAAGATCAGGGTCGAAGATGATAAGATTCTGAGGGCTGCTTCAGTATCATGGCATTCTGGTAAAGGGAGTTATCGCTCGAGGAGAGTGGTAGATCGGGATTCCGGATCATCATATGACAGGTACCAGCCTTACCCACTCGATTGAAGGGGGAACAGGAGCAACAGTGAATCAGGCAAGAATGATAAGAGGAACGATCGAGGCCAAAATAGCCATGGTTTGATAAATAGAAATGCTGTCGATAGAGCCCCGGGAAACAGAGAAACTCCAAGGTTATCCGAGTACAAATTTTGCGTCGATGTAGCAACCATAGCGGCGGCCGTTATCCGAAACAAAGAAACAAGACATCCGAGGCCAATCCAATCTGATCCAGAGAAGCGAGGTAGAAGTCTTATTGTAAGTATCATCATACTCACGACCATCGAACCGAGGATTGTCGGCAGTTGAGAGAGGAGGTCGCCCGTCTGTTCAATTTGGGACATCTTCGAGAATTCCTAAGTGAACGAGAAAAACCCCATTTCAAAAACCTGGACTCCACTAAGCAGGATAGGCCGGAAGAGCCTCAACAGGTGATACACATGATCATGGGAGGAACTGACATTCCCATTGGGCCGGTTATAAAACGCACAAACATTTTCATAATGAGAGAAAAGCGTATCCGGAACGATGACCCGATGGCCCCATCACATTCAATGACGAGGACATGGACGGCATCGCCCTGCCGTATAATGACGCACTGGTAATATCTATCCTTGTCAATAGGTTTAGAATTAAACGTATGCTAATTGATCCAGGTAGCTCGGCTAATATCATCCAATGGAGAGTCATCGAACAGCTGGCACTACTAGATCAAATCATGCCAGCAATACGGGTCCTCAACGAATTTAACATGGCGTGCAAAACGATGAAGGGTGAGATCATTTTACCGATCAGTATGGTAGGAACTACGCAGCAGACCAAATTTTATGTGATAGAGGGAGACATGGGATACAATGCATTGCTGGGCAGACCGTGGATTCACCTCGTAAGAGCGGTTCCCTCGACTATGCATCAGGTATTGAAATTCCCGACTCCAGAAGGTATCAAAATTGTCCGTGGTGAACAGCAGGCCACAAAAGAAATGTTCACGGTTGAAGAATCTGTTAAGGCTATAAAGGCGCCAGATCGGAGCGAAAGGGAAGAATGCCAAATAACAATCACAGATCCCGATCTCGGAATCTTCGGAAGATCGGAACGGAGACACACCATACGAGGAGTTAAAATTCGGGGTGCCGAGAACATTCGCGGTGCCCGATGATTCTGATGCCACTAAGTCCATAGTCGAAGAACTCGAGCAAGTCATACTGTTCGTCCATCTACCAGAGAAGAAGGTATACCTGGGCACAGGGTTAACGCCCGAGCTCAGGAAAATTTTTATTGAGTTCCTTAAAAATAACTCAGATTGCTTTGCTTGGTCCCATTTAGACATGACAGGTATTCCACCGGACGTGACGACACACAAGTTGAGCCTGGATCCAAGTTTTCCTCTGGTCAAACAAAAGCGGAGGCCACAACCCGAGGTAAAACATGCATTTGTCAAGGACGAGGTAACCAAGCTCCTTAATATAGGATCCATTCGTGAGGTAAAATACCCAGATTGGTTAGCTAACGTTGTGGTAGTGCCTAAAAAGGGTTATAAGTTCAGAATGTGCGTAGATTGTAAAGATTTAAATAAAGCCTGCCCGAAGGATTCATTTCCTTTGCCCAGTATCGATCGCATGATCGACGCTTCTGCGAGTCACGACACGCTGAGTTTCTTCGATGCCTACTCCGGGTACAACCAAATACAAATGGACCCGGAGAATTGACAAAAAACCTCCTTTATAACTAGGTCTGGCACATATTGTTATAATGTAATGCTCTTCGGCTTAAAAAATGCCGGTGCCACCTATCAGCGTTTAGTTAACCGCATGTTCGAACACCAAATAAGGAAATCCATGGAAGTTTATATAGATGACATTGTCGTTAAGTCCCTGCGAGCAGAGGACCACTTGAAATATTTGCAGGAAACTTTCAGTATATTAAGAAAGTACAACATGAAGCCGAACCCGGAAAAATGTGCCTTCGGAGTCGGATCGGGCAAGTTTCTCGGATTCATGGTATCAAATCGGGGGATCGAAATCAACCCGGATAAGATAAAGGCAATTGAAGATATCACTATGATCAACAACATCAAAGGGTTGCAAAGGTTGACGGGACGGATAGCTGCCCTAAGCCGATTCATCTCCAGATCTTCGGACAAGAGTCATCGGTTTTTCTCGCTGCTAAAGAAAAATAATGACTTTGCATGGACTCCCGAATGTCAGATGGCCTTAGCAGAACTCAAAAGGTACTTATCAAAAATGCCTCTACTCCTCACACCAAAAGTGAACGAGCAGCTGTAGTTGTACTTGGCGGTATCCGAGATAGCGGTGAGCGGCGTCCTGGTTCGAGAGGAGAAAGGTAGGCAATACCCGGTTTACTATGTAAGTAGAACCCTCGGTGACGCCGAAACCAGGTACCCACATTTGGAAAAAACTTGCTTTGGCTTTATTGAGTGCATCTAGGAAATTAAAACCTTACTTTCAGTGTCATCCCATATGCATCGTAACGTCGTACCCCTTAAGGAATGTCATGCATAAACCCAAACTCTCAGGCCGCCTAGCAAAATGGGTTGTGGAGATTAGCAGGTATGATATTGAATACAAACCCCAAACTGCGATCAAATCCCAAATATTAGCGGATTTCGTGGCCGATTTCGCACCGGCCATGATTCTTGTGGTCGATAAGGAAATGCTTCTTACCTTGGGGATTAGTACGGGAGTTTGGACCATTTGCACGGATGGTGCGTCTAACGTAAAAGGGTCCGGGTTAGGGATCGTTCTCAAACCTCCCTCGGGTGACGTATTAAGACAGTCAATTAGATCGGCTAATTTAACTAATAATGAAGCCGAGTATGAGGTTATGATTGTAGGTTTAGAGCTGGCTAAAAGCTTGGGAGCAGAGGTCGTAGAGGCCAAATGCGATTCTCTCCTGGTGGTCAACCAAGCGAATGCAACCTTCGAGGTTAAGGATGACCGAATGGGAAGATACCAGGAGAAATTTCAGGTTGTCCTTCGCCAGTTCAAGGAATGGACGTTGGAACACATTCCCCGGGATCAAAATAACGAGGCAGATGCCTTGGTAAATCTGGGATCTTCGATCGAATCGGATGGGTTCAACTCCCGAGCTGTAGTGCAATTGACGAAATCAGTCATAGAGACCGGACATGCCGAAATAAACACGACCAGCCTCACCTGGGACTGGAGGAACAAATACATAGATTGTCTTCAAACAGGAAAATTACCATCCGATGCTAAGGAATCAAGAGCCCTCCGAACCAAGACAGCTAGATTTTGTTTGGTTGATGGCTAGTTATACCGACAATCATTCCACGGCCCCTTGGCAAGATGTTTAAGACCAGGAGAAACCAACTATGTTCTAAGGGAAATTCACGAGGGGACTTGCGGCAACCATTCGGGAGCCGATTCATTGGTTCGCAAGCTGATCCGAGCAGGATACTATTGGAGCGAGATGGGGGAAAACGCCAAAACCTTCGTTCGAAAATGCAGTGAATGCCAAAAATACGCCCCATCAATAAATCAACCCTGGGAAGAACTCCATCCGGTCCTTTCCCCATGGCCATTCATGAAATGGTTTATGGACATAGTAGGCCCTCTGCCATGGGCCCCAGGTAAGGCACAATTTATTTTGATTATGACTGCTTATTTCTCTAAACGGGTTGAAGCACAGGAACTCGAGAAAGTCAGAGAAAAAGAGGTCATCGATTTTATTTATGACCATATAATCTGTCGGTTCGGGGTACCCGCGGAGATCGCGTGTGATAACGGGAAGCAGTTCATAGGCAACAAGGTCAGCAAGTTTTTCGAATAATACAAGATCAAAAAGATCTCATCCCCCCCTCCCCGTATCACCCGAGCGCGAATGGCCAGGCTGAATCTACCAATAAGACTATACGGCAGAATTTAAAGAAAAGACTGGCCGACTCCAAACACCAATGGAAGGAAGTTATGCCCGAGGTTTTATGGGCTTATCGCACAACGGTAAGATCAAGCACCGGAGCCGAGGTCTTAATACCCGTCAAAGTTGGTGAACTAAGCTTGAGATTCCGATATGCTACTGAGGACTCGAACCATGAAGCAATGTCTGCTAGTTTGAATCTCGCCTGCTCATATCCGAATAGCCGCACAAAAACAAAGGATGCAAAGATATTATAACCGGAGGAACAACCTCAGGCACTTTCAGATTGGGGACTTGGTACTGAGGAAGGTCACACTTCATACAAAGAACCCTCACGAAGGGAAGCTAGCCCCGAATTGGGAAGGACCATATCGAGTCACTAGAATAACTAGGAAAGGCTCTTATCTGCTTGAGAACAAAGACGGACAACAGTTGAAACACAAACTGGAATATAGCACACTTAAAGCGATATTGCTGTTAAAGGTACGAATAACTTCTCCTTGTTTATCTTCTCTCTCAATCTGACCACGCAGGGATACAGTCCGAGGGACACCGGAGCAGCGTAATGGAAACTGGAAAGCTATAAACTTAGGGCTGAAAGCACGTGCTGCACTCTTTTTCCCTTCGACCGTTTTGTCCCGAAGTGGGTTTTCGGTAAGGTTTTTAACGAGGTAGCATTGAACAGCGTGCTACGCGAATAGAGGATACCGACCAGAGACCGGAGAGTGGGGACTGCATATATCGAGCTAATAGTACCCGAGCCCTCATACCTCGAACTCGAATACTAGGGGACTATTATACCATAAGTTAAGTGATAACTATGTAAAAGCCAAGGCCTGAATGGTGGGATTAGATGTAAGGACCAAACGGACGATTGAATCATGTCCACTTAGTTTGTTCTTGCCGCGACAGCAATTGCGAATGCATCTATGGCCGATTTTTCAATAAAAAAACTTACTTTGATTAAAGGGATCCAATGTTGCTAAATACCGAAAGGCTATGGGCTAAACGGTCAAAGAGTATGGTATAGAAAACGTACACAAATGCTAAAAAGCTATGGCGTAAACAGTTAAAGACTACGGTCTAAAAAACATATGCAAGCTCAAAAGCTGCGACCTAAACGGTTAAAGACCACGGTCTAAAAACACAAAAATGTCGTGATCGAGTCTGTCTTGCAAATTATAAATAAATCAACGACTAAAGTCAACACGGACTAAAATCCAATCACGAGCCGTTACCACTTGAATTTTATCCTAGCCGAAATAATATGGAAAATTAAAATGATGGCATAAACCGAACAAACATTGAACCGAGGAATAACAAATTTTGATTTTCATGCATACATACATATAAGTAGATTTACAAAGGCTCGGAATAGTGGCCTCAAAACAAAAGGGTAAAAACAAAAGAAGGGACGCTAGGCCCCGAACCTAATCTTCACCCGACCCCTCAGCCTCTTCACCAGCTGACTCAAGGTCGATATCTGAATCCTCAGGGTCGAACGCAGCCTTTGCTTCCACTTCACGCTTCTTGGCTTCCTCGATCAGATCTGATAAGTCCACTCCAGTGGCTTGAACTTCTTCGAGGGTTTTCCTTCGGGATAAGCGCCGCTCGTACTCGGCTCGAAGATTACTAGCCTTTTCAGCAGCAGTCACATCGACCTTATACTGCTCTAACATATCATCATAACCCGAGATCTGGTCAAGAGCCTTTCTATGTTCACCTTGCAGATCGGTGATGACCTGATTCAATCGATCGCGTTCAGCTTCGGCCGCAGCAAGCGATGAGCTAAGGCCGTTCATTTGTTCCACCGACACCCAAAACTGCTCCCTGAGAACATCATGTTCGGCCACAGCACCGATGGTCATTTTGTGGAGGACATTAAACTCGGGCTTGATCCCATCCAGCTTTGCCCGAAGTTAGTTGATCTGGCTAACATAAGACCGGGCTTGAGCAGGAAGGGCATTAGCATCGGCCGTTAAAAATTTATTGAAAACATAGAAAGCCCTTACCTTCTCTGCCAACTGATCACGCTCCCTTTTAGCCTCAGCAGTTTTGTTTGGAGCCGCTGTTAAGTCCGACTTCAGGATAGAAAGGTCAGGGAGAGACGAGATGTATTGCAATTTCTGTTCGTACAGATCTATGAGCTCGTCCACCTCTTGAATTTTTCTTTTAAGCTCCTCCTTGAGCCGACCCACTTCATGCCTGAGTCGGTGAAAGCTAGCATGATGAAGCACGGAGGCCTATAAGAGAAAAAGGGACGATTGTAAAATGAGACATGAAGTTAAAACTAAATGAAAAGAGCATAAGAACAAAACTTACCCGGTTCAATGCCTGCTGGGCCTCATTGAAAAGGCATGATTCGCTGACTTCATCCATTTTTTGACGGTCTTCGTAGGACACCAGAGGGTATAAATAGCTGGCCACCCCAACCGACCCCGATAGCATATTCATGTCAACCGACACCTTGAAATTTATTAGCCTCTTCCGATTCGGGTCGGTACTAGGGGCAGGAAACAGTTTCTCCAATCTAGGATCGGAGTTAACCCCAAAACGATCGGCCACGGGGATGGACAAATGCTCAAAACCCGACATACCCGGAGCAGGTATTTCATAACCCTCATGACCGGCTGCCCTTTCCTCAGTCATCTTGCTTTTGGCTTTTTCAACATCGGCGGGAATATCCACCAATGGCGGCGGAGAATCCTGTATGCAAATTATTGTTTTAGATGAGGTCACAGCTTGTATCAGAAGGACGAAACCAATACCGTACAAAGGTGGAATATTAGGTACCTTTGGGCCTGATACCGAGGAAGCTGCCTTCGATCCAGCGGCTGCGGCTGGCAGTTTTTCAATACTTCAAGTAGGAGTGTGCTCGGATGCCCCGACCTTCGACCCGATGCTCCCTGCGTCCGTCGACCTCGAGATGCCCCTCGATCCAGCCAGAATTTGACTTGAGCTTTCCACCAATGGTGAGTGATTACAACAGAATCGGTCAGATCATGCTCGATGAGCTTGTCAATAAGATGAATAGTTGACCAACAACTTCAGCGTCCAAAGCACAGGCCGAGACATCTTCCGATGAGGTCTCTCGGATAACGATCCTCGATCTTTTCCAGGCCTGGGAAGGAGCTCGAGAAGATTCGAAGGATCTGTTTTTCCTCCTTTTAGTTGGGTCTCCCTGATCAGGAGCTTCGATATCTTGCTTGTCAGTTGAGGCTTCAGCAGTTTCCAGGCCCCGAATTCTGGTGGCCTTTGATAAACCTGTGAAGCAAAGAGAAGAGCAATCCTTACCTATCTAACGTGGCGTATTGCGTAGAGAAGAAAGGACGACGCTCTAAGGGAAGGACTTACCGTGGGTTCCGGCCTCCCAACGGGACCGGGACAAACGTCTCCAGGTACGATAGGCATAAGTAAGTTGCGAACAGATTTTCCCGATCCACTGGTCAAGGTTAGGAACCGCACCGAGGGTTCGGGTAAGCGCTGTATACTGATACGCTCAAATTACACCTATTAATGGTATAACGCAGACGTTGTCAAATATAGTAACCCAACAAGGTTGGGGTCGAATCCCACAGGGAATATGGTGTGAAAAGGTTACTAAAATCGTAGATGCTAAGTTCTAGGTCTAATGTCTTAATCCGATGATTTTGGTAAAATTTGGTTGTTCTATAAATAATTGCTAAACTATTGCTTTGGTGGTAATTTATGGTAAAAGAAACTAAGGTTGTGTCCCCGTTAGATAGAATGTATGATCATGGGTATTGATCTTGATATACTTATAATGGATCAATATGTGAATGCACTTAATCTCTATGCGATTCTCTATTATCTTCCAATAGATAAAGATTATATCTTTCTACGATTTTCCCAAATATAAGAAAGTGATAATGAAGAACGATTAATCATGCCAAGTAAATTCTTCTTATTCCTAAGTGAATTTATTAAACAAAGTTTAAAGCTTTGAGTTCTTGTTAATTATTCTTACCAACCCTAATTATTTTCCCAAATAAATTAGGGTTTATGGCTTTAATCAATGTTTGCAACCATTAATTATGAATGAAGAATGAAGAGTAACTAAACCCTAATAATCCATTAATTGTATATCAATCACAAACCCAATCACAAAACACCCATCATTGGGTTCACAGCCCTAGTAAGGGAATTTAGCTACTCATGACAAAGAACAAGACATAAGAAATAGAAGAATTCATAATTGCTTACTTTGGAATGAAAAAGGAATTGGTAATACTTGAATTGATGTTTGAATCTTAAAAAACTAGAGAGAATTTAATGTTCTAAGTCAAGAGACAAAAATATAATAATTGATGTCTATTAAAAACCCTACAATGACTATTTATAGGTTTTGGAAATTCACAAGTTACAGATTGGCACTTTGGTCCCGTCCTGGCGAAATACGGTCCGTAAACTGGTTTACGGACCGTAAAGTCAGTTCACGACCCAGTCGTCCTTCAGTTGTGACTTCTTGCTTCTTTTGAAATACGGACCGTAAAGTGATTTACGGTCCGTAACTGCATGGTCATATTTCAACATCCAACACTTCGACTTTCTGCCAGATGCTCAACTGGTTAAATACGTGATGGAATACGGACCGTAAACTGAAATACCGTCCGTAAACCTAGCTCGTAAACCACCATCTTCTCAGCTTGACTTTCTGGTTCTGTTATCTTTTAACACGACCATGGAATACGGCCCGTATTGTAGAATACGGACCGTAAACTTCAATTTACGACCTGGTTCTGCACTTCAACTGTGATTGTGCCGAATCTGTTCCTTTACCTGAAAAACACTAAAAACCACGTAAAATCACATAGGCTTGCTTAAAAACAAGTAAAACTTATAGTCAAAAAGCATCGATTGTGGCATAAAATCACGCCACATCAACACCCCCAACTTAAAGTATTTACTTGTCCTCAAGCAGGCCATACCACACAACGACTCAATCTAACACTTAGATATCATAGAATAACAATGTCTACATCGGTTTTGACTTGGAACTTCTGGCATGCATGTTTTCCTTTCTACTGACCACCCCAACTATCTATTGTAAAGCAATATACACAACTTAAGAACGTTATGACCGACCATGAAGCTTCAATACATGACATTACATTATCGAACATGCTAATGTGCACACACACGCTATTGTTGGCAGTCACTTTATTTTGTTCAATTCTCATCCTTATACTCTCACATAGACCAAAGAATGTCCCAACACACATATACAACAAGAATGGGACGAAGATGAAAGAGAATAGAAAACACTCGACACTCACAAAGAGTTCATATCTACACATGCAAATACCATAGGCTTGCCCTTATTTTCTATGTTCTCATCCTAGGTTCGTTCAGTTGTGATCACATTAGGACTTGTTTCGTCTTGTAATGTAGGCTTAGGGACTGGTAGGATACTTTTTGGGTATTAGTGACTCACCCTTCTTGACACTACGACATCTCTTTACCTTGATTCGCCTCTTTTCTTTCCAACCTTTTTATTTTCTTTCACGTTTTCGACCTCGATGTGGTTTTATTCCTATCCAACTAGCAATTCTTTTTGTGTTTCAATTTTCTGATGATTTTTTTATTATTATTATTAATAGTATCAACTACCACATCGACTCTCTATTAGCAAATTCCACCACCCCCAACTTTTGTTCTCAACATCTGCTTCACATTTAATTCACCCCCAACTTAGGCGCTTTGCCTCATCTATCTAGTAGCATCAAGGAGGGAACGGGTGCGAAGATGGGTAAATTTCATAACGGGTGAGGTTTCATTCGGCTAGCCAAGAAAAAGGTCAAAAAGGCTCAAAAAGGGACACTAGTGATATTTTCAGCTTTTGGAGAGGCTTATTTAGGCACAGTGACTTACTTACACAAAGAAAGCCTAAGATCATTTCACAACCAAACTAACTTTCGTATTTCAAACAAGACCAACCAGGCAAGTTCTAGATTATACATGCATAAACAGAATTAAACTAACAACTCACACACACATCGGCATAAGGACAATCATTTTTTTTTACACTTGTGACCTCCTAAGTAGTCATTCATCACACACCGCACTCCAATAATCACAATGTCATATAAAGAATCAATCATGTCAGACAATAACTGTTCTAAGTACGCAATTGTTTTTATTTTATTTTTTTTTTATAAATTCTGAGGGGTCCAAATTTTCAACCAACTACAACACATGCCCTCAGTTACAAAGTAACATCAAATAAGTCAAAATTTATTCTATTCAACCTAAGCAACATCCTAAACATGCCAGTTTCAACAAAATAAAACCCCCCTCAGGAAAAGAACTCTGGCAAAGAAAAACTGAAGGGGTTCCTAAACACATATTTACACTACTCTACTATCAATTGGTCCCACCCCCAACTTAAAAATCAAGCACTGTCTCAGTGCTGTGAGCACCTCATGACTGGAGGACTCTCCTGGTTGGTGCTGCGGCTCAACTAGTGACTGAAAGATCGCCTACTACAATTCCTTCTTTTCAGTCCTCTTTAATCTCCCGGCCAACTCCTCCGGATCCGCAGATGAGTCAAGGATCCTTTTTCCAGTACCGCGAACAGAGGGTTCGGCATCCTCCGTCTCCTCCTCAGAATCAAGCAAATCCAGCACCTTAAACGTAGTAGGCAAAATGGGACGTGGTGCTGGTGGTGGTGCTGGTGCGGCTATCATCCCGTGCCCCTTGAGTGTTTCAAGCTCCTTTTTCAGCTTCTCCAACTCACTCCTCAAAGAACTAGACTCCCCACCGGGTGCGGTCTGCTCTCGAGTCAACAATCTCGCCTCAAAGCTGTCAAGTCTAGCCTGATACACCTCGTGTTTTTTCTCAAAATCTGCACGGATCTCTGTGGTCGCCTAAGTAACCAGCTGCTGCACTATTTTGCACCACCTTCGGCCAGAATTGTTGCAAGATTTTGTCTACTTGCCTTTCGGTCCGCACTGCTTTGATTGCAATCTGACTATAGTTAGCAGGGCTGAAGTGCAGCAACCCCAGCTCTGAATCAGCAGGCTCGGCTGTCGCAGCAGCTGTAGCGGACCCCGAAGGAGGACCCTGTGTGGCTGGAAGTGGTGATGGAGGTCTTGCCTCAGAAATACCTAGTGTGGCTGCAGCATCCTGTGTACGGACAGTATCCGGAACACCCGTCGTGGAATCCTCAGGCCCGGTAGTAGCAGCACCAAAGTCGGACCCTACCGGATCAGTCCCATAAGCACGACTCGGACTCAACTCTAGCTGAGTGTCGTCGTCATCACCGGATTGATCTGCCTCCCGGTCCTTTTTGCTTACCGCCTTGTTTTTCCTCCAATCCCCTACATGTGCAGCTGTAATGGTACCGTCCCAATCTGGAAGCGGAATTATCCTTGCCCGTCGACACAATGCCGTGATAAGGCATGAAGATACCATGTTCTGGTTGGGCTTGTGTGCCCGGACATGCAGCTCCTCAACTATCAGTTCCCCAATATCCATCGGGTACCTTGACATGAAAGAGGCAATAGTGACTGCCTGATTGGTGGAAAGGGTATTATCTGCCTGTGTTGGAGTGATCCTGTACCGCAGCAAGGTCCACCAAAATTTAGCCTCTGTGGACAAACAACTTTTAGTGATCTTGACCTTCCCATCGTTAGTCCATTTTTGCTCATGTGGCTCAGATGTGATAAGTGCTGCAGTCCATTCCCTGACGGATTTGTTGTCCTTCCTGTCTAGTTTGTCTAAGAACAGGCTCAGATCAGTAGGAGTCACAAAATCATCACCAAACAGGACCCTGTTGATAGATTTGGAGGAGATATCAACCAGGGAGTTCCAGACAGTCACATTTTCCAGCATTGGGATCTGATGCCAGGCAAGACTTGGCTTTTTCATCGACCTCAAGACTGCCCCATAGGATGCATAGAACTCCCGCACAATATGCGGAGCATACTCTCCCGGCTCATGAGTGAATTCATCTAATTTGTATCCTTTGATGGTATCATCCAGCTGTGGGTGAGCTGAAATACCATCGAAAATCAGCCGCCGTTCTTCAAATATTTTTCTCGACGGCTGTCCACCAGTCTCAGACCCGGCCATCCCTTGGTCATACAACTCCTTTGACCCCTTTACTGAGAACCACAGCTTCTCCTCCTCCAGACGTTTGGTCCTTACGACCAGCTTGCGACCCTTAAAAGGCATCCCATCAACTGGATCACTGCCCTCACTCAACCCTGCTGAGTCACTTTCTAGTGGAGTTTGGGTGGCAGCCCCCCTGCTTGATGCTTCCGCGTCTGAATCCCCCTCTTCAGACTGGGAGGCTTCCGACGTAGACTTAGACGGGGTCATAGTTGGGGGCTGTGATGTGGTTGCCGTTGTGTCTTGGGTGGGCCCCCCCTGACTTTTGGTGGTGGTATCACCTCGGCGTACTCGGATCCTGATTGTTCCCCTTCTGAAATGGAAGGTTCATCTATCAATCTTGAATCCGAGCCGCGCTTTCTTTTTCTTTCCCGTGCTTTGGGCCCCCGCTTTGCTTGCTTTCCTTTTCTGACCCATTCCTGCAAAAGACACCACATATTAGTTACCATGGACATCTAACCAAAGATAAGATAGTTTGACTGTGCACAACATATATGTTCTGTCTGTGGTCGTAAACACAAAAGACGGATCGTAAACTGGTTTACGGTCCGTAAAGTGTGATCGTAAACTGAGCAGTTTTCTTGACAACATTCTGTTCATTCATTAACTCTTAAATACGGACCGTAAAATGAAATACGGTCCGTAAAGTTAGGTCGTAAACCGCTCATTCCCTGTGATAACATTCTGTCCACTCAGACACGCTTAAATACGAACCATAAAATGAAATACGGTCCGTAAAGCGTGGTCGTATTTCGCACCACAAATAGATACATATGGTGATTTCACAATTGCATTTCACATCTCGGTTTCACATTGTGTTCGGGGATTAGGTTACTCAGACTTCACCCATTTTCTACCAATTTTCATATGTCCCGCAAGATTAAAGTTTTGGTGGGCAGACCAAAACTTCATGTTACATCCCGTATTTTTGAACGTCGGATTATTTGTAAGCTTAGGTGGGGCCCACACGTCAAGATTTTTTTTTTTTTTTTTTTTGGGACATGTGACAAATTATATGAATCACATATGTGAAGTTAAACAAAACTCAAGAAGGACTCTTGGGCCAAATCAAAGTGGAAGTCCTCCAAACGAATATTTTTAAGAAAACATTTTCAGGTGACCTGACTTTGGGGGGCAAAAACGGTATTATATGTTTGGAATTTGGAAAAATACCAAGAAGTAAAAGTTGTAGATAATTGAATTATCTTTCCAACCATAGGTCGTGGGTTCCCAGGTGACGTCGGTACAAGGATTTATGGACGTTTTAAGGTCGAACGGTCAGTGGGCTAGGCCCAACTCGTGACCAACCGGGTTGGCCCAAAAAAAAAAAGATAAAAGGGGAGAAAATTTAGGCCCAAAAGAGGGGTGGCCGGCCATATGGCCCAAGCCCATGGTAATTCATTAATCCATGTATTAAATGAGACATTACACCACAATTCTTTCATTTTCAAGAATCTTCAAGAACAAAATTGAGAGAAAAAGAAGAGCAAAAACTTGAAGGACCACACGGCCAAGACCTTGGAAAATTAGGTCCTCAAAATCTTCCTCCAAAAATTATTAGCTTGTGGTTTTCCTACTCAATTAAGGGTCCTTTACAACTTGG
This sequence comes from Lycium barbarum, assembly GCF_019175385.1. Classification (NCBI taxonomy): domain Eukaryota; kingdom Viridiplantae; phylum Streptophyta; class Magnoliopsida; order Solanales; family Solanaceae; genus Lycium; species Lycium barbarum. Next base: position 33,270,654 of record NC_083340.1, read on the forward strand.
TGTAGTTGTTTTGGAAGAAGGAGCACTTATTTCTTCAAGTTGACAACTTGTTCAAGTGAAGAAATTTGTAGAAAAAGGTAAGAATCAATTCCTTTTTCTTATGTTATGAAGGTTTGTTTATGTTGTAGTATGTAGAAATGAGTGGAAATTATGGAAATATGGAAGTTTGCAAAGTGGGTATGTATGTGTGTAGAAGGATGAACCAATTTTATTTGTTATGTTAATTGTGTTGTTGAAGCCTTGTAATGGAAATGGAAGGAAATGGTTCAAGTTGGTATGGAAAATTGTTGAAAATGGTTATAGGAAATTATGTGATTTTAATGTAGTTTTTATGAAATTATGGAAGTTGAATGAAAATTGGATGAAATTGGAAAGAAGCCATGTTGGCCGTGTGGTATATGTTGTTGAGATAACGTTGGATTTATTTTGTTTAACATGTTAGTTGTGTTATTGTGATCTTCACAATGCAAAGGAAGATTATATGAGTGAAGTTGACATGAAAATGGAATGTAGAGAATTATGACACATTAATGTGATTTTATGATATTAAGCTAATGAAGTTGTTAAAGTGTAGATTGTTGTTGGAGATGAATTAGTAAGTAGAAAATGTGTTGGAATGGTTTTGTTGCATATATAAGAATTTTGGATTGAATATGGAAGTTGATGGAATTGTTGAATATTGAATATATAGCTTGGAATACTTTTGGTTTATGTTTGAATGGTCTTATATTAGTATGTGAATATGAAAATATTGATATCGGGTTGTAAGTGCAAAGTTGGATTTGGAATTGTCGCATTATTTGGAAAATAAGACTATTTACGCTAGAATGCGTTCCTAGTCGATTATTGATGTTGTATATATTGTTGTTGGTATGGTTGTTGTTGTTTTAGCCGAGTTTTAACCTCGGGGATGATATATATAAAGGGGAGATGCTGCTCAAATTTTTATAGACAAGAATTGGTTAAGGTTGAAATTTTAAGTCTTATGAATAGTAAATTGGTAAATGTGACCATTTGTAGATTTTGGACGAAACGGGATTTGAGTTTTGGCAAGCGTAAAGGGCAAGAAAGGTATGTAAAGCTATCCCGATTCTTCTCTTGGCATGTCCTAGATGTACTAGGCTTGGATTTACGCCTCGGAGAATATTCTGTCCATCGGAATCCGCGTTTGAAATCGTCGCTTTTTCATTCAATAGAATTGAATTCCTTAAGTATGCTTTGATGAAAAATTATGAATTTTTTTCCCAAATTGCTTACGAAGTTATGGAATGTCCTAGAACCTTTGTAGGTGACCCCATAAGCTTAAAAATACGTAATTTGAGCCCACCGCTTCATTGGTTCCGAGGTGGGCCCACTATTTCCAATTTTACCCTTTATGTGTCTATGACTTGTCTTCGAGCGTTTTCGTTAGAGATACTCTAACTACTCCTTTATCTACTAAATAAAAATTATTTTAAATATTTCATTAAGTCTTATAAATTGTTTTGAATCTTGAAAACGATCTCGGATAGATTATGCCTCCGTAACCCGTTATGACATCTAAATTTACTTACTATGTTTCCGTCCGATTTCATTGATTTGATTTGACATTCGATATGCCTCATTGAGTCTCTGGAAATATATATATGGTATTTTTAGTGCATTTAGTTTCTCACTACTCCGTTCGTGGATGCCTCAATGTTTCCCCCACTGAGCCCGGGCCAGGATATGTTGTCAAGCGTGATCCTTTGCATTGTTCGCCGTGCCTCGATGTGAGGGGGCAGGTATACGCGTACATGGGTTTGTGGAGTATGTTGTGCCATGTACGCTTGTTCTGATATGATTTGCTATGGCCATCTGATATGACATATTATGTTACGGGGTTATGCCCCTGTTCTGATTCTTCTGTGTTGTGGCACCAGCGTCGGGAGGGTGGCCACGTTCTGTCTGCCGAGTCCCTTGGCAGGGGCCGGATTTGATGTGACATATGTTTCTGTACACACTCTGCATGTTTTGAAAATATGTATCTGATACTTTGGGTTTTCTATTTACTTTCTGTACGTTCTGTACCAGTTATGATTCTGTTTCTGTAATTCAGGCTTTGCATATTCAGTACATATTTCGTACTGACCCCCTTTCTTCGGGGGATGCGTTTTCATGCCGCGCAGGTACCGACGACAGGTTTGCTGATCCGTCCGCTTAGGATCTTATTCTCCTATTTTGGAGCGCTCTCTTATCCAGAGCCCATCTTTTGGTATAGTCTGTCACTACTGTATATATATATTCTCGTTCATGGGTACGGCGGGGCCCTGTCCCGTCATATGATTCTGTCGGTCTATTTAGAGGTCTGTGGACATGTTTGTGGGTTGGGGTCTTTCTGTACAGATGCGTGTATATGTTGTGTTTGGGCGATCTCATTCGCCGCGGCGGCCGGTCCGCATATGTTTAAATGTTGCTTCGTTGGCCCGGTGTGGTCTTTTGTTGGTATTTTCTGTGCGCAGGGTTATTTTGGATAGCCTGTAAAACAAAGGAAACTCTGCCGAATTCTTTTTGGAAATTATTTAACTTTGAAATATAGCCTTGTCGGCTTCCGCTATATACTTGAATGCGTTTGATAAAATTTGAGATAGCATTTGATAGATGTGTTCGGGTGCTTAGATCGGGCACTAGTCACGGCCTATGGGGGTTGGGTCGTGACACTTCAAATTTTGAATTTTGAAGTATGGAATGCCCTCCGACCCATATGGGTTTAATTAACAATTACCCACGAGAATTTACAGAATCTAACATATTAGTCCCCTCACAAGATCATTAACCAAGGTAACAACACTTAATTTCACAAACCCAGTCTAAACAATCACTTACCACCAAGTTCAAGTTCACAGATAGAAAGGAGGATAGGGAGCATGAATCATACCTTTCAATGATGAATCAGACCACTATAAACACAGATTTTTAGAGCACCACTGCAATCACAAACGAAATTAACCCTAGGGCAGAGAAAGGATTCGAACTCTTGGTGAAATGGGTTTGTTGGTTGGTATAAGTTTCGAATTTATGGTGTTTAGGAAGGGTTGATGGGTTTATGGTGGGAAGTCGTTGGGGTGAAAGGAGTTATGGAGGGAGACGTGAAGGTAAGGAGAAGTAATGGAGGGAAGTTGATGGGGTGTTTGATTGTTTGGTTCTTCTGCCCTTGGTTTAAATTGCGTGTTATATGTACTCGCTGCTTTACGATTTTTTTTAAATCTCTAAATACGGTCCGTAAACTAGTTTACGACCCGTATTTAGAGTGGTTGATGAGGGCAGAACACTGCAATGTTGCCTGTTAATTTACGAGCAGGTTTACGGACCGTATTGTGAAATACGGTCCGTCCTACATGGTCGTAAACCATCATATAACATTACATTGCTTACTGTCTCGTAACATAGTAAAATACGTCCTGGTTTACGGTCCGTATTGTGGAATACGGTTCGCAAACTACAGGCGTATTTTGCAATGATACGAAACAGTTTCTGATAACTGAAGTTACCTGCTTTTCAACAATATCTTCTGCAACATATCCCTGCACCAAAACAACTATTACCCTATATGTAAAAAAAACAAAAGAAAAATAAACATTACACTTGGGTTGCCTAACAAGAAGCGCTTGATTTAACGTCGCTGCACGACGGTGGTGACCAATCACTCCTTATCTTTGTACACCAGATCAGTGTTCGTTCCGAGGTGTTTCAACCTGTAGCGATCAACAACCCTATCCTCCGAAATCATTCCGTGATAGTGCTTCAATCTCTGCCCATTCACCTTAAATGTCCGAGTACCATCTCCGGACTTCAATTCAACCGCTCCATGGGGTGAAGCACTTACCACCTCAAACGGACCAGACCACCTGGATTTAAGCTTACCCGGTAGCAACTTCGGCCGAGAGTTAAAAAGCAATACAGAGTCACCCTTGCAGAACTCTCGCTTCAGAATCTTCTTGTCATGGTATTGCTTCATCCTTTATTTATAAAGGGCTGCACTCTCATATGCCTGGTACCGAAATTCATCCATCTCATTTAATTAAAACAACCGCAGCTTGGTTGCTTCCTCCCAATCCATATTCAGTTTCTTCAGCGCCCACATAGCTTTGTGCTCAAGTTCAACCGGCAAGTGACAAGCTTTCCCGAATACAAGCTTGAAGGGTGAAGTCTCAATTGGAGTCTTGAAAGCAGTCCGGTATGCCCATAGAGCATCATCGAGCTTGCGGGCCCAATCAGTTCTATTGGCATTCACTGTCTTTGCTAGAATACTTTTGATCTCCCTATTGGACACTTCAACCTGTCCACTTGTCTGAGGGTGATAAGGCGTTGCCATCCTATGCTTCACACCATATTTCTCCATCAGTCCCGCGAACGCTTTATTGCAAAAGTGGGATCCACCATCACTGATTATCGCCCTCGGAGTACCAAAACGAGTAAATATGTTCTTCTTGAGGAACCCCATAACACTCTTGGCCTCATTATTGACACATAGTCCACAACTACCAAGATGTATTTCATGCCACCAGAACTCACAAAAGGTCCCATAAAGTCAATCCCCCAGACATCGAACACTTCCACCTCCATAACAAAATTCATAGGCATCTCTTGCATTCTGCCGATATTCCCTTGCCTTTGACACTGATCACAGGACCGCACCAAAAGATTAGCATCATGAAAAATAGTCGGCCAGTAATAGCCGCACTCAAGTACCTTGGCTGCATTCCGGTTTCCGCTATGATGACCTCCAACAGAAGAGTCATGGCATGCCTTTAGAATAACTATCACTTCACTTTCCGGAACACAAAGCCGAATGATGTTATCACCGTATGTTCGGAACAAATAAGGCTCGTCCCAATAGTACTGCCGAGCATCCCGGCAGGAACTTCTTCTTCTGGTACGTTTTGATATCATCGGGAACTATACCTGTTATCAAATAATTGGCAATATCAGCATACCACGGTCCTACCTCCATCGACACAGCCAACACCCTTTCATCTGGAAAATCATCATCGATATCAAGTTCATCAGAAGGCCTCCCAGCTTCTTCAAGCCGAGAGAGATGGTCAGCCACCTGATTTTCAGTGCCCTTTCGGTCTTTTACCTCGAAATCAAACTCTAGCAGCAATAGCACCCATCTGATCAGTCACGGCTTTGCTTCCTTCTTTGCCATGAGGTATCTCAAGGCTGCATGATCAGTATAAACCACAACTTTAGACCCCAACAAGTAGGCCCTAAATTTTTCGAAGGCAAACACAATGGTAAGCAGCTCTTGCTCCGTCACTGTGTAATTCATCTGTGTAGCATTCAACGTTCTGCTAGCAAAATAGATCGGGTGCATAATTTTATTGTGCCTCTGCCCAAGCACAACACCTATTGCAAAACCACTAGCATCACACATCAGTTCAAATGGTAGGGACCAGTCAGGAGCAACAATAATATGAGCAGTAGTGAGATGCTCTTTTAACTCCCCGAACGCCTTCTGGCAGTTCTTATCGAATACAAATTTAGCCTTTTTTTCAAGAAGCTTGCACAATAGATTGTCCACTTTGGAGAAATCTTTGATGAAGCGCCTGTAGAACCCAGCATGTCCCAAGAAACTTCGAACCCCTTTGACTGAGATAGGTGGAGGAAGTTTTGAAATCACATCAATTTTTGTCTGATCGACCTCGATTCCCTTTTCAGAGATTTTGTGACCGAGGACGATTCCTTCCTTCACTATAAAATGGCATTTCTCCGAATTTAGCACCAGATTGGTCTCCTCACACCTTTTTAGCACTTGACCCAGATGGCCAAGACAGTCTTCAAATGAATCGCCCACTACAGAAAAATCATCCATGAACATCTCCAAGAAATCCTCTACCATGTCAGAGAAAATTGACATCATGCACCTCTGAAAAGTGGCTGGTGCATTACACAACCCAAACGGCATCCGACTAAACGCAAATGTCCCATAAGGACAAGTAAAGGTGGTCTTCTCCTGATCCTCCAAAGCGATGTTGATCTGATTGTAGCCCGAATAACCATCAAGGAAACAATAGTAGGAACGCCCTGCCAACCTATCAAGCATCTGATCAATGAAGGGCATAGGGAAATGGTCCTTGCAAGTGGCTGTATTGAGCCTGCGATAATCCATGCAAACTTCCATTCGGTGACGGTTCTGGTAGGGATCAACTCATTTTTTGCATTCGGCACAACAGTGATGCCGCCCTTCTTAGGAACACATTGGACCGGACTCACCCATTTACTACCAGCAATCGGGTAAACCACGCCTGCATCCAGCCATTTGATAATCTCTTTCTTGACGACCTCTTACATATTCTCATTTAATCGCCTCTGATGCTCTACACTTGGTCTGCTGCCCTCCTCCAACTGAATTTTGTGCTAACAGATCCCAAATGGAATACCTCGAATATCTGCTATGGTCCAACCTATAGCACGCCTATACTCCATCAACACCTCCAAAAGCTGCAAAATCTGCTCCTCAGTCAACAAGGCTGAAACAATCACCGGTAATGTATTGTCCGGACCAAGGAACTCATATCTCAGGTGTGATGGGAGCTGCTTAAGCTCCAAGTTAGGTGGCTCAATGATTGAAGGCTTTGCTGGAGGAGTTGTTCTATTTTCCAGATCAAGATTCAGCTTCTTTGGGTGGTATGTGTATGAGCCCAACCCAACAAGTGAATTAACTGTCTCCTCATAACCTTTCATGTCTTCAGCATCGAAATTCATCAAAATACCAGCCAAAGCCTCACCCAAACTCTCTTCTTCCATCTTGAACTCCACTGCTTCATCAACAACATCGAATGAATCAATCACCGAAATACTCTCGTAAGCACTTGGTAACTTCATCCCTTTGCTAGCTTGAAAGGTCACTTCTTCATTGTTGACTCGGAACTTTATTTCATTTTTCTCAGAATCCATCAGAGCCCTCCCTGTAGCAAGGAATGGTCTCCCCAGAATGATAGGAATGTCCCGATCAACAGCACAGTCAAGAATAACAAAATCAGCGGGCAATATAAAATCACCAACTCGCACAATTACATCATCAACCACCCCAACAGGTCTTTTGATAGACCTATCAGCCATCTGCAATCTCATTGTAGTCGGCCTTGGCATCCCCAAACCTGATTGTTTATATATAGCCAGGGGCATCAAATTTATACTCGCCCCATTATCACACAAAGCGCGAGCAAAATCATGGTGCCTAATAGAACAAGGAATGGTGAATGCCCCAGGATCTCCCTTTTTTGCACAGTTGTAGTTGAAATAATGGAACTCACAGTGTGAGTCAAACTCACGGTGTCATGCTGCACCGTTTTCTTCTTGGTCAGCAAATCCTTCAGATATTTCGCAAAACCGGGCATCTCCTTTACAGCTTCCAAGAAGGGAAAATTCAGATATAACTGCTTCAGCTGATCATGGAACTTCTCAAATTTAGCATTTTCCTTCTTCTTTACCAACCTCTGAGGAAAAGGAGGTTTAGATTTGAAAAGCTGTGTCAAAGGGCGGAGAACCCCTTTTACAGCCTGCTTGCTTGTGTCATCAGCTTCCCTCGCCTTCTCTGGAATCTTAGCTACCTTCTTGTCAGTAGGAATCTCATCAGCAATAATGGGTGCTTCAGACTGCACCTCATTCTCCTCATCTATCGGCTCAAGATCAATCACCTTCTCAGCAGCTCCCTGTATTGTTTTACCACTTCTAGTAGTAATGGCAAACACATTGTTCAAACCGCCTCCCCCATTCTTCGTATTTGGGATGGTGTCACTTGGAAGTCCTCCCTCTTTAGGAGGGTGCTGCTCTCTAGAAATATCCCTCATCTGCGACTCAAGTTTCTGAATAGCCGCTGTATGAGAACCCACTGTTTCTTTCAGCCCAGATAAAGTCCTTTCAGACTTAGATTGATTTTCCAGAATCTTCTCAAGCATTGCTTCAACTTTCGAACTACCCTGCTCTGATGACTGCCCTTTCGGTGGTATATAAGGATTGGAACTTGATGTGGCGTGATTTTACACCACAATCGATGCTTTTTAACTATAAGTTTTACTTGTTTTTAAGCAAGTCTATGTCATTTTACGTAGTTTTTGTCATGTTTCAGGTAATACGAGGTCCCTAGAGCCTAAGTGTGGAAAACAAGCAAAAAAGTTGCAAAACTGGAATTAACTGGAAGTTCTGGAAAAGAGCCGTGGAAAAATACTCTACGCGATCGCGCAGAGTACCCACGCGATCGCGCCCACGCGGGAATTGTACTCCACGCGATCGCGCTGGAATGTAACGCGATCGCGCCTACGCGCGTTGTTAATTCCATGCGGTCGCGCATGAGCTACACGCGATCGCGATTAAGGGAGCAGGGGAAGCTGACGTCATCCACGCGATCGCGCATACACATGGCGCGATCGCGATGAAGGATTTTCGGCAATTTTCAACCAGAACCTGGGATTTGACGATTTCTTCCATTCCAGTTCCTATAAATAGAAAATGAGGGCAAAACATCAGTATTTTTGGCAGCTCCCACAAGTTGGAGGCTAGGGTTCCTACAAAAAATGTTCTCTCTTCTTTTTAATCCTTGTTGATGGAAATCTCTTGGTGACAATTAAGATTGATACTCTTGTTGTGCTTATTTATTCATTTGCATTGTTCTTAATCAAGTAAGTGTTTGCTATTTTAATTATTCTTGTTCTTGAATGTTTTCATTGGATTAGCTAACCTTTGAACTCGCCCATTTACTTTTTTTGAAACTCGGAAGAGGAAGAACGGAGTTGGGATAGAATAATTAACATGAATTTGGGGCGTTAACCCTCATCTAATGGAAGTTGACCTAGGAATAGGCAATACCACTTGTAGCCATATTCGGGTGTTCTTAATGCTCCTAATTGCTTGGGGGATCTTCAATTGGGTAGTCTAGTTAATCTTCGGAAGAAGTTAATTTAGAGTCATTATCCGAGGCTAAATAACATAAACTTGCTATTATTTACAATTCGTGAAATAGATTGGATCGTTACTTGAGAAGTAGTTTCCCTTCTTCCATTCTTGTTGCCATTGATCAATTTACTTGCTTTGTAGATTAGAATTTATATTTCCATATTTTATAAAAACCTTATCAAAAACAACCATTGATGCGTTCGGGCATAGCTATTGTTAGTGATAATTCCTAATCTGCTTAAATCACCTACATATTGTTCTCTGTGGGATTCGACCCCGACTCATAGTTGGGTAAATTATATTTGCATACGACCGTGCCCATTCTAATTAATAGGGTGGATTTGGACGTTATCAAAAAATGGCGCCGTTGCCGGGGAACAATTGGTGTATTTTGGCTAATCTAGGAAATAAGCTAACTTGCTTTGATCCGAACCCGTAAATATTTGTGTTGTTGTTTTCTGTGTTTTATTTTATATAAAAATAAAAAATAAAAAAAATGGCATCTTTCCATGAAAACTTGTTTAGTAATGACTTTTATTGTGAGCATGGCCAAATTGGTGAGTTCAAATTCATGATGGAGTGTCTACTAGGTGAGGGTAATGAAAACCAAAAAGCTTTTGAAGAGTACTTGGAAACTAGTCTCCAACTTGGTTTGATGAAAGAAGAAGAAAATCCTCCACGGGCAAATCATTATGAACTACCCAATGCTCAAGATAAAAGGGTAAATCATGAAGATGAGTTTATTGGGAATGCCAAAGAAAAAAATGAATGGGAGTCAACCATTGTTCTGAACAATATGGTTGGTGTTGACCCCAATCCGGGGGAAAAAGAGGATGTCATAGTTCAAAAAGTTCAAGAGCCTTATATTCTGCAATTTGAAAATTCAACAAGGCAAAATGACATTCCTCACTTGAAAGCCAAGAAGCGTAGAATGAACAATATTTTACTTGGCGTGATCAGATATTTACCACCCCCCACTGCTCGTGGTCACAAACTTGATTCCAAGTTAGGTGCCCAATTCATAAGCTCCAAATGGCGAGAAAAGCGGTAAAGTTGGTATCCGTCGTGCCGCGACGTTAACTTAAGCGCTTGGTGGGAGGCAACCCATCGTTTTTAAATTTTTTAATCATTTTTGAAATTTGATTTTTTAGAATTGTTTAGTTTATGATTTGTGACTAATCTGCAAAATTTCACAATTTTTGGAGTTGTTTTGAATAGGTGGAGTTTTCAGAACAGCCACAAATCAGTAGCTGCCGGTTTCTGTAATTTGTTAGACTGGTTTCTGTACTTATTTTCTGAATCTGGAAAACTTTGGGCGAATTTTACTCTTCGCGATCGCGCAAAGAACCCACGCGATCGCGGTAAAAAAAAAAAAAAAAAAAGAGAAATTACTCTACGCGATCGCGCCACATCACCACGCGATCGCGCAGAGGCGCGTTTTCAGTTTTCAAAACAGAGTAAAGAAAGGCAAAACGGTAGAAACCCATCATTTCCTTCACTTTTTCTCAAAAATTCTCTCAATTTTCTCTCAAATTCAACTTCAATTTTTAAGAAGAATTCTTCAACTTGCAACCACAAGGTATGTGATTCTTTCATTGTCTTGATCCTAGGGTTGTTTTTATCATCTTTCCATGTTAGAAATTGTGAAAGAAAATTTTTCTTCCACTTGTTTAAGCATGAATATATGATAAAATTGTTGAATTTCTGGTTATATAAATGGTTGTTTGTTGTTGAGTGATGTGAGTTGAGAGATGGGTGCTGATATATGAAAAAAAAAAAATGGGGCAAAATACGTGCTTAAAATCATTGAATTGAAGCCCCAAAAATGATGCCCATAACCTGTTTGTGAAAATGTTTTTGAGAATCCGAAATGACTCAGCGCGATCGCGCTGATAATAGACGCGATCGCGCTGAATAAATGGCTCAAATGGGCGCGATCGCGCCATTTCCTTGCGCGATCGCGCTAAAGGAATATCTCAAATTGGCGCGATCGCGCCTGGTTGCCACGCGATCGCGCTGAAGGAAAAATGGCAGTGCCCAAACAGAATGCTCGCGCAGAGCTGCTCAAAACTTGGGGGACCAATTTCCTTAACCCAACTCCTCATTATACATCATTGTAGGTGTTCATATGCATTGTGTTTGTTTTGTAGGTACTTAAACTTTAAAAATGGCTTCATCATCCAGTGCTGCCCAAGTACCCTTGATTGAATATTATGACACCACCACCTTCCAGTCAGCAAAATGTTCGAAGCTGTATGATAGGCTGCTGGGAAAGAGCTTCATTGAAGAGAGGGGCTTTGTAACAGAAAATCTGGAAGAAAGGATGCCCGAGTTCTATGGAAGGTTGGTAACAAGTGGCTGGATACGCTTTGCAGATGAACCAATCAGGGCAAACCATACCCTTGTGCGGGAATTCTACGCAAATGCTGCAGAGGCAGACATTACACATAGGGCAATTGTCAAAGTCAGAGGTGTGGATGTCCTGTGCAATGCCTCAAGAATAAATGCCTATTACAATCTGCAGGATGGTGACAACAGCGAGATGACACAGATGTATGAACAACTGCGGCAACAATTGTTTGTGACCCACCTCCACGGTGGGGAGCAACCAAAGTGGCTGACAACAATGCAGAGAAAGATTGACTCTGCAGAGTTCACTGCTGAGGCCAAAACTTGGCTTGATATTGTCGCATCCAGGGTGTTGCCTTCCAAACATGAGTCAGACGTGCCCATTGAGAGGGCCAAATTAATTTGTGCTGTGATGGAAGGGTTGCCTATCGACGTGGGGAGGCTCATTATGCAAGAAATCCGGAAGGTGGTGCTTGAACGGACTAAGAGTCTATTCTTCCCGTCATTGATCACTTACCTGTGCTCCACTGATGGAGTGCCCACAAGGCCAGGTGACAAAGAAAAGGGGCCTGGGGGACCAATTCATCCTTTGAAAAAGAAAGGGTCTGTTGCTATACAAAAGAAAAGGAAGATTGATATAGCAGGCTCGTCATTTGGGCAGTTTACATCTACTGCATCAGATTCTACTGGTGGGGCATCTGCTCCTCCTATGGCTATACCAATCCTGCCACCAATACAAGAAGAAGCCAGGCCTTTTCAATATATCTCCACCCAGGTCCATGGGATGGACAATCGGCTTCAGCAGCTAGTGGCTAGTCTCCTTGCGGGCCCACATGGAGAAGGCACATCTACAGCTCCCTCTGTTCCTATTGGTCCAACATTAGCAGGTATTGTGGAGGACATGAAACATATCAAAGAAAAGCAGGGAAAAATAGAGAGGAGGCAGAAAAAGGCAAGGGAGCACGCCAAGAAGCAAAGCAAATTCCTGAACAAAATGATGAGCATTCTGAGGAGTGTATGCGGCGCACAACATGAAGAGGAGGAAAATGAGGACGATTTTGTCCTGCCAGAGCCCAGCAGCTCCAGTTCAGAGGGTGAGCAGAGATGACCATAGCACGCAGTGCTAGGAGGTATGAAAAAAAAAAAAATCTGTGTTGATGTACTGCAGTGAGGACACTGCAAGGTTTTTGGTTAGGGGTAGGAACCTCCTCGGCTTTTCTTTGCCAGAGTTCTTTTCCTGAGGGAGGTTTTATTTTGTTGAAACTGGCAGGTTTAGGATGTTACTTAGGTTGAATAGAGTAATTTTGTTTTATTTGGTACTACTTGGCAACTAATGGCATGTATTGTGTTTTGTTGAAATTTTTGGACCCCTCGAAATTTTGAAAAATGCATACTTAGAACAGTTATTGTCTGACATGATTGATTCTTTATATGACATTGTGATTATTGGGGTGTTGTGTGTGATGAATTACTACTTAGGAGATCACAAGTGTAAAAATTATTGTCCTTATGCCGATGTGTGTGTGAAGTGTTAGTTTGATTCTGTTTATGCATGTATAATCTAGAACTTGCCCGGTTGGTCTTGTTTGAAATGCGAAAGTTAGTTTGGTTGTGAAATGATCTTAGGCTTTCTTTGTTGAAATAGTCACTTTGCCTAAATAAGTCTTACCAAAAGTGTTAAATACCCTTAGTTTCCCTTTTGAGCCTTTTTGACCTTTTTCTTGGCTAGCAAATTATGAAACCTTACCCTTTGTGAAATTAATCCATCTTCGCACCCGTTCCCTCCTTGATGCTACTAGTTAGATGAGGCAAAATGCCTAAGTTTGGGGTGAATTAAATGTGGAGTACATGTTAAAAACATAAGTTGGGGGTGGTGGAGTTTGCTAGTGGAGATTCGATGTGGTAGTTGCGTATATATATATATATATATATATATATATATATATATATAAAAAAAAAATCAGAAAATTGTAACGCAAAAAGAATTGTAAGTTGGTTAGAAGTAAAACCACATCGAGGTCGAAAACTGAAAGAAAATAAAGGGGTGGAAAGAAAATAGGCGAATTAAGGTGACAAGATGTTGTAGTGTTCAAGGAGGGTGAGTCACTAATTTCCAAAAAGTATCCGACCTGTCCCTAAACCTACATTACAAGCCGAAACAAGTCCTAATGTGATCACAACCGAACGAGCCTAGGATGAAAACATAGAAAATAAGGGCAAGCATATGGTATTTGCATGTGTAGATATGAATTTCTTTGTGAGTGTGAGTGTTTTTCTCTTCTCTTTCGTCTTCGTCCCATTCTTGTCGTATATATGTGTGTTGGGACATTCTTTGGTCTATGTGAGGGCATAAGGATGAGAATTGAACAAAATAAAGTGACCACCTAAAGTAGCGTTTGTGTGCACCATAATATGTTCGATAATGTAATGTCATTCATTGAAGCTTCATTGTTAGTCGTAGTGTTCTTGAGTTATGCATATTGTTTTAAAGTAGAGAGTTGGGGGTGGTCGTTCAAAGGAAAACGTGCATGCCGGTAGTTCAAAGTCAAAACCAATGTAGACATTGTTATTCTATAATATCTAGGTGTTAGATTGAGTCATGGTTTTGTATGGCTTGCTTGAGGACAAGCAAATACTTTAAGTTGGGGTGTTGATGTGGCGTGATTTTACACCACAATCGATGCTTTTTAACTATAAGTTTTACTTGTTTTTAAGCAAGTCTATGTCATTTTACGTAGTTTTTGTCATGTTTCAGGTAATACGAGGTCCCTAGAGCCTAAGTGTGGAAAACAAGCAAAAAAGTTGCAAAACTGGAATTAACTGGAAGTTCTGGAAAAGAGCCGTGGAAAAATACTCTACGCGATCGCGCAGAGTACCCACGCGATCGCGCCCACGCGGGAATTGTACTCCACGCGATCGCGCTGGAATGTAACGCGATCGCGCCTACGCGCGTTGTTAATTCCACGCGGTCGCGCAGGAGCTACACACGATCGCGATTAAGGGAGCAGGGGAAGCCGACGTCATCCACGCGATCGCGCATACACATGGCGCGATCGCGATGAAGGATTTTCGGCAATTTTCAACCAGAACCTGGGATTTGACGATTTCTTCCATTCCAGTTCCTATAAATAGAAAATGAGGGCAAAACATCAGTATTTTTGGCAGCTCCCACAAGTTGGAGGCTAGGGTTCCTACAAAAAATGTTTTCTCTTCTTTTTAATCCTTGTTGATGGAAATCTCTTGGTGACAATTAAGATTGATACTCTTGTTGTGCTTATTTATTCATTTGCATTGTTCTTAATCAAGTAAGTGTTTGCTATTTTAATTATTCTTGTTCTTGAATGTTTTCATTGGATTAGCTAACCTTTGAACTCGCCCATTTACTTTGTTTGAAACTCGGAAGAGGAAGAACGGAGTTGGGATAGAATAATTAACATGAATTTGGGGCGTTAACCCTCATCTAATGGAAGTTGACCTAGGAATAGGCAATACCACTTGTAGCCATATTCGGGTGTTCTTAATGCTCCTAATTGCTTGAGGGATCTTCAATTAGGTAGTCTAGTTAATCTTCGGAAGAAGTTAATTTAGAGTCATTATCCGAGGCTAAATAACATAAACTTGCTATTATTTACAATTCGTGAAATAGATTGGATCGTTACTTGAGAAGTAGTTTCCCTTCTTCCATTCTTGTTGCCATTGATCAATTTACTTGTTTTGTAGATTAGAATTTATATTTCCATATTTTATAAAAACCTTATCAAAAACAACCATTGATGCGTTCGGGCATAGCTATTGTTAGTGATAATTCCTAATCTGCTTAAATCACCTACATATTGTTCTCTGTGGGATTCGACCCCGACTCATAGTTGGGTAAATTATATTTGCATACGACCGTGCCCATTCTAATTAATAGGGTGGATTTGGACGTTATCAGAACTCTTGTTCCCAAAATTGCTGCTGTTGTTGTAGCTCCCTTGGTTCGCACCACCATAATTATTGTTGTAGTTCCCAGAGTTGTTGTAAGCATCTTGACCTTGCTGAGGTGTCCACTGATTCTGATTTTGATAGCCACCTTTGTAATTCTGTCTTTGATAACCCCCTTGAGAGTTATTAACATAATTTGCATCTTCAACCTGCATAGGTGGCCTATCAAGGAACGGACCATCTTGAGCACGGTACATCCCTTTTGGCAAAACTACATCATCCTCACAAACATTTACTTTTTGATTGAGATTCATCGAACTTCTTCGTCAGCAAAGAAATATTTGTTGCAAGTTCTGCCAATGTTTGCTGGGTATCCTGATTCTCTTTCACTATATTCTGGAGAATAGCACTACCATACGGTACCATATCAACATTGTTTGAGTGTCAAGCCTGATTATGAGTTGTCAACTTATTAAGTATGGTGGTCACTCGTCGAAAGGTCTTGTTCATAAAACACCCATCAGCTGCGTTGTTAGCTACTAACTGTGTCACTGGATCTAACCCTCGGTAGAACTTCTTCATCAATATATTTTCCGGAAAACCATGATTTGGGCTCTTCTGCAGATATTCTTTGAACCTCTCCCAGGCTTCATATAGTTGTTCCCCCGGTCGCTGCTTGAATTCATATATCTTGTCTCGAATCTCAGACTTCTTGCTAGGGGGGTACCACTTTTTAAGAAAAACAGCTACCATCTCTGCCCATGAAGTAATCGAATTTCGGGGCAGCTTCTCGAACCATGTTCTTGCCTCTCCAGCTAAGGAATACTTGAATAACCTCAACCGAATAGCATCTTTTGGAACATTGTTCTGGATGTGATTAGCACACACATCCACAAAATTCTGCAAATGACGTTGAGGGTCATTCTCGGTAGAGTTCTGAAAGTACCCCTCAAGTTTCAGCAGCTGGTAAAGAGATGAGTCAATTTTCACAGTAGCCGCTCCAACTCGAGGTTGAACAATGGCAGATGCATAGTCCTCCTCTTGAACCAGTTCAGCAAAAATATTCTCATCATCAGATTCATCCGCTTGATTGTTCAACCGATTCACCTGATTACCCGCACGCTGATTTTGCTGATTTTGATTCATGTTCACCTGGTTTACACAGAGTAGCAAACAAGGTGTGATGGAATAAGCAAAAGACTTTAATCAAAGCAAACACTATTTAGTAATTTCAAAACCGTATTCCCCGGTAACGGCGCCAAAACTTGATACGCTCAAATTACACTTATTAATGGTATAACGCGGACGTTGTCAAATATAGTAACCCAACAAGGTTGGGGTCGAATCCCACATGGAATATGGTGTGAAAAGGTTACTAAAATCGTAGATGCTAAGTTCTAGGTCTAATGTCTTAATCCGATGATTTTGGTAAAATTTGGTTGTTCTATAACTAATTGCTAAACTATTGCTTTGGTGGTAATTTATGGTAAAAGAAACTAAGGTTGTGTCCCCGTTAGATAGAATGTATGATCATGGGTATTGATCTTGATATACTTGTAATGGATCAATATGTGAATGCACTTAATTTCTATGTGAATCTCTATTATCTTCGAATAGATAAAGATTATATCTTTCTACGATTTTCTCAAATATAAGAAAGTGATAATGAAGAACGATTAATCATGCCAAGTAAATTCTTCTTATTCCTAAGTGAATTTATTAAACAAATTTTAAAGCTTTGAGTTCTTGTTAATTATTCTTACCAACCCTAATTATTTTCTCAAATAAATTAGGGTTTATGGATTTAATCAATGTTTGCAACCATTAATTATGAATGAAGAATGAAGAATAACTAAACCCTAATAATCCATTAATTGTATATCAATCACAAACCCAATCACAAAACACCCGTCATTGGGTTCACAGCCCTAGTAAGGGAATTTAGCTAATCATGACAAAGAACAAGACATAAGAAATAAAAGAATTCATAATTGCTTACTTTGGAATGAAAAAGGAATTGGTAATACTTGAATTGATGTTTGAATCTTCAAAAACTAGAGAGAATTTAATGTTCTAAGTCAAGAGACAAAAATATAATAATTGATGTCTATTAAAAACCCTACAATGACTATTTATGGGTTTTGGAAATTCACAAGTTACATATTTGCACTTTGGTCCCGTCATGGCGAAATACGGTCCGTAAACTGGTTTACGGACCGTAAAGTCAGTTCACGACCCAGTCGTCCTTCAGTTGTGACTTCTTGCTTCTTTTGAAATACGGACCGTAAAGTGATTTACGGTCCGTAAACTGCATGGTCGTATTTCAACATCCAACACTTCGACTTTCTGCCAGATGCTCAACTGGTTAAATACGTGATGGAATACGGACCGTAAACTGAAATACGATCCGTAAACCTAGCTCGTAAACCACCATCTTCTCAGCTTGACTTTCTGGTTCTGTTATCCTTTAACACGACCATGGAATACGGCCCGTATTGTAGAATACGGACCGTAAACTTCAATTTACGACCTGGTTCTGCACTTCAACTGTGATTGTGCCGAATCTGTTCCTTTACCTGAAAAACACTAAAAACCACGTAAAATCACATAGGCTTGCTTAAAAACAAGTAAAAATTATAGTCAAAAAGCATCGATTGTGGCGTAAAATCACGCCACATCATATACACACGAGCAAATAAAAGGTTCAGTATAGGTGCAGGCACATGGCCGTCTCATACCAACATAAAGTTACTTTCGGTTTGGGTTCCATCTCTCGGGAAATGACAATTTGTCTGCGGGAATCAGATTCGCTGTCCTGACTCGGACAAACCTGCCCTGCCAGCCTCGGTCTCTATCTTCGTCCAGAACAGAGAAGGGCGCTTTTCCGGCTCGTTTTGAGAGTTTAATCATTCCCCCTCTGAAGACAAGGGGGCAATATAGCCGGAGTAGATGGTGCACCGTGAATGGAATGTTTGCGTTTGAAGTAAAATATCGGAGGAGCACAACGATCCTCCGAAATGACGGGTGAATTTGGCCGAGGGTAATCTCGTACCGTTTGCAGAAATCGACCACCACAGGATCGAGTGTGCTGAATGTGAAAGGATAGGTATAAACACTTAAATATCCTTTCACGTGGGTCGTTATGGCTTCGTCTTGGTCAGGGATAACGACCTTCTTACCTTTCCACCCGCAATCTTCTTTGACTTGCTCGAGTTTATTTGGGGGTATCGTGCACAAATAGGCCGATATTTCGACACCTCGATACCCCTGTTGAGAAGGTTTCTTGACATTGAAGTTCCGGATGGTCGAACAGTCTTGGGGAATAAAGTCAGTCAGCAGTGGCTTTGGTTTATGAGCCGAAGAGGTCTCACCAGCTTTAGCCTTTGAAGATTTGCTCGTCATTTCGGAATTATGAAGATAAGAAGGTTTTGAATGAAGGTTTGAAGATTGAGTAGGAAACTGATATGAAGATATGAAAGAAGATATGAAGATCAACGTATCCAAGGCACACGAAGGTAAAATTTCCTTTGGTAAAAGTCGAAAAGTGAAAAATGAATGGGAAAACTTGCTTTTATAGAGTAGGACCACGACGGTTTGCCTTCCGCAACCGTCTTCAGAGCCAACAGGGCCTCGACACATGTCGATGTCTGACAGATGTGACCTTGATCCTATCTAATCATGGAAAGCGTACGCGAGAAGGAATTGGGACGTCCACTCAACCAATAGATCGTGCTTAAACGGGTCGACCTTCCGAAGAGACCTAGATCGGGACCTCGTACGAACACCTCTATGATCGAGTAAAGCTTCCGAATAGGTCACAAAAGATGTGATTTCGAACCAGTCATGGCCGGGTTTAATAATAAGATGCTCGACTATGGTGGCCAGCAGCAAAATATTTCAAATTTTTACGGATTATGGAGTAAGTGATTATTGATCGAATATAAAAAAGGCACATACAAAGGTTTGGGTACAAACTATACACATGGAATGCTCAATGAAGTCCAATAACAACCAATTTGCGAAATCCCATTAAAGATTTTTTCCATTCCACAAAATTTTGACTATGTCTGATACATCAGTACATCAGGAAAAGTAGAAGAAACCCTACTCTACAACCAATAATTGGAAAACAAAAGTAAGACAGCCACACCCTTAATCAACCTAACAAGTCGGAGGATGAGATCTTCGAGTTTATCCACGGGATGCGGCAATGATGGGTGATACCGATTAGATATCCCCGTGACTTACGCCAGAGGTGGATGACCCGGGGATATCCAATCCCGGTAAATCTTCCTCATCGAGCACAATTGTTGGTGGAGCTTCGCCCGAAGGCATTTCCCGACAGGTCCCCATGATATGACGAGTTCAAACTTGAGATCCAACCCCCGAATGCACAACGGAAAAACTTCCAGCCTCCCTGCGTCTAGGTGGCCTCGATGGAGCAGGTGTTCTTTTTCCCCAAACTACGTCCTCAGCTACCGACTTTCCCTTGGAAGCCCTCCTTATATGAAGTCCTGGAAACCAAAGGTATTGATTTAGGATATAATACAGGGAAATGAGGGTCAAAATGATCAGAATAAGAAATTACCGTGGTCTTTGCCTTTCCACCCTTCAGGTGCCATTCTTCTCCAAGAACGACCTAAGCTACGAGAAGCTCGGAGAATGGCAATCACCCATTCAAAGATAGCAGTTTCAAGCTTGGGTTCAACCGAATCCGGTGAAGGGTTCCACACTTTGGGAAAATCGGTAGACAATGGACGGTGAAGTTGAACCGTGGGTATTATCACGAACCGGTGAAGCCATCCTTGATCATAATCGTCTTCAGGGTCGATTAGGCTACGGCTCCCTCTGGGAAGCATCTAAACAATTCCCCTTCGGATCACCCGAGGTACATATAAATGAAGCAAATGGTCGAGGGTGAAAGCGACTCCGCCCGTATTGGCCAACTTCTCAATGCAATATACGAGCCTCCAAATTTGCGGGGCGACCTGCCCGATACATATTCGGTATCGACGACAGAAGTCCTCGATCACTCGATGAACAGGGATGGTGAACCCTATGGCAAAGGGATAAGTATATGATAACGAGTAATCGGCAACATGATGATTTATTTTCACACCATCCCCAACGGGAAGGATGTCGAAGTCTGCGCCTAGATAGCAATCATCCCTGACCGTAGTAATGGCGCTATCACCGATACAAGATTCGATATTCTCCACCAGGTCGAGATGATGAATAACTTTACAGTCGTTCGTATAGATAAAACCCAACAGAACAATACCAGCAGCGATAGATTCTAACCCCCTATCAGAACCAGCGGCTCTAGTTGATGGCATGAATGACTGTTGATCTTCACCCTGAGTCAATAACGGGACGTAAGCCATGTTCGTGGAAGATTTTCCTTAACGATAAGTAGTCACGCCCTGAAAATAGAAGATTGAAGATCCAAGGATTATTATGGGCTCAATACAGGAATCGCAGTAGGTTTTTGAGGAGGAGCAAAGTGAGATCTGAAGAAGTGTAGGAGCATGAAAGATGCATGGGCTTTATATAGGAAGAGAATCTAGAGGTACTGTAGCATATCAAGGACTCTGCCACGGTGAGGTCTCCCAAAAGGATCTAGCGGCTGGTAATGACGACCTAGCATCGGGCAGAATGAAATGTTGCACGAAAGGTCTTGTCCTAGGTAATAGGAGCCAGGCTGTTCAACTTTATTTGGGTCCATTTCTCGCAGTCAATAATTTTACCTCGGGAAATGGGGGGACTATCTGTATACGGGTAAAACCGAGGATACGAATATGCGCAGTTTCCCGATGTCATGGTTGTGCTCAGGTACGACCCGACCAGGTCATCGAGAAGGAGGCGTCGAATTCGAATTGGGGAATAGACGTTGTAGGAAGGGCAGTTAACTGCCATAAGAAGAAGACTGAAATATCCGCCCTTAACTGGATATTTCGGCGATGATCTCGGCAACGGCTGTCACCAGATTTCTTTCCTTTGCTTTAGAATTGTATTAGGATTAGGACTCATCTACTACATAAAAAGGAGTTTCTCATCCATTGTAGGGGGTGGGCAACAGAAAGAAAGAAAGAGTTCATATCAAAAGCAAAAGAATTACTTGCATTCACCTCCATTTTTGTTCTTGAGTTCATTTCCATTATCCATCGTATACGTACTCAGCATTGGGTATCGACCTCGGTTTCCATACCCGAGGTCGGACTTAATGAACATCTAGTCAGATCTGCTTCCTTATTCACTTATTGGTTTCCCATGTAATCTAATATCAAATTGAACTTATCCACATATCTTTGGCATCACACATAAATTTAATTGTTCTCCATTTTAAGGTTAAACAGTAGGCTCAATACATTAAGGATAAGCAAAACTTCGGATTGCCGTTTTAGTGGTTGAAAAATGGTCGAACTCCATTTTTGTTTGAAGACTTGGTGTCATTAGCTTTAAGTTCTTTATGTTTTAGGGTTTATATTTAAGTGTGCTATTTTTTGGTCAAAATTACAGCATTCATACCAATCTCAAAATAATTAAATCGCATCATCCATAACAATATGAAAATGCTTAAACTTGTTCATTAATAACAAACCCAAACTTTTTAAAATACAATTATCAAAGAAAGAAAAAAATTAAAAAACATTCATCAATTCATGCCCTTGAGTTGATCTTCCGCCACCACCGCGAGATGTGCCACCACCACTAGATCTGCCACAACCACGAAAGTTTCCTCCACCACGAGAGGTACCTCCACTGCGAGATGTAGTTTGACTACCATGCCGTAAGGGAAACTTGCGCTTATCATGACCAACATAATTGCAAAATGAGCATTTTTGAGTATA
Organism: Lycium barbarum; assembly: GCF_019175385.1. NCBI lineage: Eukaryota > Viridiplantae > Streptophyta > Magnoliopsida > Solanales > Solanaceae > Lycium > Lycium barbarum. The sequence goes on from NC_083340.1 coordinate 33,292,697, forward strand.
TCTCCCTGGTGGAACATCTATTTCATTAGGAATACAGAAGTATGCTTTCTTTTTTAATTTACGAATAAATGCTTTATTTGCAACCATGAAAAATGGATCCGGTGGCTAATAACCCTCATTACCAAGTGGGTAGAACCTTCCAGCATACGTTTTTGCATAATTTTCAATTGTATATTCCTCAGCCATATACGTGGAGGCGTTCTTTCCCATCGTGATAAAACACTTGAAGGCATGAGAACATGGCATGTTATATAATTGCCACTTGCCACATGTGTATGTTCTTGTAGTCGCACAAATTGTGTGGGCGTTATCTCCTTTACCTTGGGGCACACTTGTTGTGAGTTCAAATATGCGCTCTGCATAGTTCTACTCCATCCGGTCGTGTTGTTGAGCCTTAAATTTGTGATACTCGAACACTTTTGACGGTTTTGGCATCTCTCTTAGACCGTGCTTTGGCCTCTTTTGATCTATTGACAAACCGCTCCACAACCTGCTTAAAGTCATTCTCACCATTGTTGTAACGGGTAGTCCCCGCGTAGATTTCAACAAGCCGTTGAATGACTCAGAGTTGTTTGTTGTCAGCATCCCCCATCGCCTACCTTCACCCTGGCGTAATGTTCATTTGTCTTTATCAATTACATTCAACCAGTGGAAGGCTTCCTCATCCGCCTGCCTAATAATCTTCATCTGCAGGTGAAACGTTTTCTCCTGATGCTCTGTTGCAGCTGCCCACATCCAGTTGCAATGTGCTGGGCTTCGATCTGCCTTTTGGAAGTTTGCTTCAAATGCCTTAAACAATAACGATGGTAGGCAAAGGGCGGCTGCCACCCATGCAAATTAAACATATTGTGCAATATGCCAGTATTTCTGTCTGAGATAACCCATATGGTCACGCGATCCTTAATAACGTGTTGCCTCAAGTAGTCCAAAAACATACCCCACATACTAATGCTCTCATTAGCTGCAATGACAAAAGCTTGAGGGAATATAGCTCAATTTGCATCCATTCCAACTGCAATTAACAGTTTTATGTCGTATACCCAATACACATGTGTTCCATCTATTGATATTACAAGCCGGCAATGAGCAAAACCATCAATGCATGGTTTGAATGCCCAAAACACAAACTCAAAAATATCACCGGGCATACCAGGCTTCGATTTGAGCTTCCATTCAACAACAATACCAGGATTGAAGTGTTGTAGAGCCGCCATGTATCTCGGAAACTTCTTGAAAAATCCCTCCCAATTTCCGTACACTATCTCATCTTCACGCCTACGCCCAAGATATGCCTTCCGCCTACTAACGATTTTGCGATATACTTTCATGACGACTATAATACAATCTTTAATAGGGTACCTAGATAAGTTGAAATATCGGCATATAGCAACGAGGAACATCGTATTAACATCAAAATTGAAATAAATGTAGGCGAAGGGGATACCTTGGGCTTTTTCCAATGTCGCCAACTAACACACGAGCAATCATATTGGTATCTAGATTGCAATGATCATCTGGGAGGTCACCCATATCACAAGTGTGCTTTGTGTAGAACTTTGAAATAGTCCATATCTTTTCAGTAGTCTCCTTACCTCGGAGCATCCTTTCGCAACCTTGATATTTTCGCTTGCAGACCAATCGCCAAAGTTTTCGTGTGGAATCGTCAACTTTGAACTCCTTCATCCCCTGGATGCAATAAATCTTAACAGCCCTTTGCAATGATTTTTTCGAGTTGAAAATCATGCCTTTTTCAATACGAGCCTTTTGTTTTACATGATCCACAGGATCTTTCCACAAACTTCGCCGAATATGATCATCATCCCTAGTAAAGACAAAGGCATCTGGGTGATCTTAAAGATGATCAAGATAAGGGACCTCATCGGAACTCCACTGACCGGGGTCGACTCTTGCTGTTGAAATTGGCTTTGCGCCTGAACCGGGGTCGACTCTTGCTGTTCAAATGGGTGATGTGAATTCAGTCCTTCCTAGAATGTAGGACTGTTCATCATGTCGTGCAACAGTTCTACTTAATATTAAGGATTAGTTCCAACCTCAACCTCATCCTCACTTTCTTCATCTTTACTTTCCTCCGCATTAGGTATTTCCTCACTATCACTCGATGATGTCACTGTATAATTCGGATAATCCGGACCATCAATAGCAGGTCTTTGCCTATAATGTGGTGCAACCACCACATTCTCCCTACATAAGAAAGTAGAGTATTTTAACTACTACACATCAAATAATACTATTGATGTTAAAAAAAAATAGACGTACCGATAGTAATTAACATCACCGAAACTTGATGAAGGACCATCGTTTTGAGTAGTTGGATAGGCTGAGGGTGTTACAACCTGATTCATCCATCCCAATTGAAAGGACTGTCCGATATGATCCATATCAGGTGTATAACCCCTAAAAAAATATAATTAACATCATTAGTAGCATTCAAGTAATAAATATATGCCACTACACATAATAATAATAATGTAAATAATGAATATTTACCACTGCCCATCAAATTGCTGACTTAAACTATCCAGAGGCATTTGGCTCATCAAAATGCCTTTATAAGTACTCTTGTCAGGATAATTGTGTTCATAAATAGGTTCCGCTTGAGTGACTTCGGCCTGAATTCTAGACGGGGCTTCCCGACGAGGTCTATTTCGGGCTTCCCGAGGAGCCGTAGCGATGAATTCAAGTCGATTAATGGGGACCTTCTCTACGTACATTTCAAGGGAGTTTAAGTTATGCACTCCCTATAATCATAAGGCGCCTTCAAATAATCCGTCAAAGAATTATCGTCTTGAATGTACCACTGTCCATAACTAGTTACACCTTGCGGCGTAAATGACATTGAATATCTTCCAATTATATTTAAATCAAAATCACTCCTACTAACTTGTAGTCTATTATACAAGGCTTGGAGTAGTTTTGAGAATTTTAAGTTAAGTGGAAACTTAACATGGTATTTTGGGGAGAATCATAATGCAAATTATTTTCCTCGAATATAATTTCTCCGTCCCAGAATAAAGAAACTCTAATTTTTGGAACATCTTCCATTTTTGACTAATTTAGGAGGAGTTCAAAATGTAAAAGTTGGATGAAACTTAGAAATTGTTTTTTTTTTCTTTCATACAAAATCTATATTACTAAGGTTTGAAGTTTGAATATTCAACCAATGTATGCATGCAATTAGTGTGTCTTGCAGTGTTACGTCAAATCAAATTAAGTACAGAATGTTGCATAACGCATGAATTAACCACGTTATGTCAGTGTGTGCCAGAATAGCGCAGTAAAATACTGCGTTATGTCAGAATGACACAGTAATTTACTGCGCTATATGACTGCATTGTGTTGTCACCCTCAGTTGTCATACAGAAAAACGTCATAATTCGAATCCAAAATTTGCGTTTCATGCAGCAAGTGTTATATAACATAATTTGATGAATAAAAAATAACTACCGACCACACATAATTCCACACAAAATTGAGTTACTATGTCATTTTGTAACCAATTTGGAGATATTAGTCGTGTCATATCGTTTTCTCCTGGAGACATATTCGACGCAATGGGTAGGACATGGGAATTGGGTGAAGATTTTGAATACTCGAACAACCCGAACGAGAGATACAACCAATGTTACAACAATATGACGACAAACGAGTAGAATTGGCGTGTTAGGGAGGCTGCAGCACTGGAACAAAACTTGAGGTCACTAGGGCTTAAACGCCCAAAAAGACATGCTATGTCAATGCCTCGTGGTACTCCACAAGAGTTGAATTTTGCTCTTAACCGTTTTTGCGAAGAGAACAATCAGATGAAAATACGTTACCTCAGGGTAGAATATGGTCAACACAGTTATGTCAGATTCAGATCCAAGTGGGATTCGGACTGTGAGATGTCCGATGAAGATGATTCCCCATGATATTATTAATAGTTGTACTGTATTAAATAAAGTTGGTAGGGTCATAGTCATGATCCCACAACTTATTGAGTTTGATTCCTATATAAAGAGCCTTTTGCTACTTATTATCTACTTAAAATTCAATACCTTTTGCTACTTAGTATCTACTTAAAATTCAATGTCGGATAGTAGAAATATAGATTGGTCGGTATTTTTTCCACAGGATTCTAATAGCAGTGGTGATGACAACTCAAATCAAAGCAACTATTCTGGTGATTCCTCAACCGTTACAGTGAATTCGTGCTAGACGATTTCAAGCTCCACCTTTTAATAGAGCATAATGACGATTTTCGCGAGCTGAAATATACAGATCCACGTGAATATTATTGTCGTTTACGTCGCGAATGGGCATATCCGTACGCCGAATCACAATGTCTTGTTTATGACTTGCAAAATCGCAACGCTCAAATCCCAATAAGGTACTCAATAACAATGCCTCGAGTAGGTCCAGAAACTTACGAGGCTGCCGTATAAAGGATTAAAAAAGAAAACAATAGAATGCTAGCAAGAAGTTGTAGATTTTACATGCTAAAGTTGGCCGAAGAATAAGCATCATCAACCAGTAGGGAATTAACATCTACAGAGAAAATATGTCTTAAGTGTCACGACCCGACTAGGGGGCCATGACGGGTACCCGGAGCTGACTACCGAGCACCACTCATTACGCAGTCATCATACTCATCCTGAACACATATAAACTCCAAGAACAAACATAAATATCCATAAGCCCTCACAGCTGCCAAAAATGATATACAAGAATATACAATGTAGTCACCATCGGTCATCCACACATATACGTATCTACGAGCCTCTACTAGAGTACTATACAGAAAGATGGGACAGGACCCCGTCGTGCCCAAATATATACACAAAATAACATATCAAAAGTAGCACCTCCAGAATAATGGAGTGCCCTTGTAAGTCCACTGATCAGCTCCTATGAATCTGGGTCACCTCCCTGTCTACCTGTGGGCATGAACACAACATCCACAAAAGAAAGGACGTCAGTACGATAAATGTACTGAGTATGTAAGACATGAATAATACTAACATAATAAAGGAATCATGAAACATGAGGTGAAGATATAACCTGCTTAACCTTTTAAAGAAAACACATATTATGCATATTACAAATACCATCATCGTTAACCCGCGTCCGGGTAACCATCGCACGCTGCCCACTAGTGGTGTCATGTCCGGCCATCTAGGCACGGTGTAATCATATGCAGCCCGCGTTCGCGGTGGCATGTCTGGCCATCTAGGCACGGTGTAATCATATGCAGCCCGCCTCCGCGGTGACATGTCCGGCCATCTAGGCATGGTGTAACCTCATCATCATATACTTATCATGAAGCACACATAAGAAATCAATTAAATACTAAAACTCTATCGGGGTGACATTAGGTCGAGAACCCCCAATTCTGTTATGGAGTAATCATGCTCATCATACCTCACCTTGAAGGAACTAGCATCATAAGGTGGGTCTAACAACAATGAATAACATCAAAGAATCATATAAGGATCATTAGCTTCGTGGAATTATCATATCATGGGTTTTAGGATCTTTAGGCCTAGACTCATCATCATCATTATCATATTCATGTCATATCTCTTATCTTTATCTCATGAGTAGTTCTTAGTAGTCATAGGCTTATAAATTCCGGAATATGAGAAAATCATGGAAAGATTAAGGAGGTCATATTATAGAAATCATGTCTTAGGGAAAGAAGGGACTAGCCTCACATACCTTTATGTCTCCTTAACGACTAAGCGCCCTCCTTCCAAGCTCACAACTCTACATTAAGAGAATTCGTGCTAAATTAGATCATTTCAAACATGCTTGGGTCTAAACAAAAGCGACTAAAAGCTAGCGAAAATTAGGCAGCATTTCCTTTGTTTTAACAACATTCTTCATGTAATAAAATAACTCCCAAATAGCAATAGCAACTCCCATAATATCACAATCAATAGATTTCTCAAGCTAAACATTGTTCACTTCTCAAATTCACTTTCAAAGTCATCCATAACCATGACAACAATACATCAACATATTCATTCTTCCCATAATATTTCCTCAACGTCATTAGCATCATTCATAACAAGATTATACTCATCTCATACTAAAAATCATGACTCAAATCAACTTACTACTCAAAATACCATTATCTCCCTATTTGATTTCATATTCTACTTTCCTCTCTAATCCAAGTCTTTCAACTACTCAATACTTTGAATAACATGAGCTAGATGTAAAACTCACCTTTGATTATGTAGGAACGATCTTTGCATGAATATACTTTACTTGAGAAAAACCCCCAACTCCAATACCAAAGGATTTCTTAACTCTACAAACCCTAGTGAGCCTCTTTGCACTTGATTCTCTTGATTCTTGGTGTTTGATCTTTGATTTCTCTTGTATTTTCTCTTGATTTTGGTCTTAGCTCATAGGAAGACTTGTTGAGAGAGTTTCTAGAGGTTTCTATGTCCAAAAATGGTGAAAATATGATTTTGGGTCGAATTTGGTCTATTTATAGTAGTCCAGAAAATTCTGGACCGACACAACATGCTGCGGAGTTGCGAGGCCGCAGAGCATGATTTGCTAGACGCATGTTGTGTTGCAAGTCTCACAACATCACCAAAATTCACTGTCACACTTTGTTGCGCAACTGCGTGGCCGCAAAGCGCGCTTTGCTGCTCGCATGTTGCGCCACAAATTGCGCCATAATGTGACATTTTACCAAACTTTCACCGAAATTTAACTCCGATGATCCGACGAGTCTTAAACCTTACCGAGGCTTACTAAACATATCTATCCTCATGACCTCGAATTTTTTTCCTACTTCCCAAGACTAGGACAACTAGCATTCGGCAAAACTCAACGTATGAAAATCCGAGGTGTAACATTAAAAAACCCAAAATATTGTTCTGAGGACGATATTGAGGACTTCTATTTTGATGATGATTACGAATATTGTGATTTTAGTTTTATGTTTAATTTATGATGATGTTGTTAAATATTAGTATGTTTAGTTTTTCATCAACTCAAGGGCATGAATTGATGAACGTATTTTAAGTTTTTTTATTTTTTTGATGATTGTATTTTTACTACTTTCGGTTTATTATTAATGAACAAGTTTAAGTATTTTCACATTGTTATAACTTAAAGCTAACGACACCAAGTCTTAAAAAAAAAAAAAAAAAAAGGAGTTCAAACACTTTTCAACCACTAAAACGGCAATCCGAAGTTTTGCTTATCCTTGATGTATTGAGCCTACCTTATTAATCGCACAAAAATAAGTAGGGTTCTATATAAAATATTGAAGTTTCGAGGTCCCGAAGCATGATTAATCTATGGCTAAAGTACGTTAAAAAGTGTAAAGAAAGAGGAGTTAACCAAAAGAAAAGAAAAAAAGGGGGGGGGGGGGGGGGGGGCTATAGCGCAGTAATTTACGCGCTAAAGGTACTTATGTCACCTTTTTTTGTTTAGCGCAGTAAATTACTGTTACTACGCTAAAGGTACTATTGTCATCTTTTTTTTTTTTTTTAGTTTAAAAGGTTTTTTTAGGGTCATTTTTGTTCTGGACTCCAAGATTTGGTATATACGTCTATTATTGATAAGTCAACATTCAGTAGGAATGTTACTTTAATTTAAGGCAAATTCGTTTACTTTTCTATGAAATAAGTTTGTAATAATATTAATTTAGGGGTGTCAGTGATAGTTTTCCACTCAATAAGTGTGGATTTGATTCTCATTATTCCCAAACAAAAGAAGTTTGTATTTCTTTCACATCTTCTGTAATTTGTGGTATATAATACTTTTCTTATTTAAGTTAATTACGTTAAATATATACATTGGCACATATGAAAAACTTTTATACCATCTATCTATTGTCACAATTTAACTTGTACATATTTGAATATGGAACAATGAGGTTCTAAAATATTCCAAGTGGTAGCTTGTTAAGAGAAATTTGTAAACAACTTTACATAATGCATTACACTTTCGGGTGGGAAGGTAGAACAGTGGAAATACCAGCAGCATGCACTAAGCACGCCTACTATATCCTTTTTAGTCAATGTGAACTTCGAAAAGTCCCTTTTTATCTAAAGATATCTTTGTCCTTGTACACCCCTATCCATATTTCTCCTAGATTTAGCTGCTTATTCTTCTTTGATTTTTCTTTATGCTTCTTCTTTGATAAAGTGGACTATTGACCCGTTTGCTGTGAACTGCATTTGAATGCTAGCTGGGAGACTTCATGGACAAAAGATTCGATGATGGAGTACAGGCTTAAAGTTTCCAATTAAAAGGAATTTTCCACTGATTGATGATCGTAGTTGGAGGTCTACTGATTGAATGGCAGAAATATTGAAAATATATTGTCTATCCGTTTAATTTTATATAATGATCTTTAATAAGGCACGGTATTAAAAAAAGATAGTCTATTACTTTTTTTTTTTTTAACTTGTCTAATCACTTATGAGCAAAAGGTACATTTTGAGTTTGACATCCCAAATTTTTACATGATCATCGAGATGAGACTATCTTAAAAGGTTAGCTTCTATGGTTAGCACCAAAAGTATGGTCATAGTAAATTAAAGGAACTAAACTATGACTATGAAGGTCTGTCCTTTAAGGAGGATCAAACACAAACATAGAAGGTTTGACTGGTTTTACCCTGAAGCTAGGCATATTCCATTTGTCTAAGTTTATTAACCCTCTAGCTAGTCTTGGAAGATCAACAAAAGAGTTGAATGTTTGGATTCCATCAGTCTTGTGGCTCAGACAGGCTAGTTTATCAGTTAGTTTGTTTGCTTCTCTGAAACAATGACTAATGTTGAATCCACATACTCCAACTAATCTTCGAATTTCCTGCACCTCTATAACAATCACTATAAAAAAATGGGTAATTTGTGGATATTGAAAGTTTCAAGTTGCGGAAGTTTTAACCTCCGCTATTTGCTAAAGGAGTATAAAACCTCCACGAATTGCAACTTTCATCCTCCGCAAATTACCCATTTTTTTGTAGTGAATTTTCCAGGGAGGATTCCATTCTTTGTTGATGCACTTGGCTTGTAACACTGAATCAGTCTCTCCCCAAGCTAGTTTTAAGCCATTGTTGGCACACCATTTAAGTCCATATAGAAGAGCTGCAGCTTCAGCAGTATTGCTTGTGCAATTCCACAGGTTAATAGTATAGGCAAATATGAAGTTTCCTTTATAATATCTGATCAATCCACCACCACAATACTGGCCCTCTTTCAGCTACCATCACCATTCAGTTTCACAACCATGGTGGGGGGATTTATCCAATTCACTGTTATTGCTGACTTCTGAGCTGTTGCATTTTCCATCACTCTTCGTAAACTATGCCAAGATTTCCCAATCCTTCCTCTTCTCCCCAAGCGTTTTCCGCGTAAACAGGAACCGTTAAATTTGACCTAACTTTTAAATTCTCCATTTCGGGATTGGACCCCATTTTCTCCCAATCTCATTATTCCAAAGCTGATTTGAGAGGTGATTTCAAGGAGCTCATGAATTCTTTGAGAGGTAAATCTAGTCTATCTCATATCTCCCCTTCTTTTCCCTCATCCTTCTTTGTTTTGAAGATAAGTTGAGATTCTTAGGATTTGGGGGAAACTCTTGTGATTTGTAAAACCCTAGGTGGGAAAAAGGTATCATTAACTAATTTTGAGCTTATTAAGGATTATAAGTTTTGGTTTAGCTTTGTAAAAACACTTTCTAACTCTAATCTCTAATCTTTAATTGATTTTCTCAAATGGGTTAAGCGCAGAGTCTTCTTGAAAGTAGGCGTTTTGGTATTTAAAGAAATTGATAGCTTATTTGTAGATAGATAACTATGAAATTTAGGTTATTTACCAATGGAGGACCTAGTAGACTTGTTTAAAAGGAAAAGTTTCAATTTTTTCCTTGTAGGCCTCGGGTCACTAGTCTTTAGGTTTCTTCAAATCCTTCTAGATTTATAGTAAATCGAGTATTCTTAACGTGTTACTTATGCGCTCTAATGTCATTATCAGACACCTTTTGTTTTGGCACATCCCGAAGAAGGAAAGTGAAGTTCGAATGGATGTCCGTGGCACCTGTTCGACTTTAAGGTAGGTTACAGTTTACTTGAGTTAGACTCTGATCAGGATTTCATATGTAATTAGTAGTTGTTGATGGAGAAAGCATGCATAGGTCTTCGGACACGAAATTGGGATGGATGCTCTTAGGTTGGTATTGTCTTGTGTATGGCTCGTCGCCATCTTGTGATATTGTCCTGTTGTTGTGTTTGTGATGTTGGGCTTGCCTCCTATGTGATGATGTTGGGTCGATATCCTTTTAATTGGGACTAGAAATTGTGGTGAGTTCGACTTTGTGGCCGAGAGTATTTTTCGTGAAATGGGTCATTATCTCTATCTCTTATCATTCTTGGTATGGTTACCCGTATTACTACATTCTATGTGCAAGTGTGATTATGAGGAAGTCTAAATTATTAATTGATTGGTTGGGGAGTTAGAAGTTCAACCTAAGGCTATGAATTGAATCGTGAGTTACACTGTATACGAGCTTGAGGCCAAATTGTGTGTTGAATCATTGGTTATGTTAGATTAGTTATGGTTGTTACACTCTCATGATTACTATTGTTGAGTTTGATATTCGTGCATGCATTCATTCTGCATTCTTCATGGTTACTTGATGTGGTTCTAATGGAAACGATGGTAAAGTGATATGGTTCTGATGATGAAAGATTTATGGCAACAATGATAAAAAAAAATCTGATGAAAGTATTATGTGAATGCGTGATCTGAGGTTGTTACTAGAGCGGAGGGTATGTGTGCTCGTGATTCGAGGGTTCATTCTAAAGCGAGTTGTACATAGACGCTATGGGTTCCTCGCGGGTCATGACTGCCGAGACGTCGATATTTTGTCTGGAGCATGTGTGTACAGATTGAGATACTGGCCATTGCATTGCATCCCATCTCATTCACATGCATTGCATTTATCTTATTGTGGTTTTCCCTTTATTCTGTACGCTCTTGGTTTGTAATATGTGGATTGATTGATTGTTAAAGTAGAAGATACCTTGGTGAGATGAACATATATATATATATATCAAAGTTTAGAATTTGGATAAGGATATGATCTGAGCGTAGTGAGACTCTTAAGTGTTGTGACTTGTTGAGTAGTTGCGTGAACTTTTCTTGTTTGTTCCCTATCATACTCATATGTTGATTTATATTTGTTATATATGTCATATTGATCGTTGTTGGCCTATGATGCTTACTAGTACGTGTGTTGTGCTGATACTACTCTTGCTACACCCTTCTTGAGTGTAGAGTTTGTTACAGGTTGATATCTGAGATTTCGTTAGCTTCCGAGAATCTTCCCAAGTCCATTACATGTTTTCTATTAATTCTCATTGCAACAAAAGATGTACTTAGTTTGAGGTTGTATTTCATTTCAAATTGTAACTTTAGTAGGCGCTTGGCCATGAAAACCAAATATTTTTCACTTTATTTAGTATTTTGGAGTTGGAGTTGAAGATGGAGTCGTGTTTGGTTATAGTTTTTGCAAAGAGTATTTGGTTGTTTGAATGAGTTGAAAGTGAAAATAAGTTTTTTGGTATTTTCTAAATTCCAGTATTTGGAATTTTCAAGGCCTATCGTTGATTTCCAAATAAAGTGAAAACATTTTTTGAAAAAAGGTGAAATTTTTTCATGGCCAAACGGGCCCTTAAAATGCTCTTGTAAGAGTCTAGACTCGATTTTGGGAATGGCGTATCTAATAAAAGTATATCCTTTGTTATTTCCTATTCTTCTAAAATAGTGATTGCATTGGTTAGTTTATTGTTGCTTCCTTAAAATGATTTAATTAGGGTGTTCGGTTTTGGGAAGGGTTCGCCTACTAGGAGGGATTGTGTAGGTGCCCTCATGACCCGTGATTTGGGTCGTGACAGTAAGGTAGAGGCCTTCTCACACAACTAATGATGTCTGAGCTTGAGAAACAACTGGTGAAACTGTGACACCAGTAGATATAGGAGCTAACGTCTCAAAGACGCTCTAAATATGAACAACACTGCATGTCCTCAAGAACTTGAGTAGGCGTCACTCTTCCAAGAACTTGAGGTGCGTAGGGAATCTTAACATCAACCTTTGGTGGGTGTCTCCCGAACATATCTAGTAGCCCAATCATTGGTACCTTATGGGTTGTGCCTAAGTTCAAATTTTTTCTTTTTTTTTAGTACAAGCCTATCCTCTAAGCCTGGCTTTAATTACCTCGCAGGGCATCTTGCACTTCTCTTAAAGTCTCATTATCAGCTAATAAAGTATAGGATGTGCATGGATCGTGTTCTCACCATCAATGAAAGATAAAAATATAGTTTTATTAAAGGCTGAAGTAACTAAAACACCTCTAAACTTGGTACGAATTGCAACTTCAGTCCCCAAACTATTGTTGCACTTCAAGACACCCCTAAGCTTGGCTAACTGGGTTTTAATACACCCCATTTTTTTTTTTAAATAATCCTAGAATATTAGATTAATTTTTAATATTCCATGTGACAACTTAGAGGTGTATTAAAACCCAGTTAGCCAAGCCTAGGGGTGTCTTGAAGTGCAGCAATAGTTTGGGGACTGAAGTTACAATTTGTGCCAAGTTTAGGGGTGTTTTAGTTACTTCAGCTTTTATTAAGCCCTCTATTTAAACCTTTCTACCCTCTATTTTAACCTTTCTTACATGAGATATGAGTCAAATAAAGAAAACTTCTTACATGACTTTGTAGCCTCCGTCTTATAAGTATGGCTGACAACACACGTTTAAATAAGTTCTCTACCAAGACACTCCTCCAAGACTCGTATGACTTAAAACATGTGCTCTGATACCGATTTGTCACAATCCAAAATTGAATGGGTCATGATTGGTAGTTAAGGAGAAACTAGCCATTTATCAAGCCCTATTTTAGTCATTAAATCAGTAAGTATCAATAACATAAGTTATATATGTATAAACAATAAATCTCTGAAAAGTGATGGTTATTGTCATAGCACAGTTGGACCTAACGTCAAAATGTAATACACATTGATTCTAACCCAATTCTACAGAGTTCACAAAGAGTCTAAGTAACAGATTCAAATTTATTTGGGGCGTAACATATAATAAAACAACCAGAATATAGAGTCAGACCTCCTTCCTGTCACGACCCATTTTAGGACCGCACGGGCACCTATCTTTCCCACCTCGGTAGGCGAACCCTTTATCAAATAACATACCATTTGAACAAGGACAATCATTCTCACTAAAAGATATTTGACAGTAACAGCAGAACATCATAACATATATTTAATAAACTCAAGTGTTCATATGATTACAATAACACATGATTACAGACTCAATCCATTTTCCCATGACCTGGTCTAGATTAGTACCAGAGCGACTAAATGAATTCAAATTTCTACTATATTCTAAGACCCAACCTCCGTCCCGAAATAAAGTAGGAGGAGGCCTTCCTGATAGGTACCATTTCTGCACACGTCCCAATCAATCAGCTGAAACAATCTACGCCCCAATAAGGGTGTAGCAAGTGCAATATCAGTACAATCCACACGTACTGAGTAAGTATCATAGGTCGACAATGGTTAGAAACACATATCAGTAAAAGAATTAATAGATAAACATGATAACAACCCAATCAAGTCATAAGTCTATCTACCACACACTGTACATCAATACCTTTTAATCATTAACTTCACCTCGATAATCACCAGTCAATCTCACAACAATCCCGCAACTCACATATCATTAAATCGTTCGTTTTAGTTTAGTAGTCAACTCATCATTAAGAAACCTGTTATCCTACCTCACATAAAGACCAAACTTATAACTAATCTTATGGACAGTTTATGGGATACTTTAACAAGTTCAATCCATAAATCCAGATCCAAGTACACGTCATTGCATAAGTAAGCATCTAATCACAAATGTGGCAAGTCTGAATATATCAAGTCCGAATTCAACTGTCACGACCCAACTAGGGGCCGCGACGGGTACCCGGGGCTAACCACCGAGCACCACTCGCTCTATGTCTCATCATACTCATTTCATGCTCTTTTATTACTTTTATACTCAAATCATAGGAAAATCATATTCCATATAAAACATAAATACTTATATATATGCCCTTTTGGCCATCAAAATAACATTTATACTAAATAGCATCTCGTGAGACCATCTAACCCACACTGCGCATCTACGAGCCTCTACTGGAGTGCTAGACATATGGACGGGACAAGACCCCGTCATGCCCAAAATACATATACATATATATATATACACACAAAAGTATAACCCGACTAGCACCTCCGGAATAATGGAGTGCTCCTGAAAATCTGCTGATAGCTCCTAAAGGTCTGCGCCGTCTCCCTGTCTACCTGTGCGCATGAACACAGCGTCCAAGGAAAACGGACGTCAGTACGAATATTGTACTGAGTATGTAAGGCATAACAATGAAAATACGTCAATGAGATAAAGGAAACATCAATAAGGAGCAACTGTATATGACTGTCACGTATAGAAGAAATAGCACATGCTGACTTACTTCATATCATATATTGCTGCGGAACGTGCAGCCCGATCCATATATCATCATATATAAATATATTGCCGCGGAACGAACGGCCCGATCCATATGTCATCATACATTAATATATTGTCGTGGAACGTACGGCCCGATCCATATATAGTATAGTATGTTAGTGCCGAGGAACGTACGGCCCGATCCATCACCCATATATCCCGCGTCCGGGATGAAATCATGATATGCCAGCTGTACAGGTGGCTATGCGTCTATAGCGCCTCACCTTTCCCCACTTCCCCTGAAAACATTTTCATATCATATACATATACATACATAATATACGTAGCATGCATGAGGGCTCAAGGAAAGTTATGTTCCTGCCGGAGTGACGTAAGGTCGAACACCTCCGATTATATTATGGATTAATCATGATCGTCATGTCTCGCCTTGAAGGGACAATCATCATAAGGCGGGAATATCAACGAAAGCTAATATAAAGAGAACAGAGAGTAGGGTCATAATCTTGTAAGAAGTCATTCTATATACTTTTGGAAATATTAAAGGAAATATAGTAGTCATCCATGAATAAAATTGAGAAGTCAAGAAATAGCTCCATATTCTTACATCGTCATTGAAATCATAACTTGGAACCTTTAAACATGAAATCGTCTCATCGTAGTCATCATAGGAAAATATTCTCATCTTTGGCATCATTGTAATCATGATAAAAAAATATGTCCATTATTGCCCTCATAAGAGCTTACAAACTCGTAAACCTTCGTTTTGGAACGATGTAGGCATTTGGAAAATATTTACGGGTTATCAAGGAAGGAATCATGCTTTGGAATCATAAACTTCTAACTTTTGAAATTAAGGAAGTCATGGAAGCATTTATGAATTCACAACTTAGGAATCATGCCTTTGAAAGAAAGGGACAAGCCTTAACATACCTTTGTCGTTAACTATGCTATCGTTCGCTTGATTACCTTCAAGAGATAATTCGCACCATCGTGTTAGTCAATCGACGAGAAAAACGCGCTACTATTTCTAGGGAAAATTGGGCAGCGTTTCCTTTGTTTCTACTACTTTTCCCATGTCATATTTCAACTCCCAACACTCACAATATCACAATCGACAATCGTCATTTATGTACATTTAGTAAAATCCACCATTTTCTTCCAATTAACTCACATTTATGGTTTATGGCCCATCATCATAATTTCGCATAATTCACACCCATGTCTTGGTCAACACGTCATTTATAACGTATTCCTAATTACAACGTTCCAACATTTATGATTCAATTCCATTATCATTCAACTACGTCACTATTCACTCAATAATGACCCACTTTCCATGTTCTTCTACATTTCAAGTATCTAAGCCCTCTAATACCTCAAACAACATGAAATGGTCATAAAACTTACTTTGGATGATGGTTGAACAAGCCTTGAGTGGAGTTTTCCCTTCTAGCACCAAAACCCTACTTTCTCTCTTTGGATTTCCTTGAGGAAGATGAACTTTACTTGGGTTTCATACACTCTGATTCATGGATTTGATGTTGTTAATCTTGGTTTCCTTTGATTTTTCTTGTGGATGAAATGTTGAGAGGGTTCTAGAGGATTTTCGGACCGAAAATGGTGAAAAAATGGGTTAAAAACGAAGTTGGGTCTATATATAATGGTCCAGAAGATTCGGAACTGGCACAACATGTGACACCATATGCGAGTCGTATGTCGAACATGCGAGTCGCATGTTGTGTCGCAAATCATGACAGCAGCTTAACTCTCACTGGCACAACATGCGACACCAAATGCGAGTCGCATGTTGAACATGCGAGTCGCATGTTGCGCCATGACGTGATGAACTATCTGCCGTAAAATGGCCATACCTTTTGATCCCGATATGATGTGAGGGCCCACGACCTATGGTTAGAAAGCTCTTTCAATTAGCTACAACTTTAATCCTGTGGTATGTTTCCCAAATTCCAACTTTATAATAGCTTTTTGGCCCCTCCAAACCAGATCATTACGAAGATGTTTCCTTAACTCGCCCTTTTGGATGGCCTATGCTCATGTTTGGCCCATGGGTTCTTCTTGAAACTTACTTGGCACTTCATAACCAATATAAGTGACATTATAACTCTTCTCCAAAATGTCATTAAGCCATCATTAATTCGATACTCGAAATTCTTTCCCGTTACACAACATATACCTTGCTTTCCTTAACAACTTTCGTCTCCTACCTCCAATGTCTTTGAAACCTCATTTAGAATCATTAAATATTATTCCTTACTTATCAACACATCATGTGCATCATGCCCTTCCTCAGTCAATCCACTGTGCATGAACGGAGAATTTTTCCGGGGTGTAACATTCTTCCCCCCTTGGGAACATTCGTCCTCGAATGTTAAACACTCGGGAATTCTACGAAAATTTCGCCAGAGTTTCCCCTGTAATATGGCACTACCATCCTGTCACAACAACCCATGATACATAAATGCCTCACAAGGCCATAACGATGACAACAATAAGGGTCACACACGACCGCATCATCATAAAGATAAAGCATCACATACCTCAAAATGTTGATATCTCATGTTGAATCTCTCCCGGGGATTAAAATAAAAGCGGGTACATGGATTTCATTTTCTCCTCTTCTTCCCAGGTCATTCATTCCCAGTGGTTGCCTCGCTACAAGATCTTGACTGAGGCTGCTTCCTTATTGCATTCGTAGGTTGTCATATCCCAGGCTAATATAGTAAGCGTATGGCATGCACTTATGTCATATTCGAAGTAATTATCCTATTTATCCCTAACACTAATCCCAACTCCACATTTCAACTAATTTTACCATATATTTCCCCTCAACTGACCCGGGGGTAGCATGACCACACTATTCTTGTTTACCTCTTTCTAAGTAGCCACTTGGTTTCATGGGCGACGTATAATTACTTGCAAGTTACATAATTGTTCTTGTATGATTTGTGTACATACACATCTGTACGTGTACATGTGTCCGTATCTGCATCCGTATTCATAATCGTACTCATTTACATATCGTATCCATGGTCATATTCATATTCACATCTTTTACATAGCATGCCTGACTACGAAGGTTCGGTGTTTCACGTACCCGACTATGACTAGGCTCGGTGATTATTCGAACTGCAAAATCTTTTGTCTATCCATAGCAACTTACCGCGTCGTGCTCTCTTCTTTCCTTTATTCATCTTATTCAATTTGATTTTTATATCTTACATCCTACTATAGAAAACCTTAAGTCTCTTTTATCAATTGTCGCTTATAAGTCACAATATCATTACAACGACTCTATCATTAGTGCATTTGTCTCCATTCTAGTATCACATCGCCATCCTTTACAATGTCCCTTGAGTTGTTTGCTCCCAATGTCACGTGGTTCAAGGTCTTCGCGGATGATTTCCAATGTATCCTCAGATGCCTGCTCAATCCGTATTCGTTTTTTTTTTTTTTTTTTTTTACCAATCGTTAAACTTATTTCCGTACAACTCTCATTCTTAGTTCCAGAGTCTATATCTATCACATCTTAGGGTCCATCATTCCAATTTCTATACTTGTATTCTTTTTACTCGCTTCCCCCCTTTAAGGGTTTTACTTGTACCATTCTTAATTCCGTTACCTCACTTTCAAATCTTTAATTCACATATCCCTTACTATACTATATCTCATTTGTGTTGCTCCCCATAATTTATAACTATGATAATTCGTGTGGGAGGTCTTAACATACTCACTTTGCAACTTTGTAATCGAGTGATACAATTGGCATAGCAGTCCGAACAATAATGTATTTTACTTAGCTCCTTCGGTAGTTATCACTCAATGTCTAAATTCGCTCCAATTACAAATTTCGTCCCATAGGGGTGCTCACAACAATAGTAGGTCTAGTCATCCACACTATCCATATAATATCACTTGCCCTCTTTTTTAGTGGTCAAAGTTCGCTTGTAATGTCATCTTTGTTCTCGAGGGTCTAAGTCCCATGCGTAACTAATACCCCTTATGTCTTATGCTCTTTTACTCTTGATTATACCATTCACAAAATACTACGACTTGCCATATCCCCCTTTTTTTGTCAAGTTGACTTTTTTTTTTCATTGCTTGATATCATTTCTTGTCATTGAAGAACCTCCATGCTAGACTTTCCTTTAACAAGGTTTTATAAGCTTCCTCATCTACTGCCCCATGGTTCGCTTGTTGGCTTCATACTTGCATTCACCCCTTGTTCATATGGAGCATGTCCTATCTTTGGTCGTTTCCTTGTTATACTTTACTTACTGTGTATCCTAGTTATCGCTATGTCCTCATTATATCCTGATCATAATCAACTCTATAGAGTGACATTTCTTGGTATCATTTGCAAATCTTGCTCATAAAATAGATTAAACCTTGCGAAGTGAGCACACTTAAGCTATTACTCTTTCTGATTATCCCTATTTCACTTATCACATAAGTCACTTCACCAACGTATTTACATTTGTTATAGCCCTTCATATCCATATCTCTGTCTCCGTGATGCCGTTACTTTATTTTGCTAATAAACTTATCGTATCTTCCTCGTGCTTATCCCTCCAATCAATACTTCAGTATCACCCTCTATTGGAGTTACCCTTTTTCTCCTATGACATGGTTTAGTACTACCTTATAACTACTGTTACTATCCATCCAATAGTATTTAACTCGCCTCGTGTAGTTGTTAATGATACTCCTAACTTAATCTCGTCCTGCCATTACCTTGTTGAGCAACATCTCTTCTCGCTAGAATATGTCACAAGCTTATATCTTATCTCCTTTAGATTCTAGGAAAATTTCGACAGAGTTTCTCTTGTAAACACAACAATCCCGAACCTGCACATGGCCCAGAAAACACGTTCGATGTCTCAATGGGACATATATCGGAACACACATAATACATAAACAAACAACACAAGATCACTTACCATTAAAGGGAATAAATAATAGTGCCTGTCTTACAAGTTGTGCCTACACACTCGGTCTAGGATTCCAATATCCATATACATACACATATTATTTATATTCACTCGCTGTCAATCAACTTACTCGTAAATCACAATTTTGGCTATCACTGGTTCACTAACAAATATAGACATCTCATTTTACTTGATTGGCCCAGCCTTTTACTCTAACACAGTCAATAACATCTGAAGTAATATATGACGGCATAAGGCCCAAATCAATCGATGCATACATATTGTAAAAGGATACTGACAATATACCTGGAGCGATATCAGGGGAAAACTCAAGATCTTGTCGCTCAGTTAATGCATGGACATGACGCCAGGATTTACTCGGACTAGGCGTCCCTCCTTGGTCTCTACCAGCACCTACTAACACCTGTGGCCCTGGCCTTGCGGGGCGTACCGATGACGAAGAGTCAACTACCACTCTCGTAGTCCGAACCTTATCTTTACCACGTAGCGATGGGCAGTCGCGCTTTAAGTGGCCTGGCCGAGCACAGGCATAACAAACATCCGAGCCAAAACGACAGGGTCCCCAATGTAACCTGCGACACTGAGTACATCGTGGTACCGAGAATCTCGTCTGACTAGAACCACTTCGAATTATGGAATTGGAAACTCTGAGACTCTGGGATGACCCAGAATAAGTAGATCCATCAAACCCGGGTCTCGAAAACTGCGGAGGAGCACCACTTGTCGAATGAACTGAGTGCCTAGAAAATTGTTGCCTCGAATCACCCCTAAACTCATGATCAAACCCTGAAGAATTACCTTCCTTTCTCCAACCCCTGTTACCGTGGCCCATATCTTGCCGCTGGGCTTGCATGGCAACCAATTGAGTCAGTAAAAGAATAGCCTGTCTCATCTCTTGGCCAGAGGCATCTGGGGGAGGAACAGGGGATGCTGGAGCTAAAGTTGAGGCTCCCCTTTGATCCTCGAAAGTGGGTGAAGTATTGGAAAAACGAGGTGGGGCCTTATTCTGGGGTTCGCCCTCCTTCAAATATGTAGACGGCTCTCGATCGAGCCCTTCTTCAACCACCATCTTGCCCTTCTGGGCTGCTGTAGCTTTTCCCTTCATCAGCTTCGCTGAAATTATAACGCACCGTTAGGGAGGGGATAATCTTATAATACAACTCTATCGCACGATTTCTTATGATGAAAGATGGTCATTTTTCCTAAATGCCCTGTAGCCTCCTGTTTATTAATGTGTCGCGCAACACACCATAAACAGGACTCTACCAGACACGGCTCGTAGACACTTCCTAAAACCGAACTGCTCTGATACCACTTTTGTCACGACCCAACTAGGGGCCGCGACGGGTACCCGGGGCTAACCTCCGAGCACCACTCGCTCTATGTCTCATCATACTCATTTCATGCTCTTTTATTACTTTTATACTCAAATCGTAGGAAAATCATATTCCATATAAAACATAAATACTTATATATATGCCCTTTTGGCCATCAAAATAACATTTATACTAAATAGCATCTCGTGAGACCATCTAACCCACACTGCGCATCTACGAGCCTCTACTGGAGTGCTAGACATATGGACGGGGCAAGACCCCGTCATGCCCAAAATACATATACATATATATATATATACACAAAAGTATAACCCGACTAGCACCTCCGGAATAATGGAGTGCTCCTGAAAATCTGCTGATAGCTCCTAGAGGTCTGCGCCGTCTCCCTGTCTACCTGTGGGCATGAACACAGCGTCCAAGGAAAACGGACGTCAGTACGAATATTGTACTGAGTATGTAAGGCATAACAATGAAAATACGTCAATGAGATAAAGGAAACATCAATAAGGAGCAACTGTATATGACTGTCACGTATAGAAGAAATAGCATATGCTGACTTACTTCATATCATATATTGCTGCGGAACGTGCAGCCCGATCCATATATCATCATATATAAATATATTGTCGCGGAACGAACGGCCCGATCCATATGTCATCATACATTAATATATTGTCGTGGAACGTACGGCCCGATCCATATATAGTATAGTATGTTAGTGCCGAGGAACGTACGGCCCGATCCATCACCCATATATCCTGCGTCCGGGCACCCCGCGTCCGGGATGAAATCATGATATGCCAGCTGTACAGGTGGCTATGCGTCTATAGCGCCTCACCTTTCCCCACTTCCCCTGAAAACATTTTCATATCATATACATATACATACATAATATACGTAGCATGCATGAGGGCTCAAGGAAAGTCATGTTCCTGCCGGAGTGACGTAAGGTCGAACACCTCCGATTATATTATGGATTAATCATGATCGTCATGTCTCTCCTTGAAGGGACAATCATCATAAGGCGGGAATATCAACGAAAGCTAATATAAAGAGAACAGAGAGTAGGGTCATAATCTTGTAAGAAGTCATTCTATATACTTTTGGAAATATTAAAGGAAATATAGTAGTCATCCATGAATAAAATTGAGAAGTCAATAAATAGCTCCATATTATTACATCGTCATTGAAATCATAACTTGGAACCTTTAAACATGAAATCGTCTCATCGTAGTCATCATAGGAAAATATTCTCATCTTTGGCATCATTGTAATCATGATAAAAACATATGTCCATTATTGCCCTCATAAGAGCTTACAAACTCGTAAACCTTCGTTTTGGAACGATGTAGGCATTTGGAAAATATTTACGGGTTATCAAGGAAGGAATCATGCTTTGGAATCATAAACTTCTAACTTTTGAAATTAAGGAAGACATGGAAGCATTTATGAATTCACAACTTAGGAATCATGCCTTTGAAAGAAAGGGACAAGCCTTAACATACCTTTGTCGTTAACTATGCTATCGTTCGCTTGATTTCCCTTGACGTAACGTCTCTACCTTCAAGAGATAATTCGCACCATCTCGTGTTAGTCAATCGACGAGAAAAACGCGCTACTATTTCTAGGGAAAATTGGGCAGCGTTTCCTTTGTTTCTACTACTTTTCCCATGTCATATTTCAACTCCCAACACTCACAATATCACAATCCACAATCGTCATTTATGTACATTTAGTAAAATCCACCATTTTCTTCCAATTAACTCACATTTATGGTTTATGGCCCATCATCATAATTTCGCATAATTCACACCCATGTCTTGGTCTACACGTCATTTATAACGTATTCCTAATTACAACGTTCCAACATTTATGATTCAATTCCATTATCATTCAATTACGTCACTATTCACTCAATAATGACCCACTTTCCATGTTCTTCTACATTTCAAGTATCTAAGTCCTCTAATACCTCAAACAACATGAAATGGTCATAAAACTTACCTTGGATGATGGTTGAACAAGCCTTGAGTGGAGTTTTCCCTTCTAGCACCAAAACCCTACTTTCTCTCTTTGGATTTCCTTGAGGAAGATGAACTTTACTTGTGTTTCATACACTTTGATTCATGGATTTGATGTTGTTAATCTTGGTTTCCTTTGATTTTTCTTGTGGATGAAATGTTGAGAGGGTTCTAGAGGATTTTCGGACCGAAAATGGTGAAAAATGGGTTAAAAACGAAGTTGGGTCTATATATAATGGTCCAGAAGATTCGGAACTGGCACAACATGTGACACCATATGCGAGTCGCATGTCGAACATGCGAGTCGCATGTTGTGTCGCAAATCATGACAGCAGCTTAACTCTCACTGGTACAACATGCGACACCAAATGCGAGTCGCATGTTGCGCCATAACGTGATGAACTATCTGCCGTAAAATGGCCATAACGTTTGATCCCGATATGTTGTGAGGGCCCACGACCTATGGTTAGCAAGCTCTTTCAATTATCTACAACTTTAATCCTGTGGTATTTCTCCAAAATTCCAACTTTATAATAGCTTTTTGACCCCTCCAAACCAGATCATTACGAAGATGTTTCCTTAACTTGCCCTTTTGGATGGCCTATGCTCATGTTTGGCCCATGGGTTCTTCTTGAAACTTACTTGGCCCTTCATTACCAATATAAGGGACATTATAACTCTTCTCCAAAATGTCATTAAGTCATCATTAATTCGATACTCGAAATTCTTTCCCGATACACAACATATACCTTGCTTTCCTTAACAACTTTCGTCTCCTACCTCCAATGTCTTTGAAACCTCATTTAGAATCATTAAATATTATTCCTTACTTATCAACACATCATGTGCATCATGCCCTTCGTCAGTCAATCCACTGTGCATAAACGGAGAATTTTTCCGGGGTGTAACATCAACATCACAAGTACAACACCAAAAATCTAAAAAACAAATCATAATGCAATGCAATGCAATAGTGTATGAATGCAATGCAAATGCGGTGTACACATGTACTCCGGACAGAAATATCGAAGTCTCGTTAGCACAACCCACTGTGACTCGCGAAGTCTAAGTACAACCCGTTTCGAATCTTTGCCTAATAGATAGACGGGACCCTAGATCTTTGCCCACGGGGGGTTCTCACCGGCACCACCCTGAGGGACTCGCGGAGTCCATGCACTATCAACGATTTCGGAACTAACATCGGATATCGGCCATGCAATCAACGATTCTGGAATTAATTATCGAATATTGGCCATCTCACGTCACTCAAGTAAAAGAGTTTTATCAAATATCAACTTCACTCAATCAACGATTCCGGAATGAACATCGGACATCGGCCATCTCACGTCACTCAAGTAAAATAGTTTTATCATTATAATCAGGACAATGTATCATGAATGGATGAGAATGCGTGTAATGCATGAGTCAACATCGACAGTCTAATCAATATCACAAGTACCGACCATCGGTTACGCCAACAATATATCCGAATCACAGATACCAACAGTGGGTATGCCAACAATATATCCGAATCACAAATACCAACAGTAGGTATGCCAACAATATATCCGAATCACAAATACCGACAGTGGATATGCCAACAATATCGTAATCAAGACGATAATAGGATCCAATATTTATCAACAACTCATGGCATCAGGTCGGCACAATTGAACAATCAAATCACAATACAATGGGGGTGGTTAGTCCCAAACACACAACATGTTAATCAATCGATATACATTATTACCACTTCTCTAAATCAGCCTATTAGCTTAGAACACGTAATCTCACCCTACACTCACAATCATTCGTCACAACTCAATTTAGAACTTAGTCACAATTGTTGGTGCATTTTATCTTTCCATTTATCACTAGATTCGCTATTAATGGCATAACACAATTAATCACATATTATGGGAATTCTCATCATTAGATACAGAAAACAGGTATCACCCGCTACTCCCAAGTCACATAAAATCCATCAATTTTCAAGAAAGCCACATCATACATCCTAAATAATCTACAGGCCATGAGCCCGAACACACAATCGCACATCGATACCATCCTAGGATTCCATCCCAAATCACTAATTCCTACACATGCATTCTCCGTTCCTTCTAATACACGAATATGGGAAACTAATCGGAGTCTACCAAAAAGGAAGCCATAACCTACCTCATGGCCGAGCGGGTGCCATGAACCCCCATTGATTCTTCAACTCGATCACCATATCGTAATCCACACGAAAGAGCCTAGAGACACCCATGAGGTCTAAGAATAGAAATTACCATCAGGATTCTCATAACAGACTTTGAATTGATAAGGTGGATATGGGAATTTATTCTATCACTAGATCCACTTTCACAATGCTAGATGCTCAATCAACCTCCATTCATAACCCGTGACACTATTCTAAGTTACTAGCTAGGCCAAGTTACCATTTTTATCTATCCTTTAGAAATCCATTTGTACTCCAATGGGGAAAATGAAGAATTAGGTTAGGAACCATTTTAGAAACCCATTTGTACTCCAATGGGGAAAATGAAGAATTAGGTTAGGAACCATTTTAAGGTGATGAACAAGGGGGAAATAACCCAAATATTTCATATTAAGAAAACAAAGAAATCATCTTTTTGAATCTTAAGAGATTGAGATGCCCATTTGTGTTTTTCTAGATGAGAGGCTCTTAATAAGAATCATAAGAAGGAAGAATTGAATGAGAGGAGTTAAAGGGATTTTATTTCCCAACAAAATAAAGTTTGTGGTTCCATAAAGCACCAGGGGCTGCTGGACTCTCTAGGGTTATGAAAAATGAGGCCAATTCTCGAAATGTCACTTAAATAGGTGGAATAACTGCCCGTAACCGCTGGGGCGGTCGAGTCACCGCTCTAGCGGTACCGCTTCTGTGCAAGGTACTGCTGGGGCGGTCCTTGAAGAATTTGCTAGAACACTTTTGCGGTTGACCAACCGATGGGGCGGCCTGGAAGGCACTGCAGCGGTACAACTGGGTCCAGATGGCCCGAATCCAATTATTTATAAGCAACTCGTATGATTTCCCAATCAAGTTAACGGTTCCCCAAAATACAAGAGGGTTCAAGTATGTCTTAAGGTGTCAGCAATCCGAATATTTTGGAATTCACAGTAACAATGAAACAGGTCGTTACACTTCCATAAATGCAAGGCTCATCATTATATTTAATGGATGAAGCTGTAGGGGAGAAATTCAAACTTCTGTAGTAGTATTCACCTTAATGTTATACACAGATTCATATCAACCTAGAAAGAATGCATCCTCGACTTGTCCTTAAAAATTAGCACAAGTCATTTATGGAAAACTATGCCTACAAGACTATTATATGATTGTATTTAAACTGAACTTAATGTAAAGCTGTGATTCTATCTTTGTGTTCTCTCTCTATCTCTAGCGGTAACAACTAAGACATAGTTGAAATCCTAAGTGCCACTTTATGAAGAGGGCAACCAGGCTTAGTCTGGTGTCCTGAGCAAGCTATCGATCCCTCTAGGATACCAAAGCCCTATGATGTTATTCCCCCAAAATCCAATTACTTGAATAAAGTGGCTGGTCCACAGCCAAGCTCCAATCGGCAATCAAAGTGAAGGCGGAACTTACAATGCACAACAGTATACGGGGGGTCATGCAATCATGTTTGATGACGACTACTACATAATTATGATTGAGGAGTGTAGATATACCATTAATGGTAGATTTGTGAAGACCTACCCTCAAATGGAAACAATTCAAGCAACATTTAAAGATTTAATTCTTATCAAGGGCTTGATTGAAATAGGTATTTATGAAAACAAAAATGTATTTATTGATGTTTACAATAAAGAAGATTTCAATATGGTTTACTCCAAACATGTAATTAAAATTGATGCTAGCCAATGTGGTTTAGTAGATAGACTCTAGACACATCAGAAGAAGACAGCCTGCCAACATTGGTATGGGTCATCTTACTTAAGCTTTCCTCCCATTTACTTACTTGGCATTGTGTCAAGAAAATTCTGAGCCCTATTATCATTCTCATGGCAATGGATGTTGCCACCAAAAGGAAGAACAAGACCAAATATGTTCAAAGTTTGGGCGGAACATATTGTTGTTGGTCAAAAGAATTGAATTAATCCCCTACAAGGCTATGAGAAAAAATTGAGTATGAGGGAATACCTAATTTTGTACTCATTGTAAATTTCAAGGAGATGTTATCAATCCATCTAGAAGATTGAAAAGGGAGAACCTGGAAAAAGAACAAATGAAATCTAATAATCTGAAGATCTCTTTGAACAAGGAAAATGTGGTTTTGAACCCTCAAAATGCCTTAAAAGGAAAACAAATGCATGCTCCACAGTCCTTTATAAGATTGTCTCTAAAATACTAGATGGTAGACTCCAATCAGTGATAATTTCAATCATGTGTGATCCTTAGATTGAATTTTTTCCAAGAAGTTAGATTAAAGACAATGTAATATTAGCTCATTAGCTTATGAAATGCTATACAAGAAAACATATCTCCCGTAGGTGTATGATCAAGGTTGATTTAAAGAAGGCTTATGATTTAGTTGAATGGATATTCTCAGAACAGGTAATAGAGGGTATTGGTTTTCCTAAGAAATTCACCGACCGGATCATAGAATGTGTAAGAACTATCAATTATTCTGTTGTTGTGAACCTTTTGATGCTGCTAAAGGACCCCGAAAGGGAGATCACGTCTCCTCTTTCCTATTTGCTGTAGTTATAGAGCACTTGAGAAGGAGTCTAAATGGTTTGAAGTCAGTTAAGGAGTTTAAATATCACCCAAGATGTGCCTATCTAGGCATCACAAATCTCAATTTGCTGATGACCTGCTGATAATTGCAAGAGGAGATCTTATATTTGTGACTTGTATCTAGCAATGTTTCCACAAGTTTTCTGCTGTTTC
Source organism: Lycium barbarum (assembly GCF_019175385.1). NCBI lineage: Eukaryota > Viridiplantae > Streptophyta > Magnoliopsida > Solanales > Solanaceae > Lycium > Lycium barbarum. Next base: position 33,320,529 of record NC_083340.1, read on the forward strand.
TGTATTACAGACATACATGGACGAGTTCAGTTTATTTTGGTGGGCTCACTTAAGAAGATAGGAAGATTATATTGAGGCAGTTGGGTTTACGTCAAAGAGAATTACCTTTTCAGTCCTTAGGGATCCCACCGCCATGAAGCTATCTATAGTACAGTGGCAATCTTTGATTGAAAGAATGGTAGATAAAATCTCTTCCTGGACTGTTAATTACAACTATCCTATGCCAAATTTAACATACAATCTTATTGGTCTCAACTATTCAAATCCCTTTAAAGGTGATGAAGCTTATTGAGGCCCATTATAGGATACTTATTTGGTTTGGAACTATTATAATGTCACTAAAAAAAATCCCAGGCAACATGGGATACTGTTTTCTCCCAAGTGTGTTGGTTGACTAAACCACATTAATCTTAATCTATGAAACAAAGTTGTTTTGTCTAATAGTTATATATATTGAGATCTAGCCCACAAATAAGATAAAATGTGAGTTAAATGGGTGCATTCATATTATATGAAGAACCAGCAACTTGACCAAATGTCAATTCCTACTCAAGCTAGTTGGATGGTGAAGATGATCATTGAGGCTATAGGGAAACAAGCTCTCAGATCCAACAACCTGTGGTAAATGGTAAACTGTTATTAGACAGTCTTATCTGTATCTATTTGATCACACTATGAGGGTCCTATTGAAATGTTTCATGTCCAGAAATGATGCAAGAGCCAAAGCTATTTTTACACCATGGTTACATTTTTAAGATGGACTACCTACTAATGACATATAATTGAATTGGGTATGGATATTGATGTTTTATGTGTACTTTGTTCCTCTTTCCTGAAGTCCGAAGAGCATCTCTTTGTGTATTGTGTATTTACTAGATCACTCTCTTATAGATTGATGCAATGGCTTAAGAAGCAAGGCTACACTTCAGGGAACCGGGAACAACACATGAAGTAGAGCATTGCACAGTCCAAAGGTAATCTTAGGCATTCCAAGTATTCAAATTGGTGTATACTGAAGGAATCCATGCTATCTGATAGGAGAAGATTGCTAACAATGTGGCTTTTGCCTGCAATGTTAGAGCTTCTCATGGTACTAAAAGAATGTTGAAACTATGCCCCTTTTAGCTTTTGTTATCTAGTTCTCTGAGTTTTTTCTTATTCTCTAGCCTGTGTAAGCTCTAGGAAACCCTCCCTAGCAGGTGTGCTTTGACCTTCCATGCTCTAAGTAGCAGGCAGTGTTTTTCAGTATTTGATTTTATCCTTTTGAGGCAGCTAGTTTTGTGTACCTATGTTGTAGTTATTTAAAGCCCACTTTGATGATTAATAAAGTTAAATTAGTTACCAAAAAAAGACAAAGCGATTATTCATCATAAAATTATCATTTGTTTCGAGTCCAATTTAGCTCCTGTATTAGACTATCGAGTTGAAACCTTATCAACTTCCTATAGAAGTATTCTAATTAAAGTCATACTTTTTTCAGTAAACATCGCATCGAGCTAGAGTTATCTTGACGGGGTTAGTAATAATCGAGTGACAGTTTGGGGTGAATGGCTTGTGGGGTCCAGCCCCATACCCATGATTTAAGGGAAATGCTTATTTCCTTTGACATATTGTGTGAAAGTGATCTGCACCATTTGTTTTGGCAGACTCATCTTTGAAGAATTGGCACTCGCCAATTAATGCCAAGAGAAAAACTGCACACTCCATCTCTGTAAATAGGGAGCTCTCTTTCAGTTTAAATACACACCAAAAATCTCAGATAATATATCTGAGTGAGAGCAGAGTGAGGTATACATAGACTGTGTAAGAAAATATTCTGTGAAGAAAAATAAAGTGTGAGCGATATTGTAGTGAGGTGGGAAAATCAAAAGAGCGTTATTTCTTTTGAGGGTGTAGTGGTCTTAAGATTATTTGTACTCGTTACTACACAATGTAAAATTCTTTACTATAGTGATATCAGTTGCTTCTCTTGGCTGTGGTTTTTCCCTTATTCAGAAGGGTTTCCACGTAAAATCTTAGTGTCATTATTGCTTCATTTTATTCTTGCTAATTTAACCATAACTTAATGTTTAAAGTTTATTACCAATACTGTGAATATTATTTTTACGGGTCTATTTTATTCCCAACATGGCTTAAGAGTAACCTCTTAAGATAACAACTGTAATATGAATCTGGCCATTGTTCTAGCAAAGAGAATTAGTTCAAATTCCACATGGGCGTCGATCGTGGTTTTTATATCTTTGACCAAGTTAGTTTTTCACATTAAATTATTTGTTCTGTTATAGAACAATAAACTAAAGCAAGAATATATGTAGAACAAGAGAGAAGAGAGTTCTTATTTCTTATGAGGGATGAAATACAATGAAGAGAACATCTCTATTTATAGGAGAGAATTGACTTGGTGCCAAAGTCACAAACCTAAAATCCCTCCTAAAGATAGACATCACAATATTATAATAATACTTATAACACTCCCTCTTGATGTCTATTTCGATAGATAATATGCCTCATTAAAACTTTACTAGAAAAAACCCATTGGGAAAAATTCTAGTGAAGGAAAAAGAGTACATATTTCTAATAATATACATTTTGGTTGCCTCATTAAAATCCTTATAAGAAAAACCCAGTGGGACAAAGCCTTGTATGGAAAAAAGAATACAACATGTATTAACTCCTCCTGATGAGAACTTCAGTCCAAATATTTGAGTCTTCGCATTCCAATCTTGTGCACCATCTTCTCGAAAGTTGTGGTTGGTAGAGACTTGGTGAACAAATCAGCCATATTATCACCTTTTATGAATACTCCTTTCAATTGGGAAATGCATGTTACATTATCTTCATATAAGATTGTGGGTATTTTATCACATTTCAAACCACACTTTTCTCGAATGAGATGTATCATTGACCTCAGCCACACAACTTCACGGCTCGCTTCATGAATAGCTATTATCTCAGCATGATTTGATGAGGTAGCCACAATAGACTGCTTTGTAGAACACCAAGATATGGCAGCATCCCCACAAATAAATACATAGCCTATTTGAGATCTAGCTTTGTGTGGGTCAGATAAATACCCTGCATCAGCATAACCAACAAGATCAGGACTGCAATTGCTAGAATAAAATAAGCCCAAATTGATAGTCCCCTTTAGATACCTCAATATGTGTTTAATTTCGTTCCAGTGTCTCCTTGTAGGAGCACAACTATATCTTGCTAAAACATTAACTGAAAATGCTATGTCAGGCCTTGTGGTATTGGCAAGATACATTAGTGCACCAATTGCACTAAGATATGGTACTTCAGGACCAAGAATTTCCTCATTATTTTCTTGAGGTCGGAACAGATCTTTATTCGCATCAAGTGATCGAACAACCATCGGAGTACTTAATGGATGTGCTTCATCCATATAAAATCGTTTCAACACTTTCTCTGTATAGGCAGATTGATGGACAAAAATGTCATTTGTCAAATGTTAAATTTGCAAACCAAGGCATAATTTTGTCTTTCCAAGATCTTTCATCTCAAATTCCTTCTTTAAATAATCAATTGCCTTTTTGAGCTCTGCAGGAGTTCCAATAAGGTTTATGTCGTCAACATATACAGCAAGTACAACAAACTCCAATATTACTTTCTTTATAAAAACACATGGGCAAATTGCATCATTTGTATAGCCTTCCTTCAACAAATATTCACTAAGGTGGTTATACCACATGCGGCCGGATTGCTTCAAACCATACGATGATCTTTGTAATCTGATTGAATACATTTCCCGAGACTTTGAACTACATGCTTCAGGCATCTTAAATCCTTCAGGGATTTTCATGTATATTTCATTTTTAAGTGATCCATATAGATAGGCTGTAACCACATCCATCAAATGCATCTCAAGTCTCTCATGGACAACGAAACTAATGAGATAACGTAGTATTATTGCATCCATAACAGGGGAGTATGTCTCTTCATAATCAACACCAGGCCTTTGTGAAAATCCTTGTGCAACAAGGCGTGCCTTATATCTTTGTATCTCATTTCTTTTTCGCACAAAAACCCATTTATAACCAACAGGTTTAATGCCATTAGGTGTTTGGACTACAGGTCCAAAAACTTCCCGTTTAGTAAGCGAGTTTAACTCTGATTGAATTGCCTTTTGCGACTTTGGCCAATCACATCTTTCTTGGCATTCTTTAACAGATTGGGGTTCAAGATCCTCACTATCTTGCATAATTCTTGTTGCAACATTATAGGCAAAGACATAATCCACATTTATTTCCAATCGATTCAAATTAGTCCCAACATTAATTGGATTAATTGATATTTCCTCATTTTCTTGAGTCTCGGGCTCATTGATTTCTTCAAGAATAGCAGTATTGTTCACGTGAGAATCAATCGTAAAGCAATATGCAGAGACGGGAATAACAAATATTAAAATATTTGGTGAAAAACATGATTGACTTTTAATCCAACCCAATCACTTTGTTACCATTTCTCTATTCTTCCGTTTCCATATATATCAAGTAGAAAATGGAAATTAAATAGTTATATGTATATAACAGAACTCAATGTAGTTGCAGTTATAATGTTTAACCAAATTGGTAATAGAATTTGCACCCTCATTAATGATTTACTCACGACGAATCAGATTAAAATTTTATTAATAACTAACTATAACAAACTGACTAAATCTAGACTAATTAAAAATAGTACTCATGTAAACAGCTACTGTCACATGGTCTTTTATTCATCAACTACTACAACTAGTAAAAATTAAAATAAACAACTCAATCATCTCTAACCACAGAACCATCACCAATCAAGTGATCTATCTTTTCTTCAGGGTGCTCAAAGAAATCTGCTACATCCAAGTGTGTGATGTCAATTTGATTTTCAGAGATAAAATTAGCTTCGGGATTTTTCTATTTTCTTTTAATTGATGCCTGATAAAGCTCAATCAAGTGTTTCGCCGTATGACAGGTACGTGCCCAGTGTCCACTTCCACCACATCGATAGCATTTGTTTTCTGAGCCACGTGCTTCTGGTACTTCATGCCTATCATCTTTCTTTTTCCCCTTTTGGTGGTGATTTTTCTTTGAAGAGTGATTAACACCAGGAAAATAATTTCTTCTTTGACCATTATCACAACCACGACCATGACTATTATCACAACCACGACAGGGGCCACGACCTTTTCCACGCCTGGAGTAGTGGGCATACACCTCATTCACTTCGGGGAGTGGTGCAGCGCCAATAGGTCGATTCTCGTGATTTTTCATCAGCAAATCATTATTTTGTTCAGCCACAAGAAGTGAGCAATCAAATCACAATACTTTGTGAAACCTTTCTCTCGATATTGCTGCTGCAGGAGCACATTCGAGTTATGAAAAGTGGAGAACGTCTTTTCTAGCTTATCAGAATCACTAATCTTTTCTCCACATAGTGTCAATATAGAAGTAATTCTAAACATCTCAGAGTTATACTTCATAACTGATTTGAAATCTTGTAGCCTTAGATTGATCCAGTAGTGTCGTGCTTTTGGGAGGAAGACCATCTTCAAGTGGTCATACCTTTCTTTCAAGTTTTTCCATAAAACGAGTGGATCCTTAATAGTAAGATATTCAATTTTCAGGTCCTCATCAAGATATGACGCAAGAATATCATAGCCTTGGCATTTTCTTGGTTGGATGCTTTATTATTTTCTTTAATGGTGTCTCCAAGACCCATAGCATGAAGATGGATTTCAGCATTTAGCACCCATGATAGGTAGTTCTTGCCCGAAATATCAACGGCAACGAACTCGAGTTTTGTAAGGTTAGTCATAAAATAGAGAGAATAAAAATAGTACCTTAGCCTTCAAAAATTTCTTGAGACGGTAGAGTCTCGTGCTGATAACGTGTTATAGAACAATAAACTAAAGCAAGAATATATGTAGAACAAGAGAGAAGAGAGTTCTTATTTCTTATGAGGGATGAAATACAATGAAAAGAATATCTCTATTTATAGGAGAGAATTGACTTGGTGTCAAAGTCACAAACCCTAAAATCCCTCCTAAAGATAAACATCACAATATTATAATAATATTTATAACATGTTCTTTAATTTTATGAATTTTAGTACCCTACTGTCAATGGCAAGAAACGTCAACTGAACCTATTCCAAAGAGTAGTTCTGTAGGTTAAGTGAACTTTAAACCAGGTTTAAAAAGTGCAAAAATCAAGAGTAACCACCCAATTCAACCCCTTTTTTGTCTGGGATTCAATTGGTTCGTCACCTTTGATTTTGAGATTTTTATCCATTATATCAATTAATAAGAATTATATACAACAATAACATATCTTTGTAAAAGTAACAAATATAGCACATTTTATAACAAATATGACATTTTGAAAAGAAAATAAATAAAAAATAATAAATGCATTTAAACATTAGTAACTCTCTTTATTAATTACTTGATCTATTTCCATCAATACACTTTTAATGCTATTTTTTCTCTCTTGCATAATTTCTTTCCATAATGTCTGTTATGAAAAAGAGGAATTATCTCAACGATTCTTCCCTTTTTTAAGGAAAAAATAAGTTTCCCTCTTTAATGGGATTGCTATTGAGGAAAATTTGATATCTTTTCTCATAATTTTATGTTTATGCTTCTTGTGACCATTTTATATAGTGCAAATCTTCCATAAATATGTTATATATACTATTTATATTTTTAGTGTACCAAATATACAAATTGTGTATACACAATATAATACATGTAACTAAACAAAATAATTATACATGCTATTTAAATATGTGTAGTATATTGAATACATAGCGTTAATATATGATTTTTCTTTTTTCTTTTTTTATTACACAGGGGGTACAGGAAGGGGAATTGGGGAAGGAGATTCGAAGGGACCCTCACCAACAAAGTGAAAGTTCAGGTAGCCAACCAACTGAGTTACTAAGATCCCACCGCTAATATATGATCAAAAATAGTATATACTATTTAAATTTTATATTATGTATCTTGGAAATATTTGATGTATATAATAGTAATACACAAGTAATATACTATTTATGTATTTTATTAATATTCTATATAATGATAATACAGTCTTAAATATTATTATTATTCATCATTTATTCAGTAAGTTATACAACAATTAAATTATAAAATTTAAAATAATATACGTAAAATTACCTTTGTTATTGAATTCAAATTCTTGTATGTTGACATTAAAAATATTTATTACCAGAAATATATCATAATCGTGCAAAGCTCAAAAAATATCTACATGTGTATGGTGTATTTGTGAAAGTTTATGGTATAAAATTAATTACAGTTCTATATATTTTACATATATTATTATTAAAATTAAAATTTTCAAACGTTAAAAAAATCATAAACCACAAAAATTATTTTGGGCATAAATTAGAAACAAATCAATAGTTAATATTAGGCTAGATTTTAGGAGACAAATTTGGAACCATCACAAAATTGGGGATTAGTTATTTTTAGTACGTGAAGCATTTATTAGGCTTTAGTAAGGTTATGCTAATATGGTACTAGTTATTTTTGCTATAATTGTTATACAGTCGGACTTCTCTATAACAACATCGACATATAACAGCATCTCTCTATAGTAGCTAAGTTTTTTCGGAACCGATTTTTTATGTTATATTTTACTTCTCTATAACAACATTTTACCTATAATAACAACGACCAACTTTATAACAATACACTTTTTGTAAAACTACCCCCCATATAACAACTATCTTCTTTTTTTGGTCATATAATAATTAACCATCTTTATAAAGATAGAATATTTATGATTACCAATAATAAGTGTAGAGACTTTGAACAAATATTAAATTTGATACTTTAATACACTATATTTATGACAAAATATTACATATGAATACAACTTTGTAATCTAAAAAATTCATTGTTTTTTATTTTTTTTTATAAATATTTTTTAAAAAAAGGAAAATAATGTGAATAAGGAGTATGAATCCTATTCTTTAGAGTCACCAAAGAGACAAATCTTTGATTCCTAATCCTTTTAAAACGGAACCTATGAAACCAGCTACAATTATAAATTTCCTCCATCATTCTTGAAAGAATTTAATTTTCTAGTAGATTTAAAATGTGTGACTTAGAGCTTAAAACTTTATACATTCAATTATAAATTTATTAAAATTGTGTTATCTTTCTTTAATGTCTAAGTAGTGAAGTAGGCATATGTTTGAGATTTAAAATCTAAATAATTTTGTTAATTTTTTATAACATTGAAAAATATAAAATTAGATTTTATGCATCATTTTTGTCTATAACAGCCAACTATTATTAAAATGACAAATGCTATTATAGGTGTATAACGGTAATTCTCTATAACAGCCAAAAAATTTCGAATCAAACGATGTTGTTATTGAGAGGTTTAACTGTAAACATTTTTGTGCTAAAAATGTGCAATGCACAATTTAACATTGTTTGGTAACGTAATCTTCTCCCAGATTTTTGCACTTACAAGTTTTATTTGATCAGTCCACATAATTATTCATTGTCTACTAAAACACAAACTCTAATTTGCACAAGCTTAATCCTCCATCAATAAACTAACTTAAAACAGAAGCACTGTTATAAATAATAGTTAATTATGGATGTCTATCTTTAGGAAAACTTTAGGGTTTGGGACTTTGGCACTAAATTAATTTTCTCTTATAAATAAAGATGTTCTCTTAATTGTATATCATCACTAACAAGAGAAATAAAGATATCTCTTCTCTTTTCTATGCAATATTCTTCTTGTAGCTATATTATTTTATAACATCTTATCAGCACAAGTCTCTAATCAATTGAGATATCTGCTTCAACCGGGTATTATCTTCTTCTTACAATCTTCTATGATCCAACTTTACAAAGTTGTTTGGAAGTCTTCCCCGCAAGCTAGGGTCATCATATCCGTAAGGTAAGCTTCTAGTGAACTAGAGTCATGCTCATTGTTGGATATGTTCCTCCTTGAAAATTTTTGCGTCATTTGTGTCATGAGTAAACTAACGTAAGCTCGGAGAGGTCATGGAACCCTTATAAGGTTAAGGAATACTCTTAACAAGTGTTAAGCAAGTGTCTAAAGGTTCTGGGATCAAGCAAATCGAAGAAAATAAGTTTGTCGAAAATTTGAGAAAATTTGGCAGAATTTTGGACAGAAATTTTGGGTCAACTTTAGAGAAGTATATCTCCTAGTATATCAGGAGTTTTGAGGGGGAACAAAATCCTAAATTGAAGTTCATTGAGTCTAGTTTCCAACGCAACAAATCGCTCGTCGTTATGACATCGGAGTAGAGAGTTATGGACGTTACAAGTTAGGCCAGCGGAGCAGAGGTGCGCCCACCTACAGTGCGTGGACGTGCCAGCTACAGTGCATGAACGCGCTGCTACAGTGTGCGAAAATTCTAGGTCGGTGCAAATTGACTCTAGAACACTATAAAAGGGGTTTTACCCTTATTTTTCATCCAAACACCCCTAAAACTATCCCAAACACTCTAGAACATTCTTCCAACTTCCACCCATAAATTTTAGCCCAAATCAAGTGTAATCTCGGGATTTAGGCTCGGAAAGTGTGTAGGATTTTGTAGCTCTTGTTCTAAACATCAAATCTTGACAGTATGAAGGAATCTATTGAAGATAAATAAGATTTCAAGCTCTTCCAACTTTTATTGAGGTAAGGATACTCTCTATTTTTGATATTATCAATGGTATTATAGAGATTTAGATGTTAAGGCTTCGTAAAGGCTAGTGATTGGTTGAGACATTGGGAAAACATCGTGTGGGATGTTTTATGGAGTATTTTGGTATTGATGATGATGTTAGTTTTGTTGTTATTGTTGTTGGTTATTGGTATTGTGATTTTGAGCTAGGGATATAAACAGGGGAGATGCTGCTCGAATTTCAGCAGATTCTAAAAGGGGTTTAATTTGAAGGCTTAAGATAAACATACGACAATAAGCCTAACAATAGTATGAATTTTCTTGAATGTAGATATATGAGCTTAGGAGGACAAGCGTTAGGTAGTTAAGGAGACCGAAAAGGTATGTTAAGTCTAAATCTTTCTTTCTAAAGGCATGATAAAGGTATGTTAAGGCTATACCTTTCTTTCTAAAGGCATAATTCTTTTCTTATGAATCCACACATGCTTTCCATAACATCCTTATTCCCAAAAAGCTAGAAGTTCATGATTCACAAAGTTCTTATGATGCCAAATATAGATGTTTTCTATGATAATAATGATGATGATGATGATCCCATTCTAGAGATTCCAAAGCTTATGGATTTGATGCTATTATGAGATTATTGAGCTTATTCTTGATTTTATTCATTGTTGTTGATCTCACCTTATGTTGCCTGTTCCACTGAGGTGAGATATAGCGATGACGATGATTCCATAATGACACTGTTACACCCCGTAAGAGTCTGTGCTATTTTAATTAAGACAAGAAAAAAATGAGTTAAGAAAGTTCAAGGAAAGTTAATCGAGTTAGTAAGAATATCGTTATATATATATGGTTGCCTTAAGTATCCCGAGGTGACATCGTAACCTAAAGGATTTGAAATCGCGTTATGAGCGTATATGAGGTAATGTGAGTGCCCTTTTAAAGTATTTGAGATTATTAGTAATGTTATAGAAGATGGATAAAAGATATGAATATATTTTTGCGATTGGAGTTTCGTCGAAGCTTCGTAAGTTCTCCAGTTACGTTTAAGGTTATTGTGATTCTCCGAACCCTTCGAGATGTGTATGGATTGTTATGTATGTATATGACTATGTATATGCATGTATAAGAGGTTACACGAGGGTCGGAAGAGGATTAGAAGTTAAACGAATCTGAACGAAATGAATCCGAACAACTTCAGAAAAATCTCGGACCAGATTTTTAGCCCATATTGTTGGAGGCATATCTCCTAGTATATGAGGAGTTTTAAGGTGTTTTAAAAGCCTAAAATTAAGTTCATCGAGTCTAGTTTCCAACGCAACAAACCGCTCGTCAAAAAGATATCTGGATAAGCCAATATGGACGATGCAAGTTGGGCTGGCGGGGCAGAAAATGGTGACCCGATCCAACATTCACATTCGGCCCATGAGGCCCATTAACGTCATAAATATAAGGAAAAATTATGTGAGGGCTGATCATTTTCAGATAATATCTTCCAAGAACATTAGAGAGAGAGAAAGAAAACTTCAAGGCTAAGGAAGCCATTTTGATCAAAATCCGAGCTCCGAATCCCGAAGCTCATGAAGAGAAAAACGTTGTACGTTGCGTTGCCTTCAATTTGAGATAAATATTGGTCTTGGGGGATGAAATTTTCGTGGTGGATCTTCTGATAAGGTATTTATAAAATTCCTTTTATGTTATTAAAGTGTTTATTTAGAGTTTTAACGAATTAGAACGGAGAAAACAGCATTATAAACCCGTTTGTTGTTTTGTTGAAATTTATGGGTGAGGGGCTGTTTTAATTGAAATTGATGGACTGATTTGAATTAATATTTTGGTTGTGTTAATCATGGACTATGTGAGGAGAGTGAAGGAACTTAATGGTTATTAAGTTGTTGTAGGAAAACATACAACTTTGTTATGGTTTATGTAAAAATGGAGATGAAAGTATCAAGAGGAAAATTATGATTTTGATGGATGATGAATATGATAATGTTGATGTTGGTTTGACCTTGTAAAGTTTGTATGAAAATTTTCATTTTATGTAGAAAGAAGATCATTGATGTTAAAACCTATTTCGTTGTGAACTTTGACGTCGTTTGGTGTTGTTGGGTTGTTGTTGTTGAATGTTTTGAGCCGAGCTAAGTCTCGGGGGTGTTAGATTTATAGGGGAAATGCTGCCGAAATTTCGGTAGCCAAGTATAACCCCAAAGATTAGGATGTTAACTTTCATGAATAGTAACTGGTAAAAGTGACCATTTGCAGTTTTTGGACGAAACGGGAATTGAGATTTGATGAGCGTAAGGCGCAATCCAGGTATGTAAAGCCTATCTATCCTTCTTTTGGCATGTCCTAGTTACGCTAGGTTAAGATCGGACCCTCGGGGATAACTCTGCTCTTGGAAATCTAGGTTCAAGTTTAGGCACTATTCATTCAGCATAATTGAAACCTAATCTTTACATTTGGTTGAAAGAATGTTAGAACCTTCATAACTTTTGTTGTTGTGTCTGAATCCCTCCGAAACTTTTGTAGACGGCTTTATGGAGCCGAAAGTTTGTGATTTGTGTCCGCCGCCTCAATTTGACTCGAGGTGGGCCCGCAAGCCCTGAGGCTTCCATTATTTGGTTCGTTTGGCTCATTTTCGTCCGATATGAAAGGCAATCGTTTGTTTATGACTTAAGGGTTCGTTTGAAATTCCCTATGCCGTTATTGAACGTTTTGCACTTTGAATGATGTTAGATTTTCGGAGGATGACCTGTGAATCGTTTTTCAAAGGTTTTGCAGTTTGGAACTTCGTAACTTTTATACATTAATTTTGATCGACCTGACTTCTACTCCGAGCCTTCTGGCGTCGGTATATTCCTATATCTAACTATATGTCGAGTCCGGTAACTTACTTATAATATGCATATGGTTTCTGCACTACTCCGTTCGTGCCATTCACTATGATTTCGTTTGTCGGTACCCGGGCCGGCTTTGTGATCGTGCGCGCTATACCATATTCAGAAGTTATGATGTGTTACGGTTTCCGAGGCCTCGCCATAGGGCCGGTTACCGTCTATGGAGTTATGATGTGATATGGCATTTGATGTGTTCTGATGATGTGATATATGTGTGATATGATGTGTCTGGAGACTGTACGGAGATTTGAAAACTTCTGGAGTTATGATGTGTTGTGGCACCAGCGTCGGGGGTGACCACGTTCCTAAACCCTATACATGATTTGATTTGCATTTGTACATTTGCCTTCCGCACAGGTTTGCTTTGCTACCTTGACGTTTGTGTTTGTTCCATTCTGACTTCAGTTGTGTTTGTGATTTCTGTACCTTCTGCTTTACATACTCAGTACTTCTCCCGTACTGACCCCCGGTTCTTCGGGGGCTGCGTTTCATGCCCGCAGGTACAGAAGCTCGTTTGGGTGATCCTCTGGTTTAGGCTACTCATTCTGATGTGTTGGAGAGCTCCCCTTGATCCGGAGCCTAACTTTTGGTACATACCTTCAGTTGTGTGTGTATTCTGTACATTTGTGGCAGTGTGGGTACGGCGGGGCCCTGTGCCGTCATATGTTCGTATGTTCTGTTTTGTTTTAGAGGCCTGTAGTCATATTTGTGGGTCGTGGGTCCGGTGTGTTTGTATGTGGATCTGTTTTGCGTTCTTAAGCGGCCAGTATGCTACTATGGCCAGGACGGCCCATGAGTTTGTACGTGTGTGTGTGCATTTGGGCGATGTATATTCCGCCACCTTTCTGATTTTGATTTGACTATTCTGCACGGGCGACCGCTTAAGATAAGTGTTCGATAAATGTTTGTGTGACGTCTGTTGTTAATTTTCAATTCGAACAATGTACGTTAAGTCTGAATGAGTCTGAATACGATGATACGGTTGTGAGTCTGTTTGGGGTGCCTAAGTAGGGCACCAGTCGCGGCCCACGGGGTTGGGTCGTGACAGACACATCGGAGGTTACCGACCTTACGTCACTCTGATAAAGTAGTAGCTCTTATTTATGCTGTCATGAATGCTATTTATATTATATATGTATATGGATATTTTATGATACCGAGTCTTACTATGGCCGGGTACGGATACTACCGAGCTTATATGGCCAGGTACCGATATTATCGAGTCCCATTATGGCCGGGTACCGATATTACCGAGTCCTATTATGGCCGAGTACGATATTATTGAGTCTTTTATGGCCAGGTACCGATATTACTGAGTCCTATTATGGCCTGGTACTGATATTATCGAGCCTTACTATGGTCGGGTACCAATATTGTATATGTATGTATGTGGATATACGAAATGTTTCTTTTAGAAAAAGGTTAAGTAAGCATGATGAATGTCTTAAGAGGTATTATGAGGTATAAACGGTTCTTTAATCTTACGCTATTCTTCATGGTTTTATCATGTTACTATTCATGCCTTACATACTCAGTACATTGTTCGTACTGACGTCCTTTCTTGTGGACGTTGCGTTCATGCCCGCAGGTAGACAGATCTGATCCTTAGGAGCTTCATCAGCGGAGTTTCAGGAGCGCTCCATTTTCTTCGGAGTAGCAGTCTATTAGTATCACTCTTTTGTATATATACTTGGGCATGGCAGAGTCCTCCCCATCTTTATGGATTCCTATATTCTATAGAGAGGCTCGTAGACAGATGTATTTAGCTAGATGTCCCATAATCTTATTAGTTCATATTGTCGTATAATATTATGGCAGCCTTGATGGCTTGTGGTTATGGGCATAACTGTTGATGATTGTATAGAGATGTGTCATTATCTTGTGACATATACCCTTACAGATTATGGTACCTATGAGCTACTTTGTGGTCCACCTAGAAATGATGATGATGACGTATGTTCAGAGGTGCTCGGTAGGTTAGTTCCGGGTGCCCGTCATGGCCATCCGGTTGGCTTGTGACAGTTCCAACATCCCTTTAAGATTTGACCATATCCATCAGGTAACATTTTTACATTGTTTATCTTTTTGTGGATTTATAAATTGATTGTAAATATGAAGATGCAAGCTTACACTCCGATAGAGATTGAAGAAAGAAAATTAACCATGGAAAGTGATAATATTTTGATATGCTTGTTGTGATTATAACTAAAGATGTGTTAGGGAAAAATTATCTACATCATGTATGTCTCGATTTGCTCCTGAAGTAGCAATATCCTAAAAGAGATTTTAAGCTATCACAATTTGATATGCTTAAGACACATTCAGATATGTTCCATTGTGGAAGAATGAGAATTTTTATAAGTGTTACAAATACCGATCCATTTCCTAAAGCGAATGTAATCACGTGTAGTAAAACTTATAAATATGGGCGTGTGTTTCATTATGACTCAACTCCAAAAGAGGTAGAGTAATTGAAAAAAAGAAATATTCTGAATATTTTGTTCGTTACTCCGGAAGTAGTAAGACTCTGAATTCTACTCTTATAGTAGGAGAACTCTAAATCTACTCTCAGAGTAGTAGAACTTTGAAATTTACTCCTGAAGTAGTAAGACCTTGAAATTTACTCTCGAAGTAGTAAAACCTTTAAAATCTACTCCCGAAGTAGTAAAACTTTAAACTTTACCCCTGAAGTAGTACAACCTTGAAATTTACTCGAAGTAGTAAACCCTTAAATTTTACTCCTGTAGCATTAAATCTTTAAAATTTACTCCTGAAGTAGTAAAACTGTAAATTTTACTCCTGGAGTGGTAAAAACTTTGAACTTTACTCCTGAAATGGTGAAATTTTGAAATTTCTCCCCAAGTACAAGGAATTTGTAAGATATATGAGAAATAATTTGAAGCGATCTCTTCTTGTGCTTGATCAAAATAAGGAGCTATTAATGAACGTCGTATGTCAAGCACGTTTAAATAATTAATTCCCCGAAGCGAATGAAAAAAATAATAATACCACAACTTACCTCTTGGAGAGACAGAATAACAAATGATATATATATTAATTTTATGGTATGAAAGTCATTACAAGACGTACAAATCTTTGAGTGTTTTCTACTATAACCACACCGATATAGTATGATTAGTTTTGAGTGTTAATTATGGTTACATTTGTTATTTGATCCTTGTATATTATTTGGACTTTTGTCACGTTTTGATCACATTCATATTATAGATGGTTAAATTTTGCTAGCACGTACAATGCATATGCAGAGTGTTACACACATTAGCATTATGTGTTATTAAATTATAGGACTTATCAATGCAGTGCCGGGTTGCCCTGTTTTTTTAAACCACCAATGTTTTCACTATATTAGATAACTACTTTTTCACTTCTCTCTTAACTTCTTTCTGTATTAAAATTTAATATTTGTGAACAGTCCAAAAAGGAGCTCTTTACTCAAGTTAGTATCGGTGGACAAGAGTTATACAAGTCATTATTTGACCATAATGCCTTTGCGTCAATGATGTCAACCAAGTGCACAATATTATTTGTTTGTCAAATGTTAGGCGATACGTATAAAATCATGAGTAGTAATTAGTACTGTATTTTTGGGTTGAGCCTAAAACTAAATAGGCACTTGATACATAATAAGACCCATAATAATTTTATGTTTTCATCCTTTGTTCTGGTATATACGGGCCACCATCCAATTTCATTAAATTAATATTATTATATTAAGTTTTGGATACATCATAAAAGGATTCTCTTTGAAAAGTACTGTGTATAAATTGTACTATTTTCACTAGTGCATCACGTATCTGTATTGGTTCTCTCAGCAGAATATAACCATTGGTTTGTTATATCACTTAGTTTCGCTTGTACTTTCTAACGGTACTAATATTTAATGTGTATTCATTTTACTTTGTGTATGTCATTCCATTAGAAGATATGGATAATTTTCCAAGCAAGTTTGGATTAAAATCCTATTATGAATTTATTATTTTTAAAATGTCCATTCGTTTACTATTTTCTTTCATGTCATCAGAAACATCTCATCAAATTTTCTTTCATGACACCAGTAGTGTCTAACAAAATCAATTAAGGGCTCCAGAAGAGCTAATCATTTATCTAGAAGATCATGGCACTAGTAGTGTTCAAACAGTATGTGATTATGGAGAATAAATTAAAGGCTCCTGAAGAGCTTATATAGTATTATGTCATTCGTTCTAGATTGAAATATACTAAGTTGTTATGCTCAAAACACAAGTTGTAGTAAATCCGAAGTTTACTAAAGTAAATGGCTATCATATTGAAGCTATAAATGATTGGAGAATTAAATATCTTCAAAATTATAATGGGTAAGAAATATGTATGTGAATGGTTACCCTCTTTATTCCCCACATTATACTACACAAATATAAGCATGGTGAAATCAGTTGTCACGATAAATAGAAGTTTATTGGTACAAAAGAAAAAACAATCATGTCATAGTAAACCAGAAGTTTACTAAAACAAATAGCACATGGCATGGTAAACATGAATTTTACCTTTAAAAATAATTTTATTAGTCGGCGTGAGCGATTTTGGCTATCCCGATTCAAATATGATGTGTAGATTGAGCATTTGACATATATTGACGAACTAGAAGATTCGTTAAGAATTTATTTTTGTTGCTTGTTCTCATGATAAGTTGAAATACTAGCTAATGTTGGGATTAAATTCTCTAAATTCTGGAAAAATATATAAGGTGAATATGGGCCCGTTCACCTATATGTGATGTCTTAAGAAGATGCATCGATAAGATGATCACATGTGCTTTTACTGTCAACTTGCAATTTGACGTGTGCATAATTTCTTGCTCAAAATAATTAAGTTAAGAGCACAGTTTTCAAATTATGTAGTCAAGACAATCCATCTTGACAATGCTGGTTTATATCCAAGCTGGTTTGGCGTTAAATGCGTTCAATAAATAGTTAAACCATTGCTTATGAGAACAAAGCTTCATGTGCTGGTCTGAACTATGATATATTGTATACAACATCACTTGTATGCTTCAGACCAACAAATTATGGTAAATTCTCCCCTCACAATTGGTTCAAGGTTAGGAACTAGATATTTCCATCTAACAATTTTTTCATGTGTGGTATATGATTAATTAATCTACATGATGCACAAAGATGGATTCCCCCTAAAGAAGATGGGATATATGTTAGATTTTCTAACATAAGGGGGAAAGAATAAGTATCTAGGAAATATGTTATGAATTATCATTAGTATTGATCCTCATTCAAAAGGTAATTCAAGTTAAATGCTAGAAGCATTGCTGACGCAAAACTAGTTTCATATTTCAGCTGAAAAATGCTCTTATTAATATTAATGTCCCTGAAGGACAACGTATACAACATGCATGAAGCATGATAGATCAATCGGTTCCAAATGAAATAACCCTTGAAAAGGGAGAGGAGCAAATGATCAAAATAGTCATAATAAGGAGGCAATGTGCTCGTAAAGAGCATACGACATAGCACTTCATGAAACCTCATGAGAGGTTTAGGTACCTAAAATAATGAAAGTGATCAGATCTCAATAATTTATGTCATATTGCGAACCGATACAAATGATATATCGTCGACGATATCTTTCGGACAATATAGCGCAATATTGTAAAAGATTGTGAGGATCTAAATTTTATGTCTATAAAGTATGCCAACATAGACATTATTACCAAGTGAAATGATGCATTTTGGTAAGCTTCAAGCTTATTGGACCTGCAGTCCAGACAACAGAAAATGCCACTCATTTAAATATTAATGGATATTGTCACTTGACAAAATTTATATGAAAATTCTTGAAGAATTTTGAATGCCTGAAGCATATACAAGTTCTAGAAGTTTTGTTCATTATTCTTATATGAATTAAATCAAGCAAGGTGAAAGTGATTTAATCACCTTAATGAATGTTTAATGACGAAGGGTCTATTTATCCCTACGTCTTTGTGGAAATCAAAATCTGTCATGTTGTTAGTGCAAGTTGATGACTTGAGAATTATTGAAACTCTTGAAGAGTTTTCAAAAGAAATAGTTATCTGCTGAAAGAAGTTGAAATGAGAAACTTGTAAAACAATTTGGTCCAGAAGTGCCATATCTTTATGCAATTGATGCATTTATACATTTTGCAATGACTATGAGGATTATGGTCATACGATGTTGTTTTACATGACAGTCAAATCATATGTATAAAGATAACATCTGTTTATAAAATAAGTCAGGAATGCACTTGGAGTGATTTCAACAATATTATATGCCGACGCAACTCTATCCAAAGACTGAAGATGCAGCAACATACATAGTCCAACTAAAGAGTGGATTCATAAAAGGACAAAGCTCATTTCACCAAAGTTGTTCTTCACAAACGAGCTCCAAAAGAATGGTGATATCAACGTGCAACAAATTGTTTGAGTGATAATATGGCTGATTTATTCACTAAGTCTATACCAACTATTCTCCTACA
The DNA here is from genome assembly GCF_019175385.1 of Lycium barbarum. NCBI lineage: Eukaryota > Viridiplantae > Streptophyta > Magnoliopsida > Solanales > Solanaceae > Lycium > Lycium barbarum. The sequence goes on from NC_083340.1 coordinate 33,339,623, forward strand.
CACCTTACCTCCATCCACAATAGCCTCCATCGCGCCATCCCCCGCCAAGTATTTGTCTAGTATATACTAATACTATTTGGAACAATAATGTTTTGGTTACTTACCGAACATAAGAAAATATGTAAGATAACCATTCGTTTCCAAAAAGAATAACTTCGTACCAAACTCACCCAAAGTCTAAGAGCCTGTTTGGATGGGCTTTAAGCTAAAAAAATTAAGTTGGGGTAGTCTAATTTATTTATTTTTTTGCTTATAAGCTGCTTTAAATAAGCTAAATCAAATGGGCCTAATTATTTTTTTGAGCTTATTTTAAGCACAAAATGACTTTAAGCTGCCCAGCTAAACACTCAAAAAAGCTGAAAACAACTTATAAGCAACTTATAAGTCAATCCAAACGGGCTCTAAGACTTTTAGCTTCCGCATAGCATGCATGCGAAAAGGTTTCCGAGTTGATAACATTTTATATATATATATATATATATATATATTGTAGAGCTAGCACTTATAATGTGAGATGATCAATAGTCCTGTTGATTAACATGATCTCTATTAAGTAAAAGGTTTGCAGGACATGGACCACCCTATATAAATTTTAAATATCTAGGCATGACACATGTACACGTCAAGTTTCTTCTAAACAGCTCAAACATGGGCATTATCTTGATCTAAACTTACTATTGTCCCAGTTTGGAGATTGGTTTAATTGTTTTTGGTTTCATACAGTTGACCAAATTTACTTCGGTTAATTAAGGCACTTCCCCTTAAATTTATGGATTTAGCAATAATATGGTTAACCGATAACTAAATTGAAAAATCGCATTAATTAAAAATAATAATCTGTCAGTGTAGGCTTTGTTACATGTAGTTATTTAGTTACTTAAATCACAATATAAAAGAAGAATACCATATATACAGGCTCAATTGCAACAGCCGGGTTAAATCCTTGAATTAGTGATTTAAATTACCAAAATCACAAGCCTCCAAACTATATCCAACAAGAATATCGAGTTAGTCAATTCAGCAACCGTATGTCCTGTATTTAGTTTTGCTCATTTGTAGAGTTATGCTTATCATTGTACTACTAGTATTTTCACCCAACCATCTGTTTTAGAGATATTTTTTTTGGTTGTGTTTTGTTACTTTCGCCATAAACCTAGTATAAAATTTTGTGTGATGTATTTCTAAGTTAAAAGTTTACAACTATATCCATTATTAGAACAGGACATATTTCGTTAAAAGGTAAATGCGAGCTCTTCTGGTTTTATGCTTGCGTTTATTTGTTTATGCAGGTTTCAAATTGGATAACACCACGGGATTAAAATGATTAATTCCATACAAGAGTTGAGCTAGTCTTAAATTCAACACATTGTCAATAAAATTGTATTAATATATTATTGAAGTTCAGTTTTTTTTTTTTTTTAAATAGTTCAATTAATAGATCTAATTAAAGGGCCCGGTTCAGAAATGTACCATAATTTTCAGTCTTTTTAAACAATCTAGCACTAAAATCAAGTTTTCACCCAGTAGAGTGAAAAAGTCACCTGAATCACGCCTAGAAGAAAGTCGTTGCTTCAGAAATGCAATAGCTTTCATCCAAAAATTTAGCATAAAAAGGTACTTGGGTTTCATCACAAATAGTCAAGGATAATCTCATAAATTCGCCGAATATATTCAACTTCAACTTCAAAATTTGAAATTTGTTACTTTTTTCAGTGGGTGATTGGACGAGGTTATATACAAAATTTGAGGGAGATTAGAGGTGATTTTGACTACTTTGAAGTCAAAATTCAGATATAAAATCAAGGTGGAAAACATCGTGACGACATGTGTATTGTATATCATGTGTATCGGTTTATATCACAGAAAAATATACAAGGATATACACATTTATACATGATATATAGGAGATATATAAAAAAAATGTACATGGATATACATGCAAGAAACACAGAAATACATGGGGATACACAGTGATATTTACCATGCTTCATCTCGTCTTCTTCAATGCATGAACTCAAAACTTTGACTAGCAACAAATCAACCCAAGATAAGCTCAAAATATAGTATAAGTTTCACGTGTGTTATCGATAAGATTTTAGAACACTCACTTCGACTTACAACACTTTTCGGCTCTCTTGTTTTAAATTTGAGAGAGTTAACCTTAACAACATGTGTGTTTGAAGGTCTTCCTCCAAGTTAAGTCATGCAAGATCCACAATTAATGTCACCGTCTAGTCGATCGAAGCCCAGCCAACGACTACATGTGTATTGTATATCATATGTCTGTCACAGACAGATATACAAGGATATACACATTTATACATGATATACGGGTGATATACAGATATACAGGAACATATATAGATATACATGCAAGATACACAGATATACAAGAAGATATACATTGATATTTACTGCGCTTCATCTCGTCTTCTTCAATGCATGAAATTAACTCAAAATTTCAACTAGCAACACTTCAAATCAATTCCAGACAAGCTCAAAATTTAGTATAAGTTTCACATGTGTTATCGATAAGATGGAACACCCACTTAAACTTTATTACACCTCGAAAATTTTCACGTTGTTTGCATTGTGAGTAAACTAACGTAAGCTCGGAGAGATCATGGAACCCTTACAAGGTTAAGGAATACTCTTAACAAGTGTTAAGCAAGTGTCTAAAGGTTCCGGGATCAAGCAAATCGGAAAAAAAAAGTTAGACAAAAATTTGGGAAAATTTGGCAGAATTTTGGACATAAATTTTGTGTCAAATTTAGAGAGGTATATGTCCTAGAATATGAGGAGTTACGTAATCCATAACCTATGTAAATTGAAGTTCATTGAGTCTAGTTTCCAATGTAACAAACTGTTCATCGATATCACATCGGAGTAGAAAGTTATGGACGTTTCAAAATTGGTTGGCAGAGGCTCTTCGCAAACGCGAGCCAATTTGGAGTCAGTTCCACCGACTTCCAAGGGGTATAAATACCCCCCATCAACCCCATTTTTTCATCATTATACACCCTCATGGGTTCTAGAAACCTCTAAACACATCCTTAAGAACTTATAGCCCATTAGATCAAGAATTCAACAAGATTATGCTAAACTAGTTCGTGAAAAGCGATTGTTCTTGCTTCTACGTGATGTTGTGGTGAGTTTGGTCTTGAAGAAAGTTGTGTGAGTTGAAGTTCTTCAAGTATAAGGTATGTTTTTCATCTTGTCTCTTATATTAAGTTGAATTGAAGGTTTAGCAAGTCTTAAAATTAAAAATAGTTATGGAGAAAAGGTCATAAAGGGTTGTGTTGTAGTTGTTGAGTTCATGAACTGTTTTGAGCATGTTGTGGCTGTGTTATTGAACCAATTTCCATGTATATGAATAATATCTAATGTTGTTGATGTTGATGAGATTATGCTCCTTAATTTGGAAGAAAGGAAGTGTATATTGTTATTGTATGTTGGTATAATTTGGGTTGTTTGGTGTATATTCTTTGTATGGGCAGTGAAAGGAGTATTTAAGGACTTTTGTAAACTTTCTATTGTTAGTGTGGGTTGTTGTATATGTTGAGGTGATTGGAGAGTAAGGGGAAATGCTGCCCAAATTTCGTTAGCTTACTTAACAACTTGGTTTGACCTCATAAGCATTTCATTGAATTAATGTCATGACCCGATTAGGGGCCGTGACGAGTACCCGATACTTGTACCGAGCACCCCTTATCTGTCATTTTGCCTTTACCTCTTAGCAAGCCGTATGAACAGTGCCATATATTTTTTTTGAACATTAACATTAGCAGCGTCATTATGAACATAAACTAGTAAACTTCGTTATCACTTTATACAACAACATTAAAATGCCAACACACCATATATCTAACTGTACTTGACTGACTGGGCATATCTGTCTACGAGCCTCTAGACATAGTACACTTATACATAGAAAGGGCCGAGTACTGCCGTGCCCGAATATACATACACAAAATAGTACCGCGGAAGTGAGGCTCCGGAACAACTGGAGCGCTGTCAAGGGCGGCTGGTAGAGCTTCTAAGGATCAAATCCACCTGTCTGCTGACCTGCGCGGCATGAAACGCAGCGTCCACAAGAAGGGACGTCAGTACGAATAGTGTACCGAGTATGTAAGGCATGGAAGATAATACAAGCTGTAACATAGAGTATGATTAATAATATCATGGAGTCATAGGACATATAATGAGACAAGAAAGTAACCTGTACATAGGAGGCCCCTTTTTGGGCGGCTATCATGCATGGTTTGTCTTTTCCTTAAAAAAAACGATTCTCTTCCATGAACGTAGAAAATAGAACTTATATTATGTCGTATCTTACCGTATCATTTTCTATCGTGCCCTACCATATCTTATCGTGTTATATTAGGTCGTGTCCTATCGTGTCTTATTATAGCGTATTGTATCATGTAATATCATATCTTATTACAGCATGTCGTATCGTGTTATATCATGTCCATGTCATAGCATAGCGTATCATAGTGTATCACGCCATAGCATAGATTGTCGTATCATAGCATAGCTTGTCATATCATAGCATAGCTTGTCATATCATAGCATGGCTTGTCATATCATAGCATATCATGTCATAGCATAGCTTGCCATAGCATATCTTATCATAGCATAGCGTATCATAGCGTATCATATCGTAGCATAGCATGTCATAGCATATCGTATCATAGCATGTCTGGTCATGACATGGTAGGTCATATCATAGCGCCGAGCAATGTCGGCTCACCCACATAGCGCCGATATACACCGGCTCACCCATATATCCCGCGTCCGGGATGATAAGCCAGCTGATCAGGTGGCAATGAAACATGTTTCCCTTCCCATTCCCCCATATATCCCTTCCCCCCATCCCAGGGTCATATACATATCTTATATACATATACATGTCGTTATATTCATATACATAGCTTGTATACATATACATGTTTTATATACATATTCATATAAGCATGCAAGGGAGCCCAAAGAAAAATCATGTAGCCATCGGAGTGACGTAAGGTCGGTGACCTCCGATTACACTATGGAATACTCGTGATCGCTTCGTCTCGCCTTGAAGGGACGAGTATTTTAAGGTGAGACTATCAACGAAGAATAATATTAAAGTAAACGTAGAATGAAATCGGGGGTATCATAGATGTCAGTTCATAGGCTTTGAAACCCTTAGAAAATAATGTCATAGCTAAGGAATATAAATAAGATTCAAAAATTAGTTTATCACTTTCATATTCACATAGAATACTTAGCTTAGGAATCTTAGTCATAGAATCGTTCCGGTAGTACTTATCATAGGCATATCCCCTCGTCTAGCATCATTGTTATCATTATCATCATGGAAGTCTCCTCGTTAGAGTAGTTATAGTACTTATCATTTGGTAACGAAATCGGGATCAAAGGATTCCCTTGGATTCAACTTCTAGTAAGTCCAACAAGACTATAAGGAAAATTCGAGAGTAACGGGCCCACCTCGGGCCGGATGAGGTAGCGTATACTATTTACATAAGTTACATGTCATGGCGTTACTTGTAAGGGTATTAGGGTAATCGGGTCCCATTTATACAAGTTCTAGGGGTTTAGGAGGTCCTTTCAACATTTGCACACTTTCTAGTTCAATTCTACTAAAGGAAAAAAAGGAAACTTTAGGTGCGGATTCCGGGGGATAGGGTTGCCCCCGAGGCTCGTACCCAACTTATTACAGCTAAGACATGCCATAGAAGGAAGGGTGAAGCCTTACATACCTCTTTCCGCTTCTTTTGCTATTCCGAATTCAAGCTGCAAATCCGCCAAAATCTGCGATTTGGTCACATTTACCCAAACTTTCATTAGGGTACTTAGAGTAAGAATCTTAAGGAAACACTTGGCTACCGAAATTTCGGCAGCATTTCCTCTGTAAATACACCATCGTCAACATTTACCTAGCAAGTTTTCAATCAACAACAACCCGGGAATTCAAACCCGGCCAAACTATTAACATAACTCAACCACACTAACAATTTCCATATTCAATCCAAGATACATTATAACAACTTAATCAATTTACTACTTCTTTCAAAACCTTCCAACTCCAATGAAAACAATAACAACCTTATAATATATATTCCAACAACACCATACTAATATTATTATCTTCCATACATGTAAGAACATAATATTCAATTTACATAATCTTCCAAGATAAGCCTCCAACTACTAATACTTCACTAAGCTCATTAGGCTTTTGTTTGCAATATAAAATCCACAACACAACAACCAACATACTAAATAAAACTTGCTCACCATGCATTCATGATTCACCAAATATACACGGCTATACATGTGATATACAACTCACCGCCACACAACTATATTCTTGCTATTCATGAATTTCACTCACTTTTGCACACTACAACATGCAAAAATATCCATAACATGTAAATAATAAGTTCTTACCTTCTTCCTTGATCTTTCACTTAGCTAAGTCTTGCAACTTGCTAGAATATGAATTTTTCTTGCTCCAAAGACCACTCCACCTTGCTAGGAATCCTTTAATTGGTAGAAAATAATTTTTGAAGAAATTTTTGTCAATTTTCTTGTCAATTTTTGCACTTGGCCGAAATGGCCTTGGATATTTCTCCTTCTTTCCTTTTTCTCAAGTGTTCTTGAAGTTTCTAAATGAGATATGACTCATTAATTGATCCTTTATATTAATTATCACATGGATAATTAATAAAATCATGGGCTTGGGCCATGTTGGCCGGCCATCCCTCACAAATTTGGGCCTTATTTTTTTTTTTTTTTGATTTTTTTGGGCCAACTCGGTTGATCCCGAGTTGGGCCTAGCCCACTGACCGTTCGACCTTAAAACGTTCATATCTCCTTGTACCGATGTCACCTGGGAACCCACGACCTATGGTTAGAAAGCTAATTCAATTATCTACAACTTCTATTTCTTGGTATTTTTCCAAATTCCAAACTTATAATACCGTTTTTGCCCCTAAAAGTCAGATCACCCGAAAACGTTTTCTTAAAAATATTCGTTTGGAGGACTTCCACTTTGATTTGGCCCAAGGGTCCTTCTTGAGTTGTGTTTAACTTCACATATGTGATTCATATGACTTGTCACATGTTCCAAAAAAAATCTTAACGTGTGGGCCCCACCTCAGCTTACAAATAATCCGACGTTTAAAATTACAGGATATAACAATTAACCTTGGTGCAAATTATCTTAAATGTAGATTTGCAAATTCGGAAGGTTAAGCGTTAAGTAGTTAAGGAGATGACAAGGTATGTTAAGGTTGTCCCTTTCTTTCTAAAGGCATGATTCCTTTGTTGTGAACCTACTCATGATATCCAAGATGTTCCTATTCTTAAAAATGCTAAAAGTTTATGATTCTAAGATTCCTATGATAATGTTGACAAATGTCTTCCGTAAAGATGATTTCATTTCTAGAGATTCGAAAGCTTATGGTTCTTGATGTTCTCATGATATTATTGAGCTTGTTTCATGATTATTGATTATATTCATTGATGTTGATCTCATCTTATGATTTCGTTCTTTCAAGGTTTAGATATGTTCATGATGATCGTTCCATAATGATAATCGGAGGTTTACCGACCTTACGTCACTCCGATAGATTTATAGCTTTTATTTGGGCTTTCATGCATGCTTTATATATATGTATGTTTTTTTTCTCACGTCGCGCCGCGCTATATTCGGCCGGCAAGCACGTAGATGTGAACACCATTGCAGTGGGCAATTTATGATGTTACCTCGGACGCGGGAAGATGATGATAACACCGAGCCTTACATACTTAGTACATCATTCGTACTGACGTCCCTTTTTGTTGCGGACGCTACGTTCATGCCCGCAGGGAGACGGACCAGACCCCTAGGCTGCTTTATCAGTGATATTACAGGAGCGCTCCATTCGTTCTGGAGCTACAGTTCAGCTGGTATTGTTCTTTTGTGTGTGTATATATATATATATGGACATGACGGGGTCCTGACCCGTCCTTATTATGTTATGTACTCCAGTAGAGACACGTAGACATATATGCACAGTTAGATGTTCTATGACCTTCTCGATCCTTATTTTGTTGTATATCTTTTGGGCTGGTGTCCCTTACCACTGACGATATTTATGAGTTAGCAAGATGGCCCACTCAGGTATGATTATATGATGAGATGTACTTATGTTTTGTGGTGCTCGGTAGGCTAGCTTCAGGCGCCCGTCATGGCCCTCTAATTGGGTCGTGACAAACTTACAACACTTTTCGACTTTCAATGTTTAAATTTGAGAGAGTTAACCTTAGCAATTTTACGTTTGAAGGTCTTCCTCCAAGTTAAGTTATGTAAGATCCACCATTAATGCCACCGTCTCTCCACCACCACCACTTTGTCGAAGCCCAGCCACCTATCCTTCATAGTCATTGCTTAGCACACCTCCTCAATAACACACTGATTTTCTTACCGATCATGCAAATCTTCATCGGCTTTATCATATTATTTTCTAGATCAACCCTCCCTGCCATTTCTCTCTATACTCAACTTTCTCTCTTTATATCCTTGTATAACACACATGATGTCATGTCAGCAAAAAGTCTTAATTGGTACAATTGTTGAGTAGTGTAAGTGTTCAATAGGAACAAATCCAAGCTTAGAAAAGTATAGGGGGTCATTTATGTATTTAGCTAAATCAAATAAATTTTTATTATTGTTTCTTGTCTTTGGTTTGTGCTTGAAATTGTGGTCTAACGCTATAATGTGTGTGGGGAAAAAGGGACATTGGACAAAATCAACTCCAAAAATTGTTGATCATGTGAGAACTTCCCAATTACCATATAAGCAACTTAATATCACATCCCAATGTGGGACAACTTAACACCCCTCCGTCCTCCCGCACGTGCGTTCAAGCCTACCAACTGGAGCGTGGACAACATAATATTAGGGTCTGACATCGGTTAAACAAAAAATTTAGAATGGATTTAGCTCTAATACCATGTGAAGAAATGGAGTGTACTGCATATATGTAACTCAACCCAAAAGGTGGCTCATGAGGTGAGGATTGTGTAACAACTTAATAGCTTGTGGCCTATTGCTTTCCAAAGACATGTGAAAAAATGCAGATAGAAAAAAAAATTAGAGAGCATTAAGAAATAAGGTAATTACAATAATATAATGCTTGTTAAGGATATCATAGAGATGTCCTTAATGCACAACTAAATATTTGTCTGAGAGTTCGTTTGTTTAACCATAAGTAGCCACAACATTGTTAACAAGGTCTTCGAGATAATTACAATTTATGCACCTAGAGAGTAGCTACTGGTTGCTGCTAAGCAAATCATAGATTCAATGTTTAAATATAGTAGTAAAACATGAGCAATGAAAAATAACCATGTCAATATGTCATTTTCTTACCGAAATTTATCTCTAAGTCAAACAAGTTCAAGATTGTTTCATTGTAAGGTCAATTCTGGGAGCACAACTAGAACTTCTTGAAATCTTGGACGTAGGATATTGCTTCTTCTCCTTATTTTCATGACTTCTCCTTGCAATGCTTCTCATGGCCATTGTGAAAGAGAGCTTTGGGTTGAGTCTTGTAGAACTATTGAACTCTTGGCAGAACTTTCTATGTGAACTCACAGCTTCTTCAATGGCTACTGGTGATCCCCGTTTTAGTCCTTCTTTTACAGCCTCAGAACAAAGGCCACACACCCATTTTCCTGCATATGATTCTTTAATTCTTTCAATGTAATCTCGAGTACATTCCTCTCGAAGGCCACAGCATTTGCATTGTGCTTGCATAAGTACTTCATCAATTGTGCTAATGTTCTCAAAGTCTTTTTCAATTTTATTAATTTCAACAGATACATCTGATTCCGCCTTCCTTAGCACTTGTCCACTCTAAATCAGAAAGTAAGATTTCAATTCATTAGTTTACGGGCAAAAGAAACACAGTGGTTTTTGTTGTAAAATATATCCCACATACACAAGAATAATATTCACGTTAAATAACAAACAAGAACGAAAGAATATGGATCTCACAATTTTCTCTTTGAAATGAAAACCAAGAAAACGTCGAACGCTTAATAAATTGTTTAATTTACACTATCACAGTGTATAACGTACTCTAAAAGTATCGCGAGAAAAATTCTCATCCCACGTGGTGTGTTCTAGTGGGGTCATTTCTCTTATTAATGTTGACGAATTAGGGGCTCAATGAGCTCATAAATCTTAGTTTGAATGGGAATGAACTTTGATATGATCAAGACATATATTTCAGCAAGTATTTTCGAGAATATGTGAATCGCTAATTTAAGTAAAATGGCTTAATCTACATAGTGAGTGAACAAAAAAAAAATTAAAAGAAGAAACATATTTTGCACTTTAGAACAGCTAAAGCTTTTTTATGCAAATATATAGGTCAAGAAAAAATTGTCTGCATATAATCAGGCAAATAATTATGTATACATCAACCAGCGTTTATTCAATTAGACAACATGCATTGGAATACTTCTAATCTTTTCGCTTAGAATAAACCATTTTACACAGCATACATAGATAACATTATGACTCTAAATTGATCTTTACACTGAAAGCATGCACAAAATCACTTCAGAAGTATCTCCGCCTTTAGGCATAGAGAGACAGAGACAGAGAGAGCATCTCCTTTTGTGTGTGTGCGCGCGCGCCTAAGTATGTGTGTGCATTGTTGTGATTGTGTGTGTATGTGTATGAAACCCAAAATCACTTGGTATTACCATGATAGGAAAGTTCGTTCTTCCAAGTGCTGCAGCTACAATTTCCAATGCTACATATACAGAGAGAAAGAACTTTTGCTTACCCATCATCTCTCAAGTGCTATATATAGGTTTCACTGACTTGATGATTATAAATGAGGGATCCAAAAAGGTAAATGAATCTTATATAAAGAACAAGTGAAACATGAACATATAGGTACTTGTTAATGTATTTTAGAAACTTTCTTGTTCATGAGTGGATAGGAACTTCCTAATTAATTTTAGAAACTATCTTTCTCATGCTAAGGGTGACTACCTTTACAGGTAAGAAAAAGGGAAAAAACCATCTATAACTAGTAGTAGTCCTTTTTTAACGAAATGCTAAGTTCACTTGCCACGCTTGCATTAATGAGATATTTGTCCAATTAAGGCTTTTGGGTTGCAAGTTGCAAGAGATAGTTCTTATATTTCCATTATATGAAAAAGGTAGTACTCTAGGTAGCATGTGACTTACACGAATTTTGCGACTAAAAATCTGTGAGTTTTTCAAATTTATGGAATTTTATAAAATTGGACAGACTCGTGAGAGAGTTGATTGTACATGTATTTGTATAATTAATATATTCGTGAAAGTTTGTGCATGAAGGTCTGCATTTTGGGTGAAGGATTAACATGAATACCATGTGAATTCCTGTATTAAAGCACAGCCTAGCCATAGGAGCTAAGAAGCTAGCATTTCGATGAGCTAGCACTGCGAAAAAATCCCTTACCAATTGAAATTAATATTGACTTATCAAAATTAATTAGAGATTCTTAGCATGTTAACATCAAGAAAATACGCGTTAATTACTCCCACATTTTGTCGTATTGCGGGTCGCGACGAACTAGCCTGGGAAAACCTTATGTTGATCACGTCTATATATAGGGAAGAAAACCAAGTAGCTGATAACTTAGCCAAAGTAGCACAACTTTGAGTGCTTGTGAAGATTTTATTGTAATTTTCGAATCCCCTAGACCTTTTGCTATAAAAAATATATCTTGCCTAAGACATATTGCTGATCTTTGATTTTAGTTTGAAAGTGGTTTTTTTTTTAGTTTAGCTAAATCTGTTGGATTAGGATAATTGTTTAGGTGTTCTTAGTTACTCCATCTGTTTCCTAATAAGTAGTGTTTTAAACTTGGGGATACCCATTAATAAAATTACTTATTTCTAGAAAGTAAGAAGTGTTTTTACGGATTTACCATTAATCAAATGTCTTGAGAAAGAAATAAGCTCTTTAATTGTTTTTTTGGTTATGTAAAACTCCATTTATTTAAATAAGGGTAAAATTGGAAGAAAAAAATCAATTCCCTCTTGATTTTATGAAATTAAATACCATATATTTGAAATAAAATGAAAAGATAAAAACACCACTTATTATGAAAACGAAAGGAGTACTATGCAAAATGCAATGAGCAGCGTGAAAGGATTTTGTTGAAGAGCTTAAGTTCTACTAACCCACAGTACAAAAAACTATCGATATAATTAGATTATTGAAAATATATTTACATATAATTTTACCTAATAAATTAATAGGTAATAAAAAATAAATTATAAACAATTTGCTACGGCACATCAAATTATACGCACTAATCACAAAGTCGCACTCGCAACTCGCAAGCAGTTTGATCTAACAGCCCGATCCCTAATTTTAAGTTTTGACGCTCAATTTAGAATAAGCCTGTCAATTGGGCCGGGTCGGGCCGGGACGGCCCACCAAACCCTGTCCATAACCGGCCCGGCCCCCAACCCGGTAAGATGGTGGTGGGCTGGGCTAGTGGAAAAAACAAGGGGGCTGGGCCGGACATGCCATTTAGCCCAGTAGCCCGGCCCACCAATAGCCCGGGTTCTGGCCCACTAAGGGCCCGACCCGACCCACTTCGAATTGATTTTTTTTTTAAAATTATTTAAGTGGCATGTTTGTGTATATCTTGTATATGTTGATGGTATATTTGTGTATATCTTGAATATGTTGTTAGAATGAAGACTCCCAACGGCTATTCAAGTGTTAAAAATTATAAAAAGTTGAGAATGTGATATAAGACTACATAAGTAATTTAAAATAAAACTTTAAACTTAAATTGATAACATTGCAAATTCAAAACATACAAACTTGATCGGTTAACTTATTACAAATGAAAAGTTCAAAACACTAGCATCAATGGAGAAATTTATAGAAGAGATAAAATTCAAAGTTCAATTTTGTGTCTTTTGTCTAAGTGCCTACCTAACGGACCAGTACCCCCAAAAACCGGTTCGGACTTATGGAGATATATTTGACTACAATGTCGACATTTAACATGTTTCTCGTCTACTCACTCAAAATGCAACCACATAGGACTTGAAATTGATCTTCGAACTCGAGGAGGAGGTGGAGGATTATCATTATCCATTAAATTTGAATTTTGAAATTTGAACTTGGAAGTTGGAAGAGAGAGAGAGATTGATTTAGATGAGTAGGAAATTTAAGGAAAGATGAGAGTAGGGAATTGTGAGACAATATGGAGAAGAATAAATGATATTTATAGATTGAAAATAGGGCCAAAGTATAATTTAAGGAACTTGATGGTTAAAATAAAGTTGACAACAACTAGATTTTAAAGTATCAAACTTAATAAATTTTAGTATTACATTTTTTTTAAATAATTAAAATCCGGCCCGGCCCACTTAGCCCACTATGTACCCCTACCCGGGTAGGGGGCTGGGCCGAACACCCCTTTCCCTCCTCCAACCCGGCCCCCAACCCGGCCTACTAACTATGGCCCGGCTCGGCGCGGCCCACTAACTATGGCCCGGCCCACTTGACATGCTTAATTTAAAATTTGAGATTTTAAACAAGTCAATATAATAATTTGGAACTTTTTTGAGGGGTTCGTGTTGGGAATAAAAAAGACCGTAAAAATAATATTCTTGGCATTAGTGATAAATGCGGAACAGTTAGTTATGGTTAAATTAGCAAGAATTAAAAAAAAAAAAATGACACCAAGATTTTACGTGGAAACTCTTCTGAATAAGGGAAAAATCACGGCCCAAGAGGAGCAACTGATATAACTATAGTAAGGAATTTTACACTCTGTAGTCACGAGTATAAATACTCCAATGACCACTATACACTCAAAAGAAATAACACTCTTTTGGTTTTCCCACCTCACTACAATATCACTCACACTCTATTTTTCTTCATAGACTATTTTCTTACACAGTCTATGATATACCTCACTCCGCTCTCTAAATACTCAGATGTATTTGTCTGAGATTGGTGTGTTTGTAAACTGATCAAGGGCTCCCTATTTATAGGGATGAAGAGTGCCAATTTTTTTTCTTGGCATTGGTTGGCTGGTGCCAATTTTTCAAATATGGTGTCTGCCAAAAGAAAATGTTGCAGACTGTTTTCATACATTTTGTCAAAGGGACATATCCCTTAAATCATGCATAGGGGGATGGACCCCACAAATCTCCCCCTCCAGATCCATTCACCTGAAGGAGGCTTCACCGAGATTCTAGTATGAGCGCATGCCGACAAGCTCTTTGCACAATTCAAACCTGTCTCTTGGTACCACCTTGGTCAGCGTATCTGCAGGATTTTCGCTCGTGTGAACCTTCTTGATCTGGAATGATTCGTTCTCTACCTGATCATGAATCCAATGATATTTAACGTCGATGTGCTTTGTTCTCGCATGGTACATGGAGTTCTTACTCAGGTCTATTGCACTCTGACTGTTGTAATAGACAACATACTCCATCTATTGCAATCCAAGTTCCTGAAAAAAATCTCTTGAGCCATACCATCTCTTTGCCAGCTTAAGTAGCCGCAATATACTCTGCTTCTGTTGTAGACAGTGCGACACACTTCTGCAACTTCGACTGCCATGATGTTACTCCCTCTGAAAGAGTAAACAAATATCCAGTAGTGAATTTTCTATTATCAAGGTCACCTATCATATCGGAATCTGTATAGCCCTTCAAGATTGGATTTGATCCACCAAAACACAAGCATTCATCTAAGCTTCCTCTTAGATACCTGAGTATCCACTTCACAGCTTCCCAATGCTCTTTCCCTGGATTTTAGAGAAACCTACTAACAACACCTACTGTGTCACGACCTAACCCCGTGTGCCATGACTAGTGCCCGAGATGGACACTCGTATACATATCTGTTAGATATAGTCAAACTGAATCTAAGAACGAAATGGAAACTTGCAAAAGAACCCCAAAGGTTCATAACGTCATCATATATATATATATATATATATATATATATATATATATATATATATATATATATATATATATATATCTAGATAACCTGTCTCCTGAGGAGTCACAACTAATCAAAACATAATATGGTACGTAAGCCGACAAGGCTGCCACTACATGTCAACATGATATGCAAGCCGACAAGGCTGCCACTACATATCAATACCATACGCAAGCCGACAAGGCTGCCACAACAGACGAACATATCCATAGCACATCGTATAGACACAGCTGAACAAAACTTATACACAACCCACACATATGTCTACAGACCTCTAAGAGTATCGATAGTGAAATACGACGGGACAGGGCCCCGCCGTACCCCTGGGTAAACATATATATAAATCAAAAAGGATCTATACCAAAAGTCTAGGCTCCGGAACAATGGAGCTCTCCAAGACAGCTGAGTAGAAATCCTAAGCTGGAGGACCACCAAATCGAGTATCCGTACCTGCGGGCATGAAACGCAGTCCCCCGAAGAAAGGGGATCAATACGAGATATGTACTGAGTATATAAAGCATGAAATATAATAAAGAGGATCGTGACTGAAATAGAGATTACAGGAGACAAGTATGACTTTCAAAATACCAATACACTTGCCTTATGAAATGTAAAACATGCATATCAATATCATATATCATACCCGGCCCATTATGGGACTCGGTGAATAAAGTCATCATATACCATCCTTGGCGCCATAATCGCATCATCATATCATATATATATATATATATATATATATATATATATATATATATATATATACCGTATCCCCACCCTCTAGTGAGGGACTCGGTGAACAATGCAGTGAAACTATGCACGAGAACGTACCCCGGCCCGGAACTCGATGAAAGATATATTGAGGCATGCACGAGCAGAGTAGTGAGCAACCATATGCAAACTAAGTCATATCTGAGACTCGATAGAATAATCAAAATGAACTATCATTTGAAAATCAAGACAATAATCATATCAAGTACCCTTCGAATGTCACAATGGATTATATCAAAATAGGACGCCTGAAATCATAAACACGTATCAAGACATAATAAAATAAGTTCTGGGAATCAAGAACATTAACCATCCTAGTGTCTCTAAGAATAGGAGCTTCTTTGGAGTCATATACACGTCGTCTGTTTATTTCATAAAGATCATGCCAAAAGAAGGAAGGGTTAGATTTACATACCTTAAGTCACCAAAATGAACCAACAATGAACTCGTTAATGCTTACGCCAATCCTATAACAAGGGAATGCGTATATGAACTTAGATGACGTTAGTATATAATGTATATCAAATGATAATTCAATTCTAAAATGAAACGGGCAGCGTTTCCCCTATTCTTTAATCATTATAATGTAACCAACAGCCCGCAACAACAACAACAACCTCATTTAGGTCCCTTTATTCTACATCATCACCTGACTTCTTATTTCTAATTTTGGTATGGCTTGTTGAAATGGCTATTGTGGTATAGATATAATCATTGACTGAGTGAAATTGTAGATTAGTGACTCTACTTAGGGTCGGAACTTGGATTTATGATTATCAGGTGAGATTATTGAGACTGGATAGACTTGTAGTTTAGATGCTTCATCTTAGGCTGTGATTTAGTTATGGGATATTCTGTGACTTGGATTTGAGTATTATGTGCCTATATGTTTATCTTATTAATTTTATGCTTGTATGCGTGAACTAATCTTAGTCAACCTATGATGTTTACCGGTTTATAGTGTTTGTACTGATACTACTACCTTGCTGCACCCTTTTTTAGTACAGATTGTGTTTCAGAGATTTCACCCAGCCCACATCTCTAACTTGAAGCTAGTTTGCTTGGTCAGATCCGAAGGTGAGCTTTTATCCATGTCATGCCGCCTGAAGATCTTTATTTCCAGATATCTACTGCCATTCCAAACATTATTTATTATTATATTTGAAAGATATTTCATTCTTTAGACATTGTTAGTTAGAGTCCTTGTACGATGACTTTCAGATTTTGGGAATTTAATAGTTAGACTTCCGCGCTTATATTATTTATCATTTTTCACTTGGTTAGACTATTTATTTATTCACTTATTTATTGATTGTTAGAGTATAAATGATTAAAGAAGTTGAAATTGGCTACTGATAAATGGGTTAACAAGTAAGGGTTCACCTACTAGTGATAATAAGGTAGGTGCCCGCACGATCGATAATTAGGGTCATGACAGACGTGCACTAGTATCGGATACCGATTATCATGTTTCGGTATTTTTGTTATTTCAATTGTATAGTTGCTCTGAATGCCATGTCTGGGCACTAGCTGATAGAATAGTATGATCCTTTGGATCTGTGATTGGGGTCCGATACCCGTACTTTATGTCTCTTATCAGTATTATTTTCCTTTCTTGTCTGTTCGTGTGCATATCACTCATACATATATCCTCATTGAAATGAAAAGAAGTAAAAAGTGAAGCCTTTATGGTATTATGAACACGATAATGGATTCCATGCTTTTATACTTGTTCTCGGCTTGATACATGCCATATTCATGCTTTACATGTATTCATGCATACGATTTGAGGATATGATTGTGAGTCCAGTGGGATCTTGTTCCGAACGAGTGATGATGTTGGCACATTATATTGGCACTTGAGCCCGGTTGGCTATGAGACAGGTTATTGAGGTATGATATGATTGAGGTCGTGATCCGACAAAACTACTAGAGTGACGATATATGGGCCTCATGAGGCCCCATGGGTCATGATTTGTTAATAATCGAACGTGTGTATATCGGGACATACATTCTTCATTATTTGATTTATGTTGATGACTGATATTGGTTGCGGATGTCGAATGTTGTTGATTATTCACCTCTTATGATTATTGTCGTGTTCATCACTTATACATGCATTTCTTTTTCTTTTTTGCGTGATATGGTTCCAATGAAAATATTGATGGAAATCTAAGGTCTTTCCCGGATTTGTGATTATCTTGATGGAAAGATTAATGATAAAGACTGTGAAAACGTATGATAAGGAGATGAACGAAAGAAGTGAGCTCTAGCTATGTGTGGAGTGGCTAATAATGCATATCATATCATACCATTGATTCTTTGATTGTGATTTACTTGAGTTGTTGTCTGATTTACACTTAAGTGCAAATTTATGCTATGTGACGGATAGAAGAGTTACTTGTGGAGTAGAAGCTCTCACACAGGCTTATAACTTGAGGTTAAGATTATTTATTCGATTAATATTACTGCGGACTAGTGGAGATTAAGTGTGGTGATGGCAATTCGTAGAATAGTCCTCGTCTCCGTTCTGGATTGGGTCGGTCGACGATACAGGCTGAGTACCCCTTGATTTTGTCCTCACGCTACACTTGTTGCACCTTTTTGTGTGCGGTTTTGGTATCCGTGCTGGTGGCCTTTGAGGATACTCAACCGGTGGAGACAAAGACTGTTTTGGAGAGTCGGGAAGAGTTGCATGCCGATCTATAGCACCGGATTCTCTTCCATTTTTATTTCTGTATTTTCTATTCGAACAATGTATTTTGTATTATTTTAGACTTGTATCGAAATTTAGAAGTTCTTTTACTAGTGACATCAGGTTTTGGGAGTTATTTACTTATCATTTTGTTTATGATTATAAAGGCTTAAATTCGTATAAATCGATTCGTATACTTATTTCCAAGCTTAATACTTATTTACCTGCTTTAAATGGGGTTGTGGATGTCTTGCTGACTCGGGGAAGTTAGTGCCTTCACGGCTTTTAAGTTGGGTCGTGACAAGATGTTAGTAAACTCATGAAATAAAGTCCAAACCAAAACCAAATTAATACTAATACAAAAGAAATTCAATTCTAAAAAACAACAATAATATTGGATATATATTCTTTAGTTTTGCATTGGTTTACACTGCGAAAATACATAATTTAATTTTTTTCTTTGTCCTGTAATTAATACTTATTAGCCGTACTTGTTTTAGCATGACTTAGTATTTTTAGATTATGGTCATTTTCATTATGGATTATTAATTAGCAATATTTATTTTATACAATTTCACTATCTTTTTTGTTGAACATTTTATTGCAATGTCATCACTTATCTCACATTTTGTGTTATTTTCTTAAGAAACATCTTAATTATATAGTTGTATTTTACTATGACTAAAGAAGTATTTGTAAATTATATATTTTATATGAAGACTTTTCCGGAAAAAAACCCGAAAACTCGAGGTTGAAAAACTCGACTTTTGTTGGTTTGGTTTGGTTTATAGATTTAAAACCCGACACAATTAATTTGATTTGGTATGTCAAAAACCCAAACCAACCCGCTCCATATACACCCCTATTAGTACCACATATACAAGGCTATGAGCACATGTGCAGATGTTGATATTACATATTGGGCTATTATGTTATACCATGTTTACTTTCCTTATTTCGAGCCTTTGACCAAAATAAGCTATTTTTTAAATCAATTTACCAAAGTAATACGTTTTTTATTTTTTTTTACGGAACTAGCATAAACGTATTCCTGAGTAACGTATTAGGCATTATTTTATTAAAAAATTCTAACGGAAAAAATTAGGTCGGGTTAACGGTGTTAAAAGCTAATTCGTGACTGTTAGTAACGTATTATTCCTAATACGTTACTGTCAGTAACGACTTTAGAGAATTCAAATACGAACAATCCTTTTATGTAATCTGACATTGACTGATGTTAAAGCCGTAACTAGGAGTTACGATTTTAGCATAAAACGTAACTGACAGTTACGTTTCTACTCAAACTAGGCATGCACAAATCTTGCCGAGAATCCTGCAAATTGGGAATCTTTCTGATTGATTTGACTATAAAACGTGATTAATAGTTACGTTTTAATTGTAAAACGTGACACACAATAACGACACACTGCTAAAGTCCCTCTTCCTCATACTTTTTGAACAAACCACATATCATTATAAAATATAGTGTATGAAACGAATGTTCAAACACATTCGAACAATTTTCATCAAAGCTTCTACTTGTGTGGCCTATTGTTGGAACAGCATTAAAAAATTCAACAGGTATAAGTTAATTAAGTCAAATATTTCGTAATATGTTAAAATAATACTATAGTTTTAATTTATTTTTCTGTTATATTAATAATAATAAGTGTCTTATTTTCGTGTGTAGGAGTAAAGATGGTCAATTTTGAACATAATGTGATGGTTGCTTTGTATTGGGGTGGCGAAATAATTACTGAAATGAACGGATTCAGGTACGCTGAAGGTGCCAAAATGATTGTCAGCATGTTTATTTCAACGAACTATGCTGAATTGGTTGAACTATTGCATGAGAAGATGGGGACAAATAGTGAAAATATTCAAATTGATATTTCTGGAAAATATCCATGCTCATTTCAAGGTAACAATACAAGGTTCATTGAGTTTAAAATTGAGAATGACCAGTCCTTGCTACAATTTTTCTCCATACGGCAAAAATTTGCGGATAAGATCGATATAAATATTTTGGAGATTTATGTAAAGACCAAACCAGCAAATCAAAATAATATATTTCAAATGAGTGGTCAGCATGGTTATCACATGAATTTGTTGGCTCAAAATTATGAATTTGCTATGGCCAGTCAGCCTCATCTCGGAATTGAACAAGTTTTTTTTTATAAATACAGTTAATACTTTTATTAATATTTTTAGGTATACCTGTAGTAGTGGTAGGAATCCCGCTATCTCATGTTGCTTAGCCTGTGAGGCCTTACAAAGATAGTGATACTTAAATACACTAAGTTTTTTCAAACAAAACTTACTTCGGGCACCTTTTCAACCCCTAAAATGACGATCCGAACGTCTACGTATCCTTGATGTATTGGGCCTACATTATTGTACGCAGAAAAAAATATCAGGTTCTATATAAAATATTGACATTTCGGAGTCTTGATCCACGACTAATCGTTGGTCAAAAGTATGGAAAAAACACTAAGTTTTTTCAAACAAAACTTACTTCGGGCACCTTTTCAACCCCTAAAATGACGATCCGAACGTCTACGTATCCTTGATGTATTGGGCCTACATTATTGTACGCAGAAAAAATATCAGGTTCTACATAAAATATTGACGTTTCGGAGTCTTGACCCACGGCTAATCGTTGGTCAAAGTATGAAAAAAACACTAAGTTTTTTCAAACAAAACTTACTTCGGGCACCTTTTCAGCCCCTAAAATGACGATCTGAACGTCTACGTATCCTTGATGTATTGGGCCTATATTATTGTACGCAGAAAAAAATATCAGGTTCTATATAAAATATTGACGTTTCGGAGTCATGACACACGACTAATCGTTGGTCAAAGTATGGAAAAAAACACTAAGTGTTGCAAAAAATAAAGTTTGGCCAATTTTTTTTGCTTTTTGGTACTGTTTCTATAACGCAGTATTTTACTGCGCTAAAGGTAGTTTTGTAACTTTTTTTTTGTTGGAAGAGCGAAACTAGAAGCCTGGACACGGGTTTCGCCAAACTCAATAATTTTTGCTCAAATAATATATTTGTGTTAAGAAATTTATTAAATATGTATAAATAATAAGTTTAGAACATAAGTATTAAATCTGAAATCGTCGTTCTAAAATCTAAAAACATAAAGTTGAACTCTTGGCTCTGACTCTGCCATCTAATCACGTGGGTAACAATATCCAATTTTTTTTTCTTTCTATGTGAATAAAATAATCACATAACTTGCACACTAAATTGTGTAAGAAAATGTTGTCAGCATGGAAATGACATTGACATAACAGATAACAACTATTAAAGGTAAGTGTACAATTTTATTGTGTGTCACGTTTTACAAATAAAACGTAACTACAGATAACGTTTTATAGTCAAATCAGTCAGAAGAATTGTAAGTGCACAATCTTATTGTGTGTCACGTTTTACAAATAAAACATAACTACAGATAACGTTTTATAGTCAAATCAGTCAGAAGGATTCCCAATTTACAGGCACTACAAGAAATTAGGCTTACGACGACATTTTATAAATGTCATATTAAGTGCCATAAGTGTCGCAAAATCACTTAGCGACATTTATTTTACATTTAGTACAAATGTCGTAAATTTGAGGGTCGGGAATTTTCCGACATTTATATTAATGTCGGTACATAATTTACGACATTTATTTACAACTTTTTAAAAACGTCACAACAAAATTTCCAACATTTAGATTAATGTCGGCAAAATAATTAGCGACATTTATTTGCAACTTTTATTAAATGTCACCGATTTTGAAATTAATTTAATTGCGACATATAACGAAATGTCATCAAATCATACCATCCTTACTACGCATACATAGAAATGTCGGAAAATCATCTCTAGTCAATAGCATCATTTTTCTTTTTTATATACTGAAAAAATCTAATTTAATGCCACGATGAATCATATAATTCCAGTACACAAGTTATACACTACAATAGAACTTTGAATTAAACAAAAGAGTCACTTCGACAAACTTTTGAAAAATCTCGTGAACACCATTAAATATATGGTTCCGGAAGAATACAAAATTTTCTCCTAAGCTGAGAATGCTATAAATAAAATCTAATATTGACTAGTGACCACAAAAACACCAATTCATTGATTGTCACTTGTTGAGCCTTCATACAAAGCAGCATCTTGAATCTCTATGACAACATGCATCCTCTTCAAAAGACTTCTCTTCTTGACTCTAATTTTTGCATATCGACTTCTGATGAAGATGAGAAAGAGATCTCTGACAGCAAACCAAAGATAAGGGAAAATATTAGAAGTTAGAAAAATATGGTTTAAACAAAATAGCAGGCAACTTTTATAGAAGACAAAAGATCGTGAAATAAGAGTATTGCTACATTCACGGTACAGTTAAAAAAGTAAAATACAGATCTCAAAATTCAGTGTCAATCCTAAAGCCCACACCACAGAGGATTACCTTCACATCCACAAAAATATGATCCAATGCAACAATCATATTATACAATTAATCTCTTTCGGGACTCCACTTCGTAAAACCTACAAAAGAAAAAATAAATCAAGAAAAGTAAATGACAAATAAAATTCAAGCAGAGAGAGAGAGAAGAGAAATGGAGAAATTAGGCCGCCGGTGCAGCCTATGACGTAAAGGGAATTGGGGGAAGGGAAAAGGTTAGGGTTCCAGCTTTTATTCGTGGGAGTAGTATTTGATTAAGTTTAAAATTATTGGGGGGAAGATTTAGTCTTTGGGGATTTTTTAATTTTTTGGGGGGAAAGTCTGGGTCCAAATGAAAAAGAGTATTAAAGTACATAGAACCAAAATAAAAATAAAAACTGCTCCTATTTCTATAACTACTATAATTTCATAAGCTTTTTTTTATTAGTAGTAGCAAATAGTATTCCTTGCAAAATCAATTACTTTAATAAGAGCTTAAATAAAGTTCAAATGCATATAAATAAAATAAATATGACACGAATTGTCCCGTAGTAAAATCGATTGTCGTCGATGCCTTTTTCTCGGTTCTTTCCTCCATTACAAGAGTTCGAACAAGAAAAAAATAAGAGTGCCCTATGAAGAATGTTGTAAAAATTCATAATAGAATCTGGCCATAACAATAATGAAAAGATCAATAATGGATAAAAAAGCCAAGTCATATTCTGAAAATAATTAATATTCTTTAAATATTATCCGCAATGACACCTATTCTAATACTACTAGTTAAATACTTTTTAAAAAGTCATATGTGCGATAGTTTTCTTTAATTGGTAGAAATATTCAATAGCTCTATTGTTATAATTGTATAATTTAATTTTAACTAATTTACACAAATAATTTAGTCATGTGTGGGACTACACTGGATGTGTTGTTGTTGTTGTAATTTAGCCATATTTTTAGTTCCAAACTCATTCGTTATATATATATATAATGACTACTTTATGCATCCACTAATTCTTTCCCTAGAATTAAATATAAAGAGTGATGACATAATTTAAAAAGATTTAGATTTCCAACATTAGGTGTAAAAGTCAGTAATTAGCGACTAATAATATGACATTTGAAATAAATGTCATAATATTTTCGACATTTGTATCAAATGTCGTTATTTTAACGACATTTTACGCCAAAAATCGTTGTTTAGCTATATTTTATTCCAAATGTCCTTATTTTAGTGACATTTTTCGTCAAATGTCACTATATTTACGACATTTTACATCACATGTCATTATTTTTATGACATTTTTTCATAAATGTCGAGAAATTCCTTTTTCCCCGACATTTATTTTAAATGTCACTAAATAAATGTCGTCGTATCTTTACTTTCTTGTAGTGAGGATTCTCTGCAAGAGATTGCGCGTGCCTAGTTTCAGAAGAAACGTTACTGTCAGTTACGTTTTATGCTGAAGTCGTAATTGCGGGTTACGACTTTAGGATCAATCAATGTCAGATTTCATAGAAAGATTATTTGTACCTAGAATTTCTAAATTCGTTACTGTCAGTAACGTATTAGCCATAATACGTTATTGGCAGTAACGAATTATATTTTAACGCTGTTAACCGGTGACTTTTTTGTCCGTTGGAATTTTTGAATAAAATAATACCTAATTCGTTACTCAGGAATACGTTTATGCTAGTTCGGTTAACTTTCAAAAAAACGTATTATTTTGAAGAATTGGCTCAAATAATAGCTTACTTTGGTAAAAAATTCCCTTATTTCACTCGTTGCATGACAATCTTCTTACCATGATTGATTATGTGGTGATTTGATGATATCTTTGGGTATTTCTCGCACTACAAAAAAGTATAGCTATCGCAACAAAAAGTTTTATATTTGGCAATAACTTAGTTTTATTGTTAGCAAATGATTTTTTTTGTTGCCAAAGAATATAATTTTGTCGCCATAGTATTAATTATTGTTGCAAAAAGTATTTTTGGCAATAAACAAAAAAAAAAAAGTTGTTGCACGTTGTTGCAATAACAGCCGTTGGGAAAAGTTCATGCAACAAAATATTTTCTTTTATTGCCAAAAGTACTTTCTACAACAATAATTAATCTATGGCAACAAAATATTTTTTTTTTGTTGTCACTTGTATTTTTTCTTGTAGTGTCGGTTTATGGGCCTTTCTTGTGTTTTGGTTTTGATTGATTGGGCATCCGAGCTTCCACCTTTTGCTTGTTTTGAGGAAGCTAGATTCATAAAGTTACTAATTTTGTTGTCGGTGTGTGTCGAAATTTGATTGGTTGTAGGATTAGTAAGTTTGAGAGAGTCCGGAACCAAAATGTCCCCAAAAAAATATTTTGAATCAAAATATCCCGACAAAAAAAAAGTTACCAAAGTACCCATAGCGCAGTAAAATACTGCGCTATAGCACTAACGGAGACGGAGCCGTTAAGTGCTATAGCGCAGTATTTTACTGCGTTATAGAAAAAAAATATTTTTTTTGGTACTTCTATAACGCAGTAAAATACTGTTTTATAGAAGTACCAATTTTTTTTTTTTGTATAACGCAGTAAAATACTGCGTTATATAAACAGTACAAAAAAAAAATTGGCCAACTTTATTTTTTGCAACACTTAGTGTTATTTTTCATACTTTGACCAATAATTAGTCGTGTGTCAAGATTCCGAAACGTCAATATTTTATATAGAACCTGATATTTTTTTCTGCGTACAATAATGTAGGCCCAATACATCAAGGATACGTAGACGTTAGGATCGTCATTTTAGGGGTTGAAAAGGTGCCCGAAGTAAGTTTTGTTTGAAAAAACTTAGTGTTTTTTCCATACTTTGACCAATGATTAGTCGTGTGTCAAGACTCCGAAACGTCAATATTTTATATAGAACTTGATATTTTTTTCTGCGTACAATAATGTAGGCCCAATACATCAAGGATACGTAGACGTTCGGATCGTCATTTTAGGGGTTGAAAAGGTGCCCGAAGTAAGTTTTGTTTGAAAACTTTAGGGTGTTTTATTTTTTAAGATTTTGATTTAAGCGTGTTATTTTTTAATCAAGACATAACTTTATTTTGAATATAAATATAATTCTAAAAAATATAGGGACAAAAACTAGTTGTAAAGTCGTCAAATTTTAGATGGTCATAACTTTGCGCTCGGACGTCCGTTTTACGCGTTTTTTTTTTTTGAAATTGCGTATTTTTTCGAGATCTATGCGGACAAACTGCCATATGGCAGTTTGGCCGAGCCGATTTTTAAAAAAACTCCTTTTATCCCATTCAATTTCGATTTTCCCCCAAATTGGCGTGAAATTTTCCGTTTTATTTACTTATAAGATGATGATACACAATTAATTTCAACGTAAAAATCCCGGAGTAATGTAGCTGTGAATGTCAATTTCACTTCTACGGTTTCAATTTTTGAAAATAAAGCTGACTAATTTTCTCGACACATAAAGTTGACTAAACTAACCTTACAGTCAAACACCCTAAAGTTTTCAAACAAAACTTACTTCGGGCACCTTTTCAACCCCTAAAATGACGATCCGAACGTCTACGTATCCTTGATGTATTGGGCCTACATTATTGTACGCAGAAAAAAATATCAGGTTCTATATAAAATATTGACGTTTCGGAGTCTTGACACACGACTAATCATTGGTCAAAGTATGGAAAAAACACTAAGTTTTTTCAAACAAAACTTACTTCGGGCACCTTTTCAACCCCTAAAATGACGATCCGAACGTCTATGTATCCTTGATGTATTGGGCCTACATTATTGTACGTAGAAAAAAATATCAGGTTCTATATAAAATATTGACGTTTCGGAATCTTGACACACCACTAATTATTGGTCAAAGTATGGAAAATAACACTAAGTGTTGCAAAAAATAAAGTTGGCCAATTTTTTTTTTTGTATTGTTTATATAACGCAGTATTTTACTGCGTTATACAAAAAAAAAAAAAATGGTACTTCTATAACGCAGTATTTTACTGCTTTATAGAAAGAAAAAAAAAATTCGGTACTTCTATAACGCAGTATTTTACTGCGTTATAGAAATACCAAAAAAATTTTTTTTTTTTATAACGCAGTAAAATACTGCGCTATAGCACTTAACGGCTCCATCTTCGTTAGTGCTATAGCGCAGTATTTTACTGCGCTATGGGTACTTTGGTAACTTTTTTTTTTGTTGGGGTATTTTGGTTCAAAATATTTTTTTTTTGGCATTTTAGTTCCGGACCCAGTTAGAGATTGGTGGGTTCGGAGGGGCTGGGGGTCATTGGAGTGATTTGCGATGAGCTTGATGGAAATCAATTTAGAGATAAAAAGGTTTACAAAGAAAGGGGACCATATGATAGCGCAAAGCTGAAGTTTGGTTTTAATTTTATTATCCTAACAAACATAAAGTATGAAAGTTTGTTTGCATTAATTGTTATTCTCTTGTATGATATAAAATAAGCTCAAAAAATATAAAATAAATGAACATATATAGCTGCTAAGGTTTTTGGCTAGATCTAGTCACCACTCTTATCAATCAGTTAGTACGACTTTCATTAATCCATATCCATAAATATTCCGTATTATTAGTAGTAACTAGTATTAATATTCGCGCGATGCGCTGTTATCATGCGGTTCATATCAATAGAAACTAATCATAGTATATTAGTATTCACATCTATGATATCACATCAAATTTAATTTCTTTAATATTGATTTTTTTATTGAAGCCATTTATTTTCTCTTTATAAGTTAATTTCTAATACTGCTACACATAAAAAATAAATTTAAGTGTTGTTACAATAATAAAGAACATGGTTTTAAGGTTTTTTTTTTTTTTTTTTTATATATAACAAAGAAGAAGAAGAGGAAGCTTTGAAAATGAAGGCATAATACGTAAATAGGCCATTAAACTTGACTTCAGCTGGCATGTATGCCCTTTAACTTTGGGTGTGCATAATTAGGCACCTTAACTTGTAAAAAGTTGAACAAGTAAACACAAATGCTGACGTGACCCTACAATGTTTATGTGCAACGTCAGTGCCACGTCATCATTTGTGTTTACTTGTTCAACTTTATACAAGTTAAGGTGCCTACTTGTGCACAATCAAAGTTGGAGCGCATACTTGCCAGCTATGGCCAAGTTTAAGGACCTATTTATGTATTATGCCAAATTTAATTGATACAGTAACTTTCTTTGACAAATATTATTTCCAATAACCTACCCGCTTCAATCTTCATTAAAAAGGTTCATATTTATATTCAACCTACCCGCGAATCCACCCTTTAGGGTGGGGGTGGCATGACACCCTTTAGATTAATAAATTTTTTATATAATTATGTTGTAATTTGCTTAAATTAGGTTAAATATTTGATCCTGTCACCCCCAGTCGTAAATTAGACAAAGATGTCGCGGCTGGTAGACACAAGTTTGAATCTATCTTGAACATTTTCTGACTCCCGTTTTTCTTTGTACTTTTTCACTTCCTTTGTACCAGTAATTCCCTTTTCGGCTCTCCCAATTTTCTATTTATCTTTCTATTATTTATATTGCCTTTCCTCTTTTCTATTATTTTATCTGTGATCTCTAGCAAGAACACACAAATAGAAACTTCAAAATCCCTTAAATTAAGCATTTCTCTTAATCTCAAATCTGTGAGTATTTAAATCGAAAAAGTTGGGTCTTAATGGAAATTTTCGATTGAGATCAAAATTCAATTTTTTGGTTTTTATAATTTCTTTTGTTTATTACTCCCTCCGTCCATGCTGACTTGTCTATATTTGACTTGGGACATTCTTAATAAGCAATAAATAAAATGAGAAATGAATTGGAGTACTTAATAATAAGGGTAAAATAGGAGTAAATTATGTCTTGATTTTTCAAATTATGTCTTGGTTTTTCAAACTATATAACTTACAAGTAAAAGTGGACATATATTTTTAGTATAATGGACACATAAAAATGGACCGAGGGAGTATATTATAAAAATTTATGCTATTCTATAATTGTTAAATCCAATTTCTTACTACTTAAATTGTGATGGAAATTTCGTAAGCACTGCTTAGAAAAAACATGAAATTTATGATTTATTTTTTAGAACTTGTAGTTTATCTAATTCTACATTTACTTATGGGGTGTATTTACCTATTGAAGAGTTTTTCTAGTATTTTTCTTATTTTGATTGGTGTAGTTCCCTTATTGAAGATGTTATTTTACTTGTGCAAATTCATTTTTTAATATACATAAGAGATGCAAGTCCCTTGGTGAAAATGTTGATTTTACTTCTGTTGTTAATGAGTATTAATGGGTGTGAATCCTTGTTTAAGATGCTAATTATGTGTGTTTCTTGATTTTTGAGATGTAATTTTCATATTTGCAGATAAAAAAAAAAGACTATTAAGTTGATCCGAATAAACTAAAAAGAGATTGACCCGACCCAAATACACGTTCCTAACAAGATGTACATTGAAGAAAATTGTGACACCCGGCACCTTCAAATCCTAGATCCGCCTCTGAATTCATATTTCCTCTTTCTACTAAAAATGAATATAAATCAATCACAAGTTGAAATCTGAAGAACAATTCGTCTTATTTTTTAGACATTTGTTCCAGATAATGTGATGACATATTAGATATGGTTACTAAGCTTTGTCCACTGTTCCTCAAAAATTTTATGCCTATTTCATCCCTTTCTCTTGAGAAAGAAAACTTATACTATAGAACCCTCCAATGCCTCGTTATGATGTATCTTGTTTGATGTATGTGAGGAGATACCATTAAATGCTATCACTCCTTTCCTTGAAAAGATTACAGACAATGTTAAACATAACTCAACCAAACAATAAAACACATACCTCAAATTCCTCCAAGAATTCATTTGAATATGACTCTCACCATTCGTTTCCAATACCATATTCACATTCAAGAGAAATTCTCTCAGTTAGTCGTCTTTCTTTTTGAGACGCGGTGATGGTACTCCCTCCATTCCAAAATAAGTGTCCTTTTAAGTTTTTTATTTTGTTCCAAAATAAGTGACATTTTAGGATTTGAAGAAGAAATTAATTCTATTCTTTCAAATTTAGTCTTATTTATTATCAAAAATCATTAAATAACTTTTCTTTTTCTAAGAATTAAGTAGGGATAAGTTGGTAAAAACACTCATAATTATCTAGGAGTGAGCAATTTCTTAAGGGGTGTGCATGAACTAAAAGAGACACTTATTTTGAAATGAGGGGAGTAATAAATATAATTTTTCTACAACCTTCACACTCGTGACCTTGTCTAATGAAGAAAAAGAATGTATAAAATTATGTACATAGAGTGATATCTACTATTGCATAAACGACATAAAGGTAGTAAAATAGTAGTTCTAATCTTGTTTTTATAGGGGAGAATGCAGCTTTTGCAAAATTCTAAATTTAGGGTAAAAACAAATAAGATTGTATGATTTCTCTTCTTTCTTTTGATAGCTTCAACCCCCAACCAAAAGCAGGAATTCATTTTATTTTTATTTTTATTTTTTAATTTTTGTAAGCAGAATAAAAGCACAATCCAAGATAACAGACATCACTAGATTCCGACTCAATTAAAAATAATCTTACAAAACTAATACTATAAGTTAAAAAGATTTTTATACTTATTCAGTACTATATTATGTAAACTTCATAAACATGTAGAGAGTAAGGTTGCAACCAAATCACTTCACCATCATCAGAAGAATTGTCACTAATTTCATTAAATGTCAAAATGAGTTGCAAAATCTCCCTTCCAACCTCTGAATTCTCTTCAATGCTCTCCAGGTTTGTTCAAATGCCGTTGCTGGGTCAAAAATTGCCATTAGGTCTTGCAGAAAAGCCATGCGATGCATCCAGCCCCTTGCTTTAGGTGTCCGCTTTTGAATATTTGTAGGTAGAAGTCATGGGTTACATATAGTTATGGGAAGTTTTAGAAGTGACGAAGGATTGTTAACTGGTCCTAAAATTTCGGACCATTTCAATGATAAGAACGTCAAAACCAACAGGAACTTCTTCTTTTTAAAAAGAAAATCAACAAAGTTTTGAGGGGCCAAAACTTCATTCCAGCTCATTTTGTTTAAATTCAATTTCAAAAGTCATATACCAGGTAATAAGTAGTTAGGAATAGAATTTATTTTATATTTATAAAAACAATAGATATGATTCCAAGATCATTTTTATCCGTATTCCACAAATATAGCTTACTGCCACTTAGACTTTATTAAGTACTGATGTATTTCTTAATTCAAAAATACATTTTTATTTTACTTTTAACTTATATCTTAGTACTGAAAATTCTTTTATCATTCAAAGTTCTCAGATTATTTTTTAGAATTATTTATTTTATTTTGTAAATTAATTTAGATAGATGAATAACTTTGATAAGATTTACACTTTATACAAATTTGATGCAAAGTGAAATTCTAACCACTTCGCAACTCCAATGTCTTCGTTTTGAACGGCATAAAATTCTATCATTTTTTAGTAACTTTTGTAAGTTCTCTAATTAATATTCAATATCTATACTGAAGTTGTAAATACTATTTCATCTCTTTAATTAATTTATTGATAATTCAAAATTTACTAAATGTAAACATTTGAAAAATTAACATATCTGTTATAGAACAATAAACTAAAGCAAGAATATATGTAGAACAAGAGAGAAGAGAGTTCTTATTTCTTATGAGGGATGAGATACAATGAAGAGAACATCTCTATTTATAGGAGAGAATTGACTTGGTGCCAAAGTCACAAACCCTAAAATCCCTCCTAAAGATAGACATCACAATATTATAATAATATTTATAACACTCCCCCTTGATGTCTATTTCGATAGATGATATGCCTCATTAAAACCTTACTAGCAAAAACCCAGTGAGAAAAATTCTAGTGAAGGAAAAAGAATACATATTACTAATAATATACATTTTGGTTGCCTCATTAAAAACCTTACAAGAAAAAACCAATAGGACAAAACCTTGTATGGAAAAAAGAGTACAACATGTATTAACTCCTCCTGATGAGAACTTCAGTCCAAATATTTGAGTCTTCGCATTCCAATCTTGTGCACCATCTTCTCGAAAGTTGCGGTTGGTAGAGACTTGGTGAACAAATCAGCCATATTATCACTTGAACGAATCTGTTGCACGTTGATATCACCATTCTTTTGGAGCTCGTGTGTGAAGAACAACTTTGGTGAAATGTGCTTTGTCCTATCTCCTTTTATGAATCCTCCCTTCAATTGGGCAATGCATGCTGCATTATCTTCATATAAGATTGTGGGTATTTTATCACATTTCAAACCACACTTTTCTCGAATGAGATGTATCATTGACCTCAGCCACACAACTTCACGGCTCGCTTCATGAATAGCTATTATCTCAGCATGATTTGATGAGGTAGCCACAATAGACTGCTTTGTAGATCGCCAAGATATGGCAGCACCCCCACAAATAAATACATAGCCTGTTTGAGATCTAGCTTTGTGTGGGTCAGATAAATACCCTACATCGGCATAACCAACAAGATCGGGACTGCAATTGCTAGAATAAAATAAGCCCAAATCGATAGTCCCCTTTAGATACCTCAATATGTGTTTAATTCCGTTCCAGTGTCTCCTTGTAGGAGCACAACTATGTCTCGCTAACACATTAACTGAAAATGTTATGTCAGGCCTTGTGGTATTGGCAAGATACATTAGTGCACCAATTGCACTAAGATATGGTACTTCTGGACCAAAGAATTTCCTCATTCTTTTCTTGAGGTCGGAACGGATCTTTATTCGCATCAAGTGATCAAACAACCATCGGAGTACTTAATGGATGTGCTTCATCCATATAAAATCGTTTCAACACTTTCTCTGTATAGGCAGATTGATGGACAAAAATGCCATTTGTCAAATGTTCAATTTGCAAACCAAGGCATAATTTTGTCTTTCCAAGATCTTTCATCCCAAATTCCTTCTTTAAATAATCAATTGCCTTTTTGAGCTCTGCAGGAGTTCCAATAAGGTTTATGTCGTCAACATATACAGCAAGTACAACAAACTCCGATATTACTTTCTTTATAAAAACACATGGGCAAATTGCATCATTTGTATAGCCTTTCTTTAACAAATATTCACTAAGGCCCTTATACCACATGCGCCTGGATTGCTTCAAACCATACAATGATCTTTGTAATCTGATTGAATACATTTCCCAAGACTTTGAACTACATGCTTCAGGCATCTTAAATCCTTCAGGGATTTTCATGTATATTTCATTTTCAAGTGATTCATATAGATAGGCTGTAACCACATCCATCAAATGCATCTCAAGTCTCTCATGGACAACGAAACTAATGAGATAACGTAATGTTATTGCATCCATAACAGGGGAGTATGTCTCTTCATAATCAACACCAGGCCTTTGTGAAAATCCTTGTGCAACAAGGCGTGCCTTATATCTTTGTATCTCATTTTTCTCATTTCTTTTTCGCACAAAAACCCATTTATAACCAACATGTTTAATGCCATTAGGTGTTTGGACTACAGGTCCAAAAACTTCCCGTTTGGTAAGCGAGCTTAACTCTGATTGAATCGCCTCTTGCCACTTTGGCCAATCACATCTTTCTTGGCATTCTTTAACAGATTGGGGTTCAAGATCCTCACTATCTTGCATAATTCTTGTTGCAACATTATAGGCAAAGACATAATCCACATTTATTACCAATCGATTCAAATTTGTCCCAATATTAATTGGATTAATTGATATTTTCTCATTTTCTTGAGTCTCAGGCTCATTGATTTCTTCAAGAATTTCAGTATTGTTCAAATCTTGAATTTCTTTATGAGGTTCTTTCGTAGTGTCATCTTGACCATTTATTTTTCTTTTTCTAGGATTTCGATCCTTGGAACCCAATGGTCTACCACACTTCTGGCGTGCTTTGGACTCATTTGCTATGACACTAGTAGATGGTCCTACAGGGACATCAATCCGAATTGGGACATTCTCTACAGGGATATGTGATTTGGTAATCCTTTTCAAATCTGTAAATGCGTCTGGCATCTGGTTTGCTATTTTCTGCAAGTGAATAATCTTTTGGACCTCTTGCTCACAAATAGAAGCACGTGGATCAAGATAAGACAATGATGAATTATTCAACAAAATTTTCCTTTTTATTTCATTATTCTCTCCCCCTAATTTTGGGAAAATTGTCTCATCAAATCGACAATCTGCAAATCGAGCAGTGAACAAATCTCCAGTTAATGGTTCGAGGTAGCGAATAATGGAGGGCGATTCAAACCCAACATATATTCCTAATCTTCTTTGGGGACCCATCTTGGTGCGATGTGGTGGTGCTACAGGCACATATACGGCACATCCAAAAATTCTTAGATGGGATATATTAGGTTCTTGACCAAAAACCAATTGCAACGGAGAAACTTTCTGATAGTTTGTCGGTCTGAGACGAACAAGTGTTGCTTCATGCAAAATAGCGTGACCCCAAACAGCCGTGGGCAACCTCGCTTTCATGAGTAATGGTCTTGCAATCAACTGCAGACGTTTAATTAATGACTCTGCAAGGCCATTTTTAGTGTGAACATGAGCTACAGGATGTTCAACTCTTATCCCAATTGATAAACAATAATCATTAAATGTTTGGGATGAAAACTCTGCAGCATTATCAAGGCGAATAGACTTTATCGGATTATCAGAAAATTGTGCCCGTAATCGAAATATTTGTGCCAGTAATTTTGCAAATGGAAGGTTGCGAGATGACAGTAGGCACACATGAGACCATCTAGAAGAAGCATCTATTATGACCATAAAATATCTAAATGACCCACTAGGGGGGTGAATTGGTCCACAAATATCCCCATGTATACGTTCCAAAAATTCAGGGGATTCAAACTCAACCTTTGTAGGTGATGGCCTAATAATTAACTTGCCTTGATAACAAGAAGGGCAAGAAAATTCATTCTTTAAAAGAATCTTTAGGTTCTTTAATGGATGCCCATTTGAATTTTCTATAATTCGTCTCATCATTATAGATCCAGGGTGTCCCAATCGATCATGCCAAAGTACAAACATATTGGAGTCCGTAAACTTCTGGTTTACGACAGAATGTGCCTCAATTACTCCAATTTTTGTCCAATATAAGCCAGAAGACAAAGCAGGGAACTTTTCTATAACAACTTTCTGGCCAGAGACATCCTTGGTGATACCAATATATTCAAGATTTATCTCATCCATTGTTTTAATATGGTATCCATTTTGACGGATATCTTTAAAACTTAATAAGTTCCTTCTGGACTTAGGAGAGAACATGGCATCCTTTATAATGAGTTTTGTTCCCTTAGGCAAAATTATGGCGGCTCGTCCGGAGCCTTCAATCAAATTAGTACTACTAGAAATGGTATTAATATTTGCCTTACCCATAAGTAAATGAGAAAAATATTTCTCGTCTTTGAAGATCGTGTGTGTGGTAGCAGAATCAATCAAACATATGTCTTCATAATTGGATTTTAATCCAAACTTACTTTGAGAGTTATCCATATCTTCAAATGAAATGACACAAACAAAGCAAAATAAATACTAAATATTAGTGCTTCCAGTGAAAGTAGATACAGACCAAGTACAAACAAATTGAACTTCATATCAATACAAAGTTTCAATATAATAATCCAAACCAATAATTGTGTAGGATATTTAATTAACTTATATGATCTATATATACTAATTTAATAACATATTACTGTGGATAACCATAAATATCTTATACACGAAACAAGGACTCAATAATTATCATTAAAAGAGCTGCTGTGAATAATTGTCATATACAGTACTATACCCATATCACCTTTAGTTTAGGAAAAATAAAGGCTTAGAAATTGTAGAGCAAGTAGGATAACACAAAGTACTGGCATATCTATTACTACTAGACTCGTGTAAAGAGGGAAAAAAAATGCAGGCATCTTTATTCTTTTATACAGTAATTCTTATTTTCTCAGCAGGCTCGTTTTTCCATGCATGTCATTAGCTTTCTTTGTATAGAGAATATTCAGATGTAAAGTTGGACTTCAAGCAATAGAACTTAAGAGCTTCGCTAAGCTTTTCTACAATTGCAGTAAACGAGAAATCCAACGCCAATAATATTTAACCAAGATGAATCAGATTAATCTTATTAATAACTAACTACTAACTAATACGAATTTAAAGACTAGTACTCGTGTAGACAATTAATGTTACATGATCTCTTATTCACTAACTTCTATGACTAGCAAAAATTAAAACAAACAACTCAATCATCTCTAACCACAGAACCATCACCAATCAAGTGATCCATCTTTCCTTGAGGGTGCTCAAAGAAATCTGCTACATTCAAGTGTGTGATGTCAATTTGATTTTCAGAGATAAAATTAGCTTCGAGATTTTTCTCTTTTCTTTTAATTGATGTCTGATAAAGCTCAATCAAGTGTTTTGCTGTATGACAGGCACGTGCCCAGTGTCCACTTCCACCACATCGATAGCATTTGTTTTCTGAGCCACGTGCTTCTGGCACTTCATGCTTATCATCCTTCTTTTTCCCCTTTTGGTGGTGATTTTTCTTCGAAGAGTGATTAACACCAGGAAAATAATTTCTTCTTTGACCATTATCACGATCACGACTATTATCATGACCACGACCGGGGCCACGACCTTTTCCACGCCTGGAGTAGTGGGCATACACCTCATTCACTTCGGGGAGTGGTGCAGTGCCAGTAGGTCGATTCTCGTGATTTTTCATCGGCAAATCATTATTTTGTTCAGCCACAAGAAGATGAGCAATCAAATCACAATACTTTGTGAAACCTTTCTCTCGATATTGCTGCTGCAGGAGCACATTCGAGGCATGAAAAGTGGAGAACGTCTTTTCCAGCTTATCAGAATCACTAATCTTTTCTCCACATAGTGTCAATATAAAAGTAATTCTGAACATCTTAGAGTTATACTTCATAACTGATTTCAAATCTTGTAGCCTTAGATTGATCCATTCGTGTCGTGCTTTTGGGAGGAAGACCATCTTCAGGTGGTCATACCTTTCTTTCAAGTTTTCCATAAAACGAGTGGATTCTTAATAGTAAGATATTCAATTTTCAGGTCCTCATCAAGATGATGACACAAGAATATCATAGTCTTGGCATTTTCTTGGTTGGATGCTTTATTATTTTCTTTAATGGTGTCTCCAAGACCCATAGCATCAAGATGGATTTCAGCATCTAGCACCCATGATAGGTAGTTCTTGTCCGAAATTTCAAGGGCAACGAACTCGAGTTTTGTAAGATTAGCCATAAAATAGAGAGAATAAAAAATAGTACCTTAGCCTTGAATAATTCCTTGAGACGGTAGAGTCTCGTGCTGATAACGTGTTATAGAACAATAAACTAAAGCAAGAATATATGTAGAACAAGAGAGAAGAGAGTTCTTATTTCTTATGAGGGATGAAATACAATGAAAAGAACAACTCTATTTATAGGAGAGAATTGACTTGGTACCAAAGTCACAAACCCTAAAATCCCTCCTAAAGATAGACATCACAATATTATAATAATATTTATAACAATATCGATTTTGTTTAAAAATTTTAGTAAAATTTCCAATATTTTTATAATAACAGTTATTTTTTTATTTTTATTTTTATTATGTAACTTATAACCGATAATGAACACATCCCTTAAATCAAGCCTTATGTTCCTCAAAAATAGGAAAGAAATCGTATCCTTCTTTTTTGAATTGGCAGTTATATATATATTTTTTTCAATTTTCTATTTTAAAATATTTTTTTGACATGTGGCATCGTAAGGTGATTACACTTGGCATTCTCATAACATTTTGCCTCTCCTATTCTATATAGATAGATAAGCTTGACAAAAAATAAACTTGACAAGAACGACGATGATGAAGATATTTTTTGTATTTTTTTTTTATGATGACTAAAATAACTTTTTTATTTTTTGGTTGAAGATACCTCTTGTAACTTGGGTCAGTCTGATCTGCATTTGCACGATTACTCTTCAAAGGCACTGGTATTTAATTTTTGTCCCTCAAATTGGTGGTCTTTATTTTTTTTCCTTCGCCTAATACCATGAGGTTTGGGGTTCGAATCCTGGCTCAGTAAAAATAAAAAATCGCACGACAGAGTTTCGTAGCAAAGTTAGGCCTCAGGCAGAGTTTTGCACTCTACCTCTACCTTGCGAATACAAACTTCTGCCTTGCAAAATTTCTTCCTTTTTGTACTGAGTTGAAATTCAAACCCAGAACCTCAGGGTATTAGGTGAAGGACAAAAATTAAAGATCACCAATTTGAGGGCCAAAAATTAAAGACCAGTGCCTTTGAACGACAATCCGCACAAAAAAATGCTTAACAATAAGCATTTTTTTGCGCGGATTTCCCTTCTTTTGGGGTGGTCTTTAAATTTTGTCCCTCATATTTGTGGTCTTTAAATTTTGCCCCTCATATTTGTGGTCTTTAAGTTTTGCCCTTCGCTTGAAAAGGTGGACGAATAGCCGAGGTTATGGGTTCGAACCCCCGCTTAGGCATAAAATAAAAAAATAATTTCTCAAGGCAAGGCTGGAGGGCGTGTATGCCGGATCCGGCATACACGCCTTAAGGAAAAACTAAAGTTATGCCGGATCCGACATAACTAAAAGTCTGCCCCATAAGTCAGAACTTTTCCTTAAGGCATAGTTTAGTTATGCCTTATGGGGCTGACTTTTAGTTAAGGCATAGCATGCCCCATAAGGCAGAACTTTTCCTTTAAGGCAAACTTTTAGTCATGCCTTAAGGAAAAGTTCCGTCTTATGGGGCATACTTTTAGTTATGTTTTATGGGGCACGCTTTTAGTTAAGACATAACTAAAAGTATACCCCATAAGGTGGAGCTTTTCCTTAAGGCATAACTAAAAGCTTGCCTTGAAAAGTTAAAAAAAAAAATACATGCCTCAAGGCAAAATCTACCTCCTCGGGTAGACTTTTAGTTAAGCATAACTAAAAGTCTGCCGGAGGGGCAGAGCGAAATTCAAACTATGCCTTGTAATTTTTTTAAAAAATTTTGACTGAACGGGGGTTCGAACCGGAACCTATAAGTTTTAGGCGAAAGACAAAAATTAAAGGCTATCAATTTGAGGGACAAAAGTTAATGACCACCCCAAAAGAAGGACAATTCTGCGAATTGCCCAACAATAAGCTGAAATAATGATGGGCTGGTCTATGGGATCTGGGCCAAGGATTGTATGGGCTAGCACCAACTTCCAACGGTGGCAACTGGAAAGGCATAGTTCCAATGATTTGGACATTTTCCTTTGACCTTCTCAAATTTATCATTTTTTCCTTAAGTTAAAGTTGATACATTTCTTAAGGCCTTTTTAGGAACCTAAATTAGACTACATAAAGAAATATAATTCGAATTGCTTTTTAATATTTAGAATTGGAAACTATATAAGGAAAAAGAAGAAAGTAGACATTTTCCGAAACTTGTCGGTTACAAAATTCTTAAATAGAAAATCTATATCTTATATAAATCTAGATCTATATCTTATATAATATAAAATTAGGCATAAACAAGGTGATGTGGAACCTCTCTATGATCTCGAATCATATTTATCGTTTTTTCTCCTTTGTTGGCTTTTAAACTCATTTTTCAAGCTAAAAAATAAAAATTATTCAATTACTTTTCCGTTTCTATATACCCCTAAGGTTCCTTCCACCATTAAACCCCATTAAATAATGTCAATTATTTCCCTACTTTTGTATAGCCACGTTCCCTCCCAACTAATAATCATTACTTCAATCTGTTTAATTTTGGATAAAAAGAATTGTGTCCTTAGAAAACTGAAAGAGGCATATCTACATATATATAGAAAAAGATTTCCTGGGAAGAAGTTGGTCAACAAACTATGCCGTGGATTGGTTTTTTTCACTTTGGAAAGTAGGATTCACCTAAGGTCAGAATTTACATGTATATCAGTTAGCTTCAAAGTCATATACATCAAAGTTAAGCTAACTGTCACACTTGATTTTCCAATCTTTCCAACTTGCTATCAATTATGTCTTTTGTATATCCGAATATTCTGACATTTCATTTTGCTCTTGCATAATACAATGCAAGGGAAAGATGCATGAAGATGATAAATCTAACTACAGAACAAACTTCTCATGCAATAAGCAAGTGTAATTTTCTTCAATTTGGAATGTACATCTCATTTGATTCATTGTTCTGTTGCAATCGCAATATTGATCATAACTTTCAATTTAGTACTTGAGTAATTTTTTGAGAGTTTTAAGTTATTTCTAAAGATGTGAAATTTCCGTTCGAAGCAAGGTGATATACGACATATATAATATATAAATGGTGGGAACAACATCAAAATTCGTAATATACCACTGCTTCATGGTACTCAGTAAGTTCATCACTTGATATATGTTTGAACTTTAATTTTTGGTTATTTTGCACATTATCTCTCTCTCTAGATCTATTATATATATAGTTCTTGGTAGTCTTCGTCTGGTCTGAAGTGATGAACAACCTTCATCTTCACTTTTTAGCAAAGTGGCAGCCATTAACGGATTTGATGAGTCTTTACCGGCTACCGTTTGAACCAGACTAGCTGCATCTCTATCCTATACAGTGGATTTCACTGCATTCATTGGGGAATGCACACCCGTCTCATCCATTTTGTCTTGAGATAGAAAACTCTGTGATTGGACTAATTTGAACTTTACAGCCTGAAGTCTGTGTTCTAGCATTCGTAATTGCTCCATGAGCCTTGTTTTTTCCTGTATCAATGTCTCATTCTTCTAGTTCTGTCTCTTGAATGCCTCAGTCATGGAAGAGCAATGATCGCAGAAATTTCCTTTAACTGTGTCTTTCTAGATGTTGTATTGCAGGGTCTTTTTCTGGGTTTTGTCTTAGTGCTGGAGAAATATAATAATTTGGCCCTAATATTCCTCTAGGATAGTCTAATGCTTCTCTAAAATCGTTAAAACCTTTAAAAAGAAGTTTCTCTCTCTCTCTCTCTCTCTCTCTCTCTCTCTCTCTCTCTCTCTCTCTCTCTCTCTCTATATATATATATATATATATATATACATTAAAGTTAGGCAAAAGAAGAGTGATGCGATGCCTCTCATAGGCCAAGAAACACAATGATCTTTTTTTTTTCTCCTTTTTCGGGCATTTTCTATTTTGATCATTTTTTCTATATTAAAAAGATTCAAAAGTCACTCATTTAACTCTCTTAATTATATTAAATATGTGATGTTAAAAAACTGAAAATTCATTGCCTTAACTCTCTTTATAATGCTGAAAACTCGAGAGTCTTTACCTAATAATGCTGAAAACTCTAGAGTCTTTACCTAATAATTAAAACCCAAATAACCGAGAAGGAATTTTAGCAAAAGCCAAAAAATGAGTTTCAATCCATGGAACGGTAAGGTAGATGATATAGCATGACCTCTTCTTCATGTTCTGCAAACAATGGCTCCACATAGGTCTTTCAAATCTACTTCTCATGCCAAGTATTTGTTGGCTTCTTCATACAAAAGGAGAGCTTATCCCTCTTAGGTATGAAAATTGATTTTTTCCCGTTTGAAATATGTCATCACAGGCAATTGTTTTTTCGTTTAAAAATATGTCATCAAATGCAGTTGTGATTGGTTTGTCTAATTAATCAGTATATTCCAAACAATTCCTTCATTTATATTGCTTATTATAAATGTTGCTTATTTTCCTCTACATTCAAAACTGTTAAATACCTATTACATTCTACTGAGTTGATTATTACGTCGAATTAAGTTTCTCCAATCAACATCTTCCTTCTTTTCAAATTTCTAATGTTCTCTATTAAAAATGAACGGAAAAGGTTCAAAAATACCCCTGAACTATTGAAAAAGGCTCATAAATACCCTCCTTCCACCTTTTGGTCTAAAAATACCCTTAAGGTTTGTTTTTGGCTCAAATATACCCCTCAAACTAACAAAGTTAAAGTTAACTCTTTTAAAAAGCCAAATGGCATTTTGTGATTGGACACATATATTATTTAATTTAAAAATTAAAAAATATGAACAAAACTGATTTTGTTTTTGCATTTTGTGAATTAATCAACGAAATATTTTTTTTTTTGCATTTCGTGAATAAAAAAACGAAATAGGAAATTATAATTTTTTTTTGCATTTCGTGTATTGAAAAATGAAATAGGATAAAAAAATTAATTTTGTTCATATAAAAACAAAATTGGAAAATATATTTTGTCCAATTTTCCAATTTCGTTTTTATATGAACGAAAATATATTTTTTTTATCCTATTTCATTTTTTAATACACGAAATGCAAAAAAAAAATTATAATTTCCTATTTCGTTTTTTTATTCACGAAATGCAAAAAAAAAAAACATATTTCGTTGATTAATTCACGAAATGCAAAAAAAAAAAAAACAGTTTCGTTCATATTTTTAAATTTTTTAGTTTTTAATTTTTAAGTTTCCACACAATTTTTTTTTAAAATATGTAAATTACGGAATTTTATTATTGGCAATTTTTTTTTAAATCTGGAATTTTAAATTACTGGAAATTTATTATTGACAATTTTTTTTAAAAAATTTGGATTTTATTTTTAAATTACGGAATTTTATTATTGACCAATTACAAATTGTCATTTGGCTTTTTAAAAGAGTTAATTTTAACTTGTTAGTTTGAGGGGTATATTTGAGCCAAAAACAAACCTTAAGGGTATTTTTAGACCTAAAAGGTGGATGGAAGGGTATTTTTAGACCAAAAGGTGGAAGGAAGGTATTTATGAGCCTTTTTCAATAGTTCAGGGGTATTTTTGGACCTTTTCCGAAAAATGAATAATGAAATATGTCAATTCCTATGCCTCTTCATATTCATTAGTATATATACATATACTCTATATACATAGAGCAACAAAAACACCATTTACACTATGGCGTTGGTGCAGGTTTGACTAGGAAGACCCAACAGAGACCATGAAAGCTCGGAAAAATGTACTTTGAATAATTAGGTGGAATCTTAGAGGGCGTCTGACATCACAGTTAAAGTACCAAAAGAATTCAATATTATCATCATGTACATATTTACTATAGCTGTAAAGCTAAGCAACTAAACGAGCACCATTTGTCACTGTTAGATTTCTTAAAGATGGTATAGATTTGTTTTATTTTTTTTAATTAGATAGTGATATTATAAATAATGGAGACACTGAAAGTAAGGAAGCGCAGTTTTTATCACGATCAACGTAGACGTTGAAAGTGAGAAGGAAAAATGAGCTTATTTGAGGTAGGCAGATTTAAGGGAGACATTATGGCATAGAAAAGTTAAAAAGAAAAAAGGAACAGTGAAAAGGAAAATGTAAATGAAATAATAGACAATAGAAATGTAATTGAAAGTTACGCATAGTTCACATGTTCTCTTTCTTTTATCTCTTTTTGAAATATGCTTATGAAATATACTGTACATTAACATTTTATTTATATATTTGTGATTTAATAAATTATATAATATATCATTGATTATCATATGCATATACGTAAAAATCTCATCTATTCTATCTTTAATAAATTTATAATAATATAAATTATAAATCTATTATTGTCGACTATAACCACGCGAGGCGCGGGCTAGTTCACTGGTTACCATATATTACTGGTGTATCAATTACTACTAATAATGATTTTGCCTTTTGAACATATGTATAAGCTCCTTTGTATTTTTCTTAAAGAAATTATAGTATCTAATATATAAGAATTTCTCTCCTTTTTAAAAAAACTTTGGTTTGCCTTTTTATCGTCCACTTCAGATATTTAAAATTTAGTAGTTAAATGAACACTCATTTGTATATGATTTCCATTATATAAAGGATTTAAGTATTTGATTTTGAAATTATATAAAAAAAATATCATATATTTGTGTAGAAGTTATAATAGTATTTAGAATAATTTACTCTAATTAATATATGTATATCCCCTTCAATCTAAATTTGATCATGATAAAATAATTTTATTTAGTGTAAAAATATACTCACCACAAAAACAACAGGAATTAGCTACAAAATTTGTGGTTAATGTAATTCGTCGTTAAATATGATAACGATGGAATTTGACGTTAAGTGATAAAAATTATCCGACGCTAGTTCCTTTTTTTTTAAAAATAAATAAAAATATAGTGAATGTAAATTAATTTGTTCTTTTTGACAAATAACCACCCTCCTAACAATGCGCGAATTATATAATACTCCCTCCGTTTCAATTTATGTGAACCTATTTGACTAGGCACGACATTTAAGAAAGAGGGAAGACTTTTGAAACTTGTGGTTCAAAATAAGTCTTGAATATTTATATGACTGTAAATTATTCATAAAGCGAATTTGTTTCCAAATTAGAAAAGAGGTTATTTATTTTGACACGGACTAAAAAGGAAATAGGTTCACATAAATTGAAACAGAGGAGTATTTAGGATTTAAACTGTTCTAAATCTAAAGTTTAATAACTCATGAACGTAGCACTCACTCTAGCTAACAATATTGTCGGTGAAGGGAGAGGTAAACTGAAGTTGAGCTAAAATTAGATTGTTTTAGACAGTGGCATTATCTTGTTGTATGTGCGATTACTTAAAAACGAAGTGCCTAAAGATTGTCTATGAAGGCACTTGTGTGTTTTTCTTGGACATTCTTCCTCAAGCAAAGCCTAGGAATTGTTATATCTTCAAAGACCAGCAATAGCCAATAGGTCGATACTCGGGCCTTAATGTGTATATATATTTATCTACTAAAGAAGGTCACTTATAAATTTATTTTAGTTTACGAATTACAAGTTCTATTTATTAAATAGAGTTAC
This sequence comes from Lycium barbarum, assembly GCF_019175385.1. Taxonomy (NCBI): domain Eukaryota; kingdom Viridiplantae; phylum Streptophyta; class Magnoliopsida; order Solanales; family Solanaceae; genus Lycium; species Lycium barbarum. The sequence continues at coordinate 33,384,474 of NC_083340.1, forward strand.
CTGTAATATTCTGTTACTATTTGATATGATTGTGTAAATATTAGGGGTGGGCGTTCGGTTCTTCGGTTCGGTTTTATCAAACTTCGATTTGGCTATTTCGGTTTCGGTTTTTTGAAGGTGGACACCGAACACCGAACCAAACTAGTTCGGTTCGGTTCTTTCGGTTTCGGTTTTTTGAAGTTTGGTTCGGTTCGGTTTCGGTTTTTTCAATTCGTTTTTTTTTTAATATGATATTAGAAGTGATTCCATTTACACTAATTCATATTCTCAAAAGCAACAAAACATAAAACTAACAAATTAAAATCAAAATCAAACAAACAGGATACACAAGAACAAAAAACCATAACCATAATATAGAATTACTAGGTGTTATATACATACAGTAAGAATAATTAAGAAAACACATAAATGACATACATTAATCATAATGACACATCCTAGTCACCTTTCTTTGTTAAGGATATTTGATTTTCTCAACTGAGGTGGAAAATTAGGGATACAAAAGCAAAAGAGAGCTTATTACAATTGGTTTTTTTTTTGCTTAAACTTAATGGGTCTGGACTATTTTATTTTTTTTGGGTAATGTATAAATTTCGGTTCTTCGGTTCGGTTTCATCAAAGTTCGGTTCGGCTATTTCGGTTTCGGTTTTTTGAAGGTGAACACCAAACACCGAACCAAACAAGTTCGGTTCGGTTCTTTCGGTTTAGGTTTCTTGAAGTTCGGTTCGGTTCGATCCGGTTTTTCGATTTTCGGTATTTATGCCCAGCCCTTACGTTTATTTCATCACGCATTGAAATTTATCTGACCAAGAATCAAACTTACGTGTAAAATAAATATTGAACTTAAATTTTTTTATATATATATTTTTGAACGAATCGAATGTATAGTGTTAAAGACGTGTCAATATCAGACTAGTTTCCTCTTCTTTTTTTTTTTTTTAAAACATTTGGGTAGATCTTAGACAATTTGACTGGATAGATGTCCCTATACGGACCCCTTTTTTAATTTTGGATGGGCATGTGCAGCTAAATGTGTATTCTGTTCTACCAATGCTTGTTGTAACCTGACTTTAACAAAGAGTCCGATGATCGGATAAAATTAGCTATTCTATATATGTACCTATCCTCGATCAGATTATCCCTTACTTGACTTGCTTAGCAAAAGGATTATTGTTGTATGAGTGTTGAAGACGTGTCAATGTTAGATTATCCGCTAAATTTCCAAAGTTAATCTCGAAGACAACGAAGGTTATGTCTTATGTAATACTACATTGTATAATTACTCCTTTTTATGAGCTTAGTGTCGTGGATTTTGTGTGTGTGTATTAGAGTGCACTGGTAGATTTATCACTAGTCTACTTTAGTCGTGGTAAATTGTGCAATGCGTAAAATTTTCGTTTTGTCATCCTAGATAAGTTTAGGGCCTTGGCATGTTCATTTCGGATTTCTTATGTCAACTTTTTTCTTGCCAAACTACCCTCTGTTGATCCTTAAATGAAAATAAAGTTGGAGACTCAACTTAGGGCCCGTTTGGTTTAGCTTAAAAAAACAGCTTATAAGTTGAAAACAACTTATAAGTAAAAACAAAATAAGTTGGGCTATTTTAACTTATTTTTTTTAGCTTATTTTAAACACAAAATGGCTTATAAGCTGGCCAGCCAAACATTCAAAAAAACTGAAAATAACTTATAAGCTAAACTGTTTTCAGCAACTTATAAGCTAAGTCAAACGGGCTCTTATTCAAGCCTTAACTGAGTCGGAGCAGTGACTTTCTTCAGCTCTAATTATTTTCTTAATAGCCAGATTTAACAATATGGACATAAAGAAATTAAAGTGTATATAATGGTATGCTAATTGTCATTATTTGATCGCGTGATTACGTGATAGAGCTTGCTATCCATTAAATTTTCAAAGTGTTGTCGAGTACAACAAAAGCCATGTCTTGTGGAACATTACTATATTAAGTTGCTTATTTCCAGGAACTTAGCTCAACTTAAACAGTACTCCCACCAGTTTTTTAAGTGGCACTTTAAGAGTCCACAATAAGTGTAATTTTCAACAATTAAGAAAACGTTATTTCATCTTTTCAACTTCTTCTTGTGATAAATTGCGTGAACAACTTTCTAAAAAGTCTTTCAATCAACCTTTACATTTTCAAGGACGATAGCGATGATACATTAAAGAGCGTGGTTTTGTTGGAGGGGGGGGGGGGGGGGGGGGATGGGTTCAAGGTAAAGATTAAGGGCAATGTAGTCAAATGACCCCTCTAATTAATGGGTATGCAATACCTTAAAAAGCACTTAAAATGGTATTCTTCTTTTAATTTGTGTAAATATTCAAACTATAGACGTTTTTCCACCTTCCCAAGATGCGTAAGGATCAAGCTAATTATAAATTGTTGGGTTTAGGACTTTAGGCCCCAAAATCTTGAAGCCCCGAAATTAATTAGAAGTTATTTTTATGATACATAATCTTGGTAAAAAAGAAGGAAACAAGTATTTCAACTGATGTAGTGGCGGATGCTAAATTAGGATACCAGGTCATTTGATGTACAACATACATCAACCCTTCATTTCGAATTATAGTGCTCCATTTAATGTCTTGAGACTTTCCTTAGGTTTATATGATGTTTTGAGAGTTGTTGTTATGGTTTGTTTTGTACTCGAGGGGTTCGTGTGTGTTTCGGCACACTTAGAACCCACATTCCAGTTGCAAATTTTTTACTGGTCCCGTCTTCATCTCGATCAACGCAACTCATCTCGCGATCATATAGAGGTGCAAACCAGGTATGCATTTGCGATTACATGGTGGATGACCGCGATCACATAAGGTTGAGGGTGAGATGGGTCCCACTAGTTGTGCATCGTGAACACGGGAGCTGGGTTGTGATCGCAAATAGTTTGATTAGACTAACTCGTGATCGCAAAGAAGGGGTACTTAAGAAATAAAAATAAGAATTTCGGGACTTCAGCTGCTATTTGACCTTTTTAGGGATTTTGGTTTTAGCCCAAGGGATCTTGATTTCACTATCTAAGTGATCTAAATACACTCTTATGGTTATATCACAATTATTATGGATCAAATTTGAGTCTTCAAACATGAATTCTAAGTGATATTACGGTTTTCTCGACTAAGCCGTAGAAATAAAAAAAGAATTGATGATTTGATGTAATGAACAAACTCGAAATGAAAATCTAATCACAAATTTGGATGGGTTACGAATAATCAAAAAGAGTATTTTATTTTGAAGTTGACCATGTTGGCTCAGGGTTGACTTTTTGGTTGACGTGTTAAATCTATTTGACTTCATTAAGTATTCTTTTGTTTAGAGTTGAGCCGTTTGGACGCATATGGCGTAGAACGGTGATCAGAGGATTAAAGGTTACTTTGACTTTTTCTCAAATAAATTGTGTTCTATCTGTTTAAGTGTGACGGTAACGTATAAATTGGGTGACGAGCATATATGATACTACTGGGTGGTTTATGGGCTTACTTGAAATTTTGAATATGACATTTTGTTTACCATATTTATGTTTTGATTATCGCAATATATCATGTATGATTATTATTGATGACTTAGGTCTATTCACATGTTAGAATTACATCATTTATCTTTATTTTTGACGTTCATCCTTATATATACAATGAGTTGTTCTTGATTTATTTGAGTTGTTTACAAATATCTCTCATGATTTACCTGTGATAGTGACTCATTGAGTGTTTACACGGTAAATTGCATATTTCTCTTCGTTGTTCCTAATTATATTGGACAAATTAATGAAAAATAGGATGTTTTTATGTAATACTCGTCATACTTACTGAGTGATGTTTTTATGTAATACTCGTCATACTTACTGAGTGATGTTTTTATATAATACTCACCATACTTACTGAGTATTTTCGATGCTCATCCCTTATCGTTTTCTGCACTATGTGTGCAGGTTCTGACCCAGTACCAGTGCTGCTAGAAATTGAGCCTCGGAGGGTACTGCTCGTGATTCCAGCGGCGAGCTACCAGCCTCGTTGGTAGTAGCTAGGATATCTATTCTACTATTGTTATTATTTTGTCAAACTCAGCATTACGTTGAGTCAATTGTCCTATTTTTACTCTCACATGCTTATGACTAGTAACATCAGTGTTGGAGGTTATCTGAGTTGCTTCCACATTGTAATAGTTAGCATTTACATTATGTAATATCTATACTTTCGAAATTTATTTCTAAACTGCTTGGAATGCATTAAAATTATGTTTGGTTTGCCAGACGTGAGGTATGGTTTGGTGCCATCCCAACTTAGGAAATTGATTCGCTTCTAAATTGATGTTAACCAGAAAGAGCAACATAAAAAAAGATTCCAATGGGCATAATAAGCCTTTAAGTGCGAGGAAATAACACATTAAATTTGATTTACTGGCAATATAATATTATACATTTCGTTTTTCAGTCATGAGTTCCTAATTTTTATTTCTATTTATTCTGTTTTTTTTTTCTCCATACACTTCTATATATTTTGCCAAACAAAAAGTGTACTGAATATTTTAGTTTGAAGTGTAAAAAAGGAAAGCAGTATGACAAGAAAGCCAGAAAATTGAATTTAAAATAAAAAATAAGAAATTTTATTTAAAACGAGGGCCTCTTATTAAGTTTGTTTTAGACCACCAATTTTGTTGAGTCCTTCCTACATCTTCTTCCGTATTTATTACTCCATATTGGCAACCATTACTCCGTGGTTCCATAAAGGGAAAGTCTGTTTCACCCTTCACGTTATCATGAATGTTCTCATGGTTAAATTGAATTGGAGCAGGGACACTCTTTAGGTTGTTAGCTAGGTAAGTTTTGGCACAAGAAAATGCAAGTAACGATCTTGCAATTTTCTCCTTTTTCCTCAAATTTTCTCTGACCAATTTCATTTTAGGTAATATTTGAATTTGCCTTAGAGAGTAGTCAAGATGGCAAACTGTAATCCTTAAAAAGTATAGTGTAATGTAGGAAGCTGGAATATATAAACGGCATAACATAGTGTAAATCCCTAGAAACTTCGGATAATAAAACGCTTTTCCAACATCCATGAAATACTCCAGGAAATAAGATATCGCAAACCAAACAGCAGAATAGGTAACATCTCCAATTATTTTTCAACTGAAATAATTGAACAAAACACGAAATTAAACATAGACCATTAAGATTAATTTAAGAACTTCGTAAAGAAGTATACATACAAAAATCCCAGTGGTTAGAACTTAGAAGGATTATTACAACATTCTACCTAGAAAAAAGCAGTTATTCTGTGAAGCATCAGCTCCGTCTTAACTTAGTTGATCTACAACATGAACAATTCTAAAGCTATATGAGAGCTTCACCTTGATCCAAAGTGATGAAGAAACGTGAATAAGATTTAACTAAGTTATCCTCACTGACAATAGAATAAACAACAACGTTTTGGAATCATGGCTCATGATCTCACATTAGATGCACTGTATAGTCGGTGCAGGTACGTGGCCATATACTAGATACTGATAATAATATCAGCAAACGAACGTTCTCCTTAGATTGCTGAGCTTAATCAACAACTTTTAGAGCATTAATATCTTTGGTAATGGCAGGAATACAACTTGAACTCCTAGCAATACCACCTTTCTTGTTATCTCTAGGGCTAAGAGACTTGCCTCTACTCTTTTTCAAGATTTCCCTCATGGCCTCGGCTTGGAAAAGCACAGGATATGCCCTACCAATCCTATTAAACTTAGAACATGCATTCATGTGCTCATTTAAAGCCTCTTCTAGTTTCTTACCTCCATTCTTCTCCATTTCTTCCTTCACAGCTTCAGAACACAACCCACAAATCAATTTTCCTGAATATTTCTCCCTAACTCTCTTAACATATTCAGGTGTGCATTCTTCAGACATGCCACAACACTCACACTTTGCATCTTCAACTTCAGAAATAGGGGGAAGAAGCTTCTTCTCATTATGATCATCGTGATCGGTTACTACTACTTTGCTAAGTTCAAATGAGATATCGGATATTGTTCTTTGGAGACCATCCATGGGAAGTTTTTGAGGCTTTTGTGTGACTTTTTTGTTAGTGTGGTTAGTCCCAACAATGGTTTCTTCTATCTTATTATGTCCCATGAGAAGAGAAAGAAGGTCTTCTAGATAAAGATAAGTGTTTGGTTTTGCAAGAGTTGAAAGAGGGCTTTCTTGAAGATGAGTACTATAGAAAAATTGTATCTTAAGCTTCCAATTTATACTCCAATTCAATATTCTATGAGAAGTGTATGTGGACAATATAATTATTACGTCTCAAAGTCAGTAGTTAATGAATGTGTGCCTTTGAGTGAGTTGGAGGACAGAGACAAAGAAAAGGGGAGATTAATCTTGAATCAACTAGATTTTCATGCATATATATTTATACAGTACTAACTAGTGAATATAATATTATTGAATAATCTATGTAATGGAGTAATTTTTATTAAAAATTAAAAAAACCCTCACTTGCTATAGGAATTCCTTTTACATAAAGTTGGTAAGTAACACTTACCTTTTTCTCTTGACGATATAAATTGAGCGGTAATTAATTAAGTAGTTTAATCGAGGAAAAAATAATTTATAAACTCATGATCTCGAAATAGCACATACAATAAAAATTGCTAACGATAAATATATATAAATTTAGAATTCATGTGTGATCTAATGTACTTGATAATGGCTATGAGACAATTTCTCAGATTGTATCTCAAAGATTCATTGTAAAAATACAACTTCCTAACTATTGAAAAATAAAAATATTGTAAAGTTAATTCTTAAAGAAAATCGAAGTTATATCTAACCTTATAACTCTCTCATTTACATGGACAAACAAAATGACAAAAGATATTGAGAAATTATAAAATATAATTTGATTAATTAAAAGTGAAACCACTTTAGGGCATTGAAAATATAAAACAGACTTTAACTTACATCTTTTTTTGTCACCTTATCTTTTCAGGAACTCAAAAGATAGTTATCACAATAACTAAAAGTGAATTCATGAAATTGATCTACATGATTTTTTAGATAATATAGGATAAAATAATACAACAATATAATAGGTTACAACACTTGTAGAAGGTGAAACCGAGTTGACCATTATTTTTCTTTTTTAACTTGATTAGAGGTTACAATAGTCTTTATAGGAACTCCATAATTTTAGTGCCAAAAAAAAATATATTGGCTGCCATAAAAATCCACTCAATTTATGCGGAGAATTTTCATTATTTTGGTTCCTATGAAATTTTTTCATTGTTTTAGTTGTATCAAGAAAGGAAAAAGAAAGATGCAATATAAAAATAAAAAGCACCTCAACCCGTCCAGCTCTTTGTTTTCCAACTCAAAAATACAAACCAAACCCAATTCCGTTTCTCCTCCCCCACTGAAAAATATTTTGCATTAGAATTCCTAACCTATTTGTTGCCCCTCTTTCTCTGTCATATATTGAAAGATTGAGCCACAATCGTTAGAATAAAAAATACAATTGATTAGTACTGTACTTCATCAAGTTTTACATACATTTTGCGAGCTTGTAAAGAGGTCATATTGTGACCTTTACAATGCCGAGAAATGAAGCTTCACCTTCATAGGAATGGGCAGTCAAAATTTGAAGAGCGACTCCATCTTCTTTGCAAATAGTCTTCCACATAAACGATTGGCTCATTGTTGTTTTAGAGTTTTGGTAGAATATTCTAATTTTAAAGTATTTCATGTTGGATTAGGTCTCAAATACATATAAAAAATACATCGGAAAAGATCTCGAATACATACCGCAAAAGATAAAATCTAGCTAAAATAAAGAAAGTAAGAAAAGAAACAACCTATAATATTGAATAACAATTTACAAAAGAACATACTCCCTCTGTTTCAATTTATGTTAACCTATTTCCTTTTTAGTTCATACCAAAATAAATGACCACTTTCTTAATTTGGAAACAAAATCACTTTATGAAGTGATTTACAGCCACACAAATATTCAACACTTATTTTGAACCATAAGTTCCAAAAGTCTTCACCCTTTCTTAAATATCGTGTTCAGTCAAATGGATTCACATAAGAGTATTTTTTTAAGAGAACGGAGGGGAAGGAATCTAATGTTGCAGGAGGAGCGAGAGGTTATAACTCATAATATATAAGAGTTAATAGAGGATGTATTTGAGTAAAGAGGATTAGTAATGTGTCAGTTACAAAATGTTTGAGGTGTAATTATCTATGAGTTGAATTTTTTTGCGCACACACTACACCCACGGAGAAGGACTGAAGAAAGCTTAATTTGCTTTTACTGCAAACCAAGCTAATTGGCAATAAGATCATGTACTATGTGGGCTGATATGAACATTAAATTTGTGAGGCTTTTTAAGCCATTTGGTTAGTAGATTATTCATAAAAAATTCAAAAAAAAAAAAAAGATAAATAAGAATGGTGACCATAGAGAGATGTCACATCATTTTATTTATGTCTAGATTTATATTATATATAGATTATTTAATAAAAATAGTATATGCTCATTCTTGTTTTCATAGTTGGAATTGGAGTCTATTGTTTTTAATTTCACTATACATCATTTAAGTGGAGTTCAAATATCACCAAAGAACTTTTACTCTTTTTCATTCCTCCTCTCACTTATTCACAGTTGGTCCAATATCGTATTTAGAATATTTTTCATAAGCTATATCGATATTTGTAAAAGCAAAAAAAAACAAACAAACAACATATTTAGTTTCACTTTTGATGGTTTAGTTGAATATCATTTTTTTTTTTGCGCGGATTGCCCTTCTTTTGGGGTGGTCTTTAAATTTTGCCCTTCAAATTTGTAATCTTTAAATTTTGCCCCTCATATTTGTGGTCTTTAAGTTTTTCCCTTTGCTTGGAAAGGTGGGCGAATACATGAAGTTCTGGGTTCGAACCCCCGCTCAGGCATAAAATAAAAAAATAATTTCGCCAGGCAAGACTGGGGGAGTGTATGCCGGATCCAGCATACAATCTTTAAGGAAAAGCTAAAGTTATGCCGGATCCGGCATAACTAAAAGTCTGCCCCATAAGGCAGAATTTTTCCTAAGACATAGTTTAGTTATGCCTTATGAGGCAGAATTTTAGTTAAGGCATAACAAAATTATGCCCCATAAAGCAAGAATTTTTCTTAAGGCATAGACTTTGCCTTATAAGGCAAAGTTTAAGTTATGCCGTAAGGAAAAGTTCCGCCTTATGGGCATACTTTTAGTTATGTCTTTGGGGCACACTTTTTAGTTAAGGCATAAATAAAAGTTTACCTTGAAAAGTAAAACAATATATATATATATATATATATATACATGCTTCAAGGCAAAGTCTGCACCCTCCGGCAGACTTCTAGTTTAACACAACTAAAAGTCTGCCCCCTCCGGCAGACTTCTAGTTAAACACAACTAAAAGTCTGCCGGAGGGGGCATAGCACAATTTAAACTTTGCCTTATAAGACAAACTTTTAGTTATGCCTTAAGGAAAACTTACGCCTTATGGGCATACTTTTAGTTATGTTTTATGGGGCACACTTTTAGTTAAGGCATTACTAAAAGTTTACCTTGAAAAGTTAAAAAAAAACGTATATATGCTTCAAGGCAAAGTCTTCCCCCTCCGGCAGACTTTTAATTAAACATGACTAAAAGTCTGCCGGAAGGGGCATAGCGAAATTTAAACTCTGCTTTGCAAAAAAAATTAAAATTTTTGACTGAGCGGGGGTTCGAACCCGGAACCTATGAGTTTTAGCCGAAGGGCAAAATTTAAAGACTACAAATATGAGGGGCAAAATTTAAATAACACCCCAAAAAAAGGGCAATTCTGCGAATTGCCCGTTGAATATTAAGTTACAAGATGTGTGAGGTTACTATCCCACTTAACTGGGGGCAATTTGCAGGATTGCCCTTCACTAGATGGTCTTTAATTTTTGCCCCTCAAATCAGTGATCTTCAATTTTGCCCTTCACTAAAAGCCTCCTGGTTCCGGGTTCGGACCCCCGCTCAGTTAAAAATAAAAAAAATAAAAATCACAAGGCATAAGTTGGGATTCTCAAGGCATAAGTTGGAGTCCAACTTATGCCTAGGTTTCAAACTCTGCCTTAAGGCAAATATATATATATATATATTGCTGGAATTTTTCAAACATGTGCCGTAGCCTAACTTTGGACAAAGTTAGGCCTTAAGGCCTAGTTTTGGATAAAAGTTTGCCTTAAGGCATAAGTTGGGGTCCAACTTATGCCTCCCAACTTTTGCCCTGCGAATCCCAACTTATGCCTTGCAATTTTTTTTTATTTTTTTTTGTTTTTTATCGAGCCTGGATTCGAATCTAGAACATCTGGGTGTTAAGCGAAGGTCAAATATTAAAGACCTCCAATTTGAGGGACAAAAATTAAAGACCACACCAGAAGAAGGATAATCCGCGCAAAAAATGCTTAAGCAGTCTATATTATATAATTTATCGGACCCATCCGCCCTTGTATAGAACTACCACTAACCAAAGGAAAATACTAACCGATTATTTACTTTATCTATTTATGCACGCGGAGTTATTAAACTTACAGTGGTCAGTTACTTTTGAAGGAAAAATACCATTATCATTTCTACTGTAGGATATCAATTTTCAATATCTAATCTCGAATAAAAATTATTATCGGCACTTTTTTTTCCAAGTCATAAGAGAATTATAATCTAACTACACAAGAGGATCAGGTGAATATGCTTTTTCCCTATGAGATGTGAAGGGTTTGTGACTTTGTTCACGGGGACTGACACTCGGACGATCACTTTTTTGATCTTGTTGGAAGAAAATGAAACCATGAAAAGTAGAAAATAAAGAAAAGAATATAATGACCTTTCTATGTCCTTTTTACCTTATATGGATTCATAAATTGAAAAAGAAAAATGAAGTTCACGAGAAATAAACAAAAGGCAAAATCTTGTGCTTTTTTGGGGAAGATATGAGCTACCATGAAGAAAGGAAAATAAATAAATACCAAACCTTGCTTTAGTTTGTGATAGAATCACATGAATCTTGAAAATGGGAGGAAGCAAAAAGGGTGTTTTGTGGCTGCACATCAGTGATGGGCAAGTTTTAACTTATTTTTTCCTTCAAATTAAATAGTTTTTGGCTTTCTTTTTCGAAAGTACTTTTATTTCCTTACCATATGAGAGCATTATGTATCATGTATGTATCGCTTAAGGTGAATTTGAGCATTTTATTAGGTTATTATTACAAATCATATTATCTTCGTCTTTGGCCTTTGCCTTACATCCTTTTGTTTTAAGTGATATTTACCGTCGAGTGTCTAGTTTACAACTAATTTGGCCCAACTTCTTATAATTACCGTGAAGAACTCGTAGGGTGTCTAGCTTACACCTACTAGTTTGGCCCAGCTTCTTATTTGTTACTTACATGATTCAGCCAGCTTTATCACCTTAGCCAAATATTTTCAAGACCTAATTCCCTCACCTTCTCACTTCATTTGAAACCCCTTAAGAGCCCGTTGGGATTGACTTATAAGTTGCTTATAAGCTGTTTTCAGCTTTTTTGAGTGTTTAGCTGATTAGCTTAAAGTCATTTTGTGCTTAAAATAAGCTTAAAAAATTAATTGGACCCGTTTGGCTTAGCTTATCTAAAGTAGCTTATAAGCTGGAACAGCTTATATGCTGCTTTTTTTAAGCCCAGCCAAACATGCTCTAAGTCGACTGCTCATCCAAACACTAAGCATTCACCACACCACATCTTCTCCATCCTTCATCTCTAAAATATACCGAGTTATTTCAGTCATTATCCTCCAAAAACCATGGCAAAACCCTGAACCTTCTCTATCTTCTTCCAATTTAAAGAAAAAAGGTCATTCTTCTTGATATCAAATTATAACACCATACAACCGCATAATCTCTCTCTCTTCTTTTTATCGTAAAATATACAAAAAGAATTTGAGGAAATGCCTCCAGAATTTCTTTGCATTAATGAATTTTCTATTAGAAATTTTAATTTTTAATATGAGAACGACTGAAAGAAAAGACATCTCAAAATAATTTCTCGATTGAAATATCAAAGTATGCTTAACTTTTCAGATTAATCACGAACATTTTCTATGCAGCAAATTACGAAATAATGGAATCTTCAACATTAAATATTACTATTATATTATAGTCTCTTTAAGAGTTGTCTATTTTGTTCACTTTATAATGTAAATTTGTCATGTAGATTTGTATAAGAAGTGTATCTGTGCTATATAATAGTGTAGATTCATTGTTTATACATTATATATATAATGTGATAGTAGCACTAAAGATGTTTCTGACCATGGTGAAAAATCAGTAATATATTTCCAGCCCGTTCCATTGACTGGGGGACCAGTTGCAGTCCTAAGGGGAGCATCATCAATTCTTGATGTTTGAAAGCAGTTGTTCCAGACAGTTTCCATTGAAAGCTAGAATAGAGGGCGAAAGCCTGGTTTATATATATATATAGACACACACACACAAAAACTTGTATATTCATGCATATCATGTATATCTTTGAATATTCATGAAAGTTTATGTGTGATATACACTGAAATATATGATATACCAAGTCGTCGGCATAGTTTGTTACAAGTGTAATAATTATATACATGGATATATATTGATATACACAAGGTATATACATGTTACTACCATGTAACCGTCTGAACTCATGAGATATTTCCTTACTGTTTGCAATTTTTTTAGTGAACCTGGATTTTGGAAGAGTACAAACGTGAAATTGGAAGTTAAATATTCATTGCCGGTGTAATTAGGAGCTTTCTATGTTTTGGTTCGTTTGGTAGATTTGGCTATCCATTGCCAATCTTTCTATGCTTTAGTTGATATGTCTAATCATTAGCTAAAATCTTAATTCTTACCAGTATCTATTGAGGGCTATATATAGGTGTCAATATCCCTTCTTTTTTTTTTTTTACTTTTTCTATTATAAAATAAAAACTATAAAGTAAATACACGGAAGAAATATGTAGAGAGATATAAGATTGTATTTTTCTTCTTTCAATTCTACATGTGGCCACTATTTATAAGGAAAAATATATGCTTAATGGCTAAGCCATTTAAGATGACAACTAAGGGGTCATGTACTCTTTGTGGCTAAGTAACTTAATGGACAAGCATACTCATAACACTCCCCCTTGGATGTCCATTAATTAGATGATGTGCCTCGTTAAAACCTTATTAGGAAAAACCCAATGGGAAAAAGCCTCAATGAAGGAAAAAGAGTACACATATCTAGTAATACGCTTTGAGAGCTGCCTCATTAAAAACCTTACCAAGAAAACCCAATGGGACAAAACTTGGTTAAGGAAAAAAGAGTACAACGCGTATTTCACTCCCCCTGACGAAGACCAAGATTCAGATGTCGGAGCCTTCGCATTCCAATCTTGAATATCATCTTCTCAAGAGTTGAAGTTGGCAAAGATTTGGTGAACAAATCTGCAGGATTGTCACTTGAACGGATTTGTTGCACATCAATATCACCATTCTTCTAGAGATCATGTGTGAAAAATAACTTTGGTGAAATGTGTTTCGTTCTATCTCCTTTTATGAAACCTCCCTTTAATTGAGCTATGCATGCAGCATTATCTTCATATAATACTGTGGGTATTTTTGTATCACACTTCAAGCCACATCTGTCTCTGATGAAATGTATCACTGATCTCAACCACACACATTCTCTACTTGCTTCATGAATAGCGATTATCTCAGCATGATTTGAAGAAGTAGCAACAATGGACTGCTTTGTCGATCGCCATAATATAGCAGTACCTCCGCATGTAAACAGATAGCCCGTTTGAGATCGAGCTTTATGTGGATCAGATAAATAACCTGCATCGGCATAACCAACTAGATCTGTACTACTATTGTTAGCATAAAACAGACCTATATCGCTAGTTCCTTTCAGATATCGCAATATATGCTTAATCCCATTCCAATGCCTCTGTGTAGGAGAAGAGCTATATCTTGCTAGCAAATTAACAGAAAATGCTATGTCAGGTCTTGTAGCATTAGCAAGATACATAAGTGCACCTATTGCACTAAGATATGGTACTTCAGGACCAAGTAGCTCTTCATTTTCTTCCTGAGGTCGGAACGGATCTTTGCTCACTTCAAGTGAGCGAACGACCATAGGAGTACTTAAAGGATGCGCATTGTCCAGGTAAAACCGTTTTAAAACTTTCTCAATATAGGCAGATTGATGGATAAAGATCCCTTTTGCGAAATGTTCAATTTGCAGACCAAGACAGAGTTTTGTCTTTCCGAGATCTTTCATCTCAAATTCTTCCTTCAAATATTCAATCGCCTTTTGGAGCTCTTCTGGAGTTCCAATGAGATTTATGTCATCAACATAAACAGCAAGTATAATGAACCCTGATTTTGTTTTCTTAATAAAAACACATGGACAAATGACATCATTTATATATCCTTTATTTATCAAGTACTCACTTAGGCGATTATACCACATGCGCCCTAATTGTTTTAAACCATATAATGATCTTTGTAATCTGATTGAATACATTTCCCGAGACTTTAAACCAAATGCTTCAGGCATTTTATATCCTTCAGGAATTTTCATATAAATTTCATTATCAAGTGAGCCATAAAGATAAGCTGTAACCACATCCATCAGATGTATTTCAAGGGTTTCATAGACAGGTAAACCGATGAGGTATCGAAATGTTATAGCATCCATAACTGGTGAATACGTTTCTTCATAGTCGACGCCGGGTCTTTGAGGGAATCCTTGTGCAACAAGGCGTGCTTTGTATCGCACAATTTCATTTCTCTCATTTCTTTTCCGTACAAAGACCCATTTGTGGCCAACTGGTTTTACACCATTAGGCGTTTGGACTACAGGTCCAAAAACCTCACGTTTAGCAAGTGAATTCAATTCTGATTGAATTGCTTCTTGCCATTTTGGCCAATCATATCTTCGTCGACATTCTTCGACAGATTGAGGTTCCTAATCCTCACTGCCTTTCATAATATTTAGTGCAACATTATATGCAAAAACACTATTCACCACAATTTTCGAACGATTCAAGTTGCCCTCATCACCAGTAAAACTTAATGATAGTTCTTTACTCACTGGAGTCTCGGGTTTGCTGATTTCTTCAGGAATATCAGGATTAATCAGATCTTGAATCTCTTCATGAGATCCTTTCATAGTGTCATTCTGATCATTGTTTGTATTTCTTTTTCTAGGATTTTTATCCTTGGAGCCCAATGGTCTACCACGCTTAAGGCGTGGATGAGATTCAGAGGTTATGACACTAGTAGATTGTCCCTTTGGAACATCAATTCGAATAGGCACATTCTCTGCAGGGATATGCGATTTAGTTATTCTTTTC
Organism: Lycium barbarum; assembly: GCF_019175385.1. Lineage (NCBI taxonomy): Eukaryota > Viridiplantae > Streptophyta > Magnoliopsida > Solanales > Solanaceae > Lycium > Lycium barbarum. Next base: position 33,399,882 of record NC_083340.1, read on the forward strand.
AAATCAGTAAATCCGTCTGGCATTTGATTTGCTATTTTCTGCAAGTGGATGATCTTCTGGATCTCCTGCTCACATATAGGGGCACGTGAATCAAAATGAGATAGTGATGGAACTCTCCACGCAATTTCTCTTTTGATTTCTTTTCTCTCTCCCCCTAATTGTGGAAAATTTGTTTCATCAAATCGACAATCTGCAAATCGGGCAGTGAATAAATCTCCCGTTAATGGCTCAAGATAGCGAATAATGAAGGGTAATTCAAACCCAACATATATTCCTAACCTTCTTTGGGGGCCCATCTTAGTGCGCTGTGGTGGTGCTACAGGCACATATATAGCACAACCTAAGATTCGGAGATGAGCAATATTTGGTTCATGACCAAATACTAATTGTGATGGGCAGTATTTATTATAATGAGTCGGTCTGAGACGAATAAGAGATGTTGCATGTAAGATAGAATGACCCCAGACGGTTGTAGGCGTTTTCATAAGTAATGGTCTTGCTATCAATTGCACACGCTTAATAAATGACTCAACAAGGCCATTTTGGGTATGAACATGTGCTATAGGATGTTCAACCTTTATCCCAACTGATAAACAATAATCATCAAAAGCTTGGGATGTAAATTCTCCAGCATTATCAAGACGTATAGCTTTTATAGGATAATCTGGGAACTGTGCCCTTAAGCGTATTATTTGTGCCAATAATTTTGCAAACGCCAGGTTGCGAGACGATATGAGGCACACATGAGACCATCTCGAAGACGCATCTATTAGAACCATAAAATATCTGAATGACCCACAAGATGGGTGAATAGGTCCACATATATCCCCATGTATACGCTCTAGAAAAGCAGGGGATTCAACGTCAACTTTCATTGGTGATGGCCTGGTTATCAATTTGCCCTGATGACAAGCGACACATGAAAATTCACTACTTTCAAGAATCTTTAGGTTCTTCAGTGGATGCCCATTTTAATTTTCAATAATTCGTCTCATCATTATTGATCCAGGATGACCCATTCGGTCATGCCAAAGCACAAAAGTTCCTGAATCGTTAAACTTCTGGTTTACGATTGAGTGCGCTTCAATTGTACTAATTTCTGCATAGTACAGGCCAGAAGACAAAGTTGGTAATTTCTCCAAAACATATTTCTGGCCGGAGACATTCTTTGTAATAATAAGATATTCATCATTTGTTTCATTTAATGTCTCGACGTGATACCATTACGGCTGATATCTTTGAAACTCAACAAGTTTCTTGGGGATCTAGAAGAGAATAATGCATCTTCTATAAAGTTTCGTCCCCTTAGGTAGAAATATAGTAGCTCTTCCGGAGCCTTCAATTAACTTCGAATTGCCAGAAATTGTATTAATATTTCCCCTTTTTCTACGCAAGTGAGAAAAGTATTTCTCATCTTTGAATATAGCATGCGTTGTTCTACTATCAATCACACAAATATCTTCATGATTGGTCATTGATCCAAATAATATTTGAGGATTTTCCATATATTCTTCAAAACGAAAGAATAGACAAAGTAAACATCGAAGTAGATATTATGATTAGACAAAGTATTACACACACTTTATTACATATATTACTATTAAACAAAGCATTACACACACTTTATTTACATAACTATGGAAACATAACCACATTAGCTAATACAAACGACATGTATGAAATATCTAAGTTATTACAGATCCATCACCGACCAGATGATCTATTTTCCCTTCAGGGAGTTCAAAGAAATCTGCCACATCTAGATGCATGGGCTCAACATTATGTTCAGAAATAAAATTTGCTTCGGCATCCTTTTCTGCCTTTTTGAGGGAGGCTTGATACAGCTCAACTAGGTGCTTTGGCGTACGACAGGTACGTGACCAGTGCCCTTTTCCTCCACATCGGAAGCATTTATTTTCTGAATTTTTCTTTTGCACAACTTCATGCTTTTCATCCTTCCTTTTACACTGCTGGTGGTGAAGGGTATTATTTGGTGCAAGACGAGAATCATGATTAAAATTCCTTCCTCGACCACGATCATGACCACGACTGGGGCCACGACCTCTTCCACGCCTAGAATGGCGAAAATTTGCCTCATTCACTTCAGGGAATGGGGCAGTATCAGTGGGTCGGCTTTCATGATTTTTCATTAATAGTTCATTATGTTGTTCAACCACTAGAAGATGTGAGATTAGATCAGAATATTTCTTGAACTTCATCTCTCGGTATTGCTGCTGCAGGAGCATACTCGAGGCAGGAAAAATGGAGAATGTTTTCTCCAGCATATCATGATCAGTGATATTTTCACCACATAATTTCAACTGAGAAATAATTTTAAACATTGCAGAATTATATGCCTTAACAGATTTAAAATCTTGTAGCCTTAAATGGAGCCAATCAAAACGTGCTTGTGGAAGTATGACCATCTTCAGGTGATCATATCTATCTCTCATATCATTCCACAGCGTAAGAGGATCTTTAACCGTGAGATATTCCATTTTCAAATTCTCATCAAGATGATGGCGGAGGAATATCATTGCCTTGGCACGGTCTTGGTTTGGTGCCTCATTTTTATCTTTCATGATGTCTGCCAGACCCATCGCATTAAGGTGAATCTCGACATCAAGAATCCAAGACATATAGCTATTGCCGGATATATCTAAGGCTACAAATTCACGTTTAGAAAGATTTGTCATTAGTAAAGGAAAAAAGGAAATCAATACCTTCGAGGCTTTTAAAGTATTTGCTCGAGATAACAGAGCCTCGTGCTGATAACGTGTTATAAAATAAAAACTATAAAGTAAATACACAGAAGAAATATGTAGAGAGATATAAGATTGTATTTTTCTTCTTTCAATTCTACATATGGTCACTATTTATAAGGAAAAATATATGCTTAATGACTAAGCCATTTAAGATGACAACTAAGGGGACATGTACTCTTGGTGGCTAAGTAACTTAATGGACAAGCATACTCATAACATTTTCATCATTGTATTCTTTACTTGATTTAGTTACAGTGGCCACACTTTTTATTTTTCATTTTTCTTTCTTTTTCACTCGATTATATTGTTGTGACCCACCTTTGATTTATAATTTTTTTACTTGATTTAGTTGACATGCCCCCACTTTTTGATTTATTGGATGGTTTGTGCCCGTGAAAGGCACGGGTGTTTGTTACTATTGAGAGGCAAATAAAGGAGAGATGATTAAACTAAATATTAACATGACATAGTTCATACATAGTATATTACATTCATTTGTGGAACAAAGTTGCAGGAGTAGTTTGCAGAAAAAGTAAAACAAAGACATAGTTTGTGAAACAAAGTTACATAGGTAGTTTGCTAGAAAGACAAAAGTAGAAAGATTGTAGGTGCTCCAACATCTGTATGAGATTGAGCTGGAATCTGAATTCTGACTGTTGAACATAAGTATTCTCTTGCAAGATGAAACTCTTTCATGACCTGGGAAGAAATTAAAGGAATAAACTTACACAATCCAATAGATAACAAAGTAATACTGTAAACATAAAGAAAGTTTAATGACTCTTATAGAGAAGAAAATTAAAATCAGCTAAGAACTTGGAGAAAAATTGGAATTTTAGCTTAATTCTTTTGAACTGTAAAACTTAGCAATGTGCAGCAAAGTTACCAGCACTTAGTAGGCGTTTGCCCATAGATACCAAAAACTTTCTCACTTTTTTTGGAATTTTGAAGTTGGAGTTGTGTTTGGCCATAGTTTTTGAAATTGTATTTTTTGCTGAAATGTAGTTGTTTTTATTGTGAAAAAAGTGAAAAACTTGAAAAATAAGTTTTCTTGTTTTTCTAACTGCGGAGTACAACTTCAAGTTGTATTTGGAATTTTCATAGCCAAACGCTGATTCCGGAAAAAAATTGAAAATTTTCTTGAAAAAGTGAATAATTCTTATGGCCAAACGGGCCCTTAAAGTGTTACAATAAGAGAATATGTACCTAAAGTAGAGTAGACCATTTTAATCCAACAATTTTGCTTTTCACATACACCATCAAACATTATAAATGGACAGTAACAAAATAAAGTAAAGTGCCATAATTATTATTTAACAGTTTCAACTTCTCACTTATTTAGGGTGACTTTATGTGTCTGACCTATAGCTCTAGTGCCACAAATAATTACTTAACATGTAAACTTTTCTCTTTAAAGTTACACATATATCATTACATAGCCTTATCATAAAAGAAAAAAACATATCAAACAGAGCCATTGCATTACCAATTTTAAATTATCAATTATGTGGTGACAGATTCACTTAGTTTGAATCAGTCAGGTTACTACAGACCACAAAATAACTCTCAACCAAGAACAAAATTCCATAGGCAAGAAGATAACTGTGACTTGCAAAATTAAATTTAAAAGCATAACACAAAATAATATTAAGCATATAGAACAAAAAAAAAAAGTAGAGAACTTACTTCTAATAGTAAGTATTTTCCCGCTTTCTCCGGCTGGAGCAAATTTGAGTTTTAGAAGCCTGTGAAATCCAGAGTGTCCGACCATTATATTCCAATCTTATGAAGCACGAATGATCAGTAATGTTACGTGTTGAAATTGCACAAAGTTGTCTGAATACTATACTACATTAAAAGGTAGAGCTATTTACGAAGAGTATATAAAATTACAGAAAGCAGAAAATATGGATGTCTTTACAAAGGCACCTCCCGACCTCCTTTGTTTTGTTGTGTATTTGTTTTTTTACTTGGAACAAAAATTTTAACTATTTAAACTCTTTCATGACCCGGGAAGAAATTGAAGGGATAAACTTACACCATTCAGGAGATAGAAAAGTAATATTGTAAACATAAAGAAAGTTTAATGACTCTTATAGAGAAGAAAATTAAAATCAGCTAAGAACTTGGGAGAAAAATTGGGATTTTAGCTTAATTTTTTTGAACTGTAAAACTTAGCGATGTGCAGTAAAGTTTACTAGCATTTATCTTTGCAACCTATTGTTAAAGTAAGAGAATATGTACCTCTAAAGTAGAGTAGACAATTTTAATCCAACAATTTTGCTTTTCACATACATCATCAAACATCTATATATAATATAAAGTTAGTTTTAGACAAGGTGATGTGACACCTCTTTATGACCATCATTTCTATTTAGCTTTTTTCTCAATTTTTTGGGATTTTCCCCTTATTTCCTATTTATTTTATTGTGACAATGAATATCTTAATTCTCATAATACTAACAATAGCCCTTTATTACCATGTAATTAGCATTTGTTAATATATATTAATATTTATGCATACACAAATTGAAATTCTGTCAAGAGAAATAACTCATTGTCTTTATAACTCTTCTCCTTTCCTATAAATAATACTATTAACTACTAATAAATAATAGTACTAATACTGGATCTTTGATATCTATGCATTTATCCAGCCAATTATCTCTGCCCTTCTGATTTTCCTAACGTTACCTTTTCTGATGTCTTTTTGTATTCTATGCATTATGGACGTAAATAAATTTTGTTGTAAATGGGTTCATAATTCCCTCCTATAAGAGGTGTTCAAAGCCGGCAGAGCTCTCCTGGAATGAACTTTAATCCATCTGTAATGGAATGTAAGCAGGCTTACACATGAACTGATCATATTTCTACGAGTACTAATTCAATAAGGTAAGGACAATGATCTATCTGCTATCTACCGCAAATATATTCAAATGAATGATTTTTATCAGGCAAATATTTGGAATTCTGTTGCTAAATCTTTATTTATTAATATGATAGGAAGGTTATAAGTTGTACAGAGACAATATGTTGATTTTTATGCCAGGTTTGGAATCTTTTTTTTTCCCGCATATTTTATCTTTTCATAATTTTTAGCGTAGAATATCATTATTTTGATGTAATTTATATACTCTAATTTTCTTTTTGGATAATAAAGATATGTTATTTTTGTTCTTGATAATAATTGTCTTCGGATGCTGTTTGTTTTCTTCTAATTCTCTTATTTGGTGGATGTAATTTTATTTACTATTATTTTATTTTTGGAGATTCATTGAAACGGTGCTTTTGACTGATAATTATGATTTTGGATTGATGTTATTTTCTTCTTTTTAGTTTCATTATGTTTAGGACCCAGAAGTAGAACTTTCTACTTTGATCTCTAATAGGAATGAATTTTCTAAAAGTGAAAGTAGATTTGTGAAGCAGGGGCGGATCTAGGGCTCGCCGAGGGTGTTCACCCGAACACTCTCAGCAAAAAATTATACCGTATATATAAGGTATTTTTTTCATTTTTTAATGTACATATATGAATTTTGAACACGCTAAAAAACAAAAGAAGAGGTTGGTTTAGGGTGTTCAGAATTCACTTTGAGGTTCCAAATTCAAATTCCAATCACTACATTTTTATTTTTCGAACCACCTCAATGAAAATCCTAAATTCACCACTGTTGTTAAGGTATAATAATTTTAATATCAATTGTCTTCTTGAATATCTGTAACTATATTTTGGGAGTTTGACATATTGCCTTTAAGATGCCTTGATTTTAGTTGCATTATTGGATGGTAAGAAATTTTATTCTTTAGGTTGAGTTTTGATGCAAAGATCAATATTGTGACATAACTATTCGGTGGATTTGGATGTTTACAAAAGAGACGCAAAGATTGTTGATAATTTTTAGGTTAATATATATATATATATATATAAACCTAAATTCAAATTATTCACAAGCTTAAACTCTCCTAACATTTTTTATTTTCTCAATTAATGAGCAAATAACAATTTTTTTACTATTATAACAAACTTTATTAACTGATTTGGAGGTTTTCAGAAATAATTCTATTGTCGAAGTTTGCTCAACTCTTTAGAAATTAAACTACGTAATTCATACGTTCGACAATGCGAGTGATATTTGTTCGCAATTTCAAACAAATCAAAGGACACAGTTATTGTTGGGGTTAGTTCTGCAAACAAGCGACTAATCATGCCAACAGTGATAGACCGATTGTTTTTTCTTGATTTCAATGGATAACAATAAAACGTACTTTCATTGTTTGGGTTTGGAAAGAAAAATAAATGGAAATGGTTTTACAAATATTTAGAAGGTTGAAATATGTTAGACAATAATAATAATAATAATAATAATAATAATAATAATAATAATAATAATTATTATTATTATTATTATTATTATTATTATTATTATTACTTTGCCATAAATTTTTATATATTAATTATGGCTAATAATTAAGTTAATAGATTATTATTATTGATTTGACGTTTAATAGATAGATTAATACTGTGATATATTTTATAATTTGTTTTTATTTTTTGATTAAAGACGCAAATAGGAAAAGGTTGTTGACATCCTTGGCTGCTTTAGCATGTTCTTACACATTCATTTTATCTTTCAATATTTTTTATATGTATGTCTTTTACTGTATGTCTATTTTTTAAGATTTCTATTATATAATATATAATTTTGTATCCCTTTATGTCGAGAAAATTTATAGAACACGTGTCTAACCGCGCGAAGCGCGGATAAGTTAACTAATTATAAATGGACAGTAATAAAATGAAGTAAAGTACCATAATAATTATTTAACAAAGTCAACTTCTCACTTATTTAACAGAGTGCCTTTATGTGTTTGATCTATAGCTCTAGTGCCCCAAATAATTACTTTACATGTAAACTTTTCCCTTTACAGTTACACAAATACCATTACATAGCCTTGTCAGAAAAGAAAAAAACATACCAAACAGAGCCATTGCATTACCAATTTTAAATTATCAATTATGTGGTGACAGATTCACTTAGTTTGAATTAGTCAGATTACAACAGACCGCAAGATAACTCTCAACCAAGAACAAAATTCCTTAAGCAAGAAGATAACTGTGACTTGCTAAATTAAATTTAAAAGCATAACACAAAATAATATTAAGCATATAGAACAAAAAAAGAAGAGAACTTACTTCTAACAGTAAGTATTTTCCCGCTTTCTCCGGCTGGAGCAAATTTGAGTTTCAGAAGCCTGTGAAATCCAAAGTGTCCGACCATTATATTCCAACCGAATAAAGCATGAATGATCAGTAATGTTATGTGTTGAAATTGCACAAAGTTTTCTGAATACTATACTACATTAAAAGAAGGAGCGATTTACGAAGAATAGATAAAATTAATGGAAAAGGCTTAAAATATGTCATCGAACTATCAGAAATGACTCATTTATGTCACTCATCAATAGTTTGACTTATTTATGCTATCGAACTATCGGTAATGACTCATTTATGCCACTAATCAATAGTTTGGCTCATTTATGTCATTGTCCGTTACCAAAATGACTTATTCATGCCATTTTTCATTAACGCCAGTTTTACAAAACCAGATATGACACGTGGCCTCCAACTAAATTATGGTTGTGGGTGAGTCGGGTGTATGGGTCGAATTTTTTTATGTATTTGGGATTTAAAATTGGGCTAGTTAAATTAAACGACGTAGACCTCTAATTGGAGGCCACGTGTCTTATCTGGTTTTATAAAACCGACGTTAATGAAAAATGACATAGATGAGTCATTTTGGTCACGGGCGATGGCATAAATGAGCCAAACTATTGATGTGTCACGACCCAATTTGGCTAAGTCGTGCGGGCACCTACCTTTCTCACCTCGGTAGGCGAACCCTTATCCCAACAATTGAAAAGTCAAAAATAAGCAAATAAACAAGCGGAAGAGATAAGAATTACGTAAGTTTGATAATAATCATATAGAAAAGTGCGAAAATAAGGAAATACATCAAATCCACACAGAATCTGGTGTAACCATACAAGAGCCTCTAACTAGGTACTACAAGTCTGAAAGTAACAAAATACATCAATAGTCTGAATTTGTCTCAGAATATGAAATAAGACATAGATAAAGGTAGAATCTCCAAGGCAGCGGACGTCCTCGTGCTCACCCTGTAAGACTCTACGCGCAACTCTCGATCCACTATCAGCCACGAGAAACAGAGGTCTATCCTACCTGGAACTCTGCATTCATAAAAGAATGCAGCAAGTGCAGGTCAGTATAAACAACAAGTACTGGTAGGTATCATAGGTCGACTAAGTTTAGCTAACACATATTAAGACAACAAAGTAGATAAACATATAAATCAAAGAGGTATAAGTCAAATACAAGCCAGAATCCAAGTACACATCATCACCTATGTTTAGCATCAAAACCTAATTATGACAAGTCTCAAATACTTAGTCAGAATCCGTATATCACAAACACATCACAAGAATATCACAATAGAAGCCATAGTGCAATGCAATGCAATAATGTATGAAATATGAACTCAATGCATATGCTGTGTACACATGTACTCCGATGATGGAACATCACATCTCGATAGCACAACCCATGGGGAACCCGCGAAGTCCATGTACCTCACAGTTCCGGCAACAACCTCGGCAACCGCTACCTCATGATTCCGGCATTAACAACCTCGACAATCGCTACGCACAACCTCGATTCCGGGACAACCATCGAAAATCGGTCCTCACGTCACTCTCATCCAACCGAGCCTAGCTCATAACAGTGTTTTCTTAAGTATCATTAATGTATCAACAGTATATCATGAAGGATGAGAATGCGTGCAATGTATGCGTTCAATGTCAATAATCAAATCAATATCACAAGTACCACACATGGGCACACCAACAATATCATGAAAAAGCCACACAATAAGACATAATAGAACACTATCCTCATATCAAACGTCAACAAGTAAGATACTACAATATCATGGTCAAGATATATATATCAATAGTCTTCAATATTTACTATCTCCACGTGGCATCAAGCCAACAACAATAGAACAGGATAAGTCACAACACAACAGGGTGGCTAACCCCAATAACACAACAGGGCCCAACCTAAGACAATATCCAATCCAACTTCATACCAGAAGGTTTACATGCTTTCTCCGACAATATCGTGTAAATATATGCTTTGTTAAACGAAGTCTCACCATAGGGTAAACCGTAACCTACCGAGAAGACCAAACAACAATATCACCAAGCAATCACTCCTTAGACTTCCCTTTCCTCTGAGCCTCGAGATAAAGAAAGTCTAGGCACATTCGAATCAAGAAGAACATCAAACAAACCCTACTTCTATTCAAGACCCAAATCCCCAACCTATGGAATATGTTTTATGAACTAGAAGGGTGAAATTAGGAATCTAAAGGTTCCAACATGAAATTTAAGCTCTACGTGGAATAATCAACAATTTACTCAAATTCGAATTCTAGACAAAACCTCCAAATTTGGGTATAAACCCTAACTTCCAGTTCCATAAATTAGCCTTAATTAGGAGGAAATTATGAAATAAAGGATTCTAATCATCAATTCAATGCTTAAAGAAGCTAACTCAACCGACAAATCATGATTTAGAAGCCTAGAAAAAATAACTCATTGAACCCACTTTTAATCTTCAATCACTTAATGAACTATCAAGATAAAAAAATTCTAAGATGATTAAGGAAACTGGAATAGTAAAGGGATTAGAAGAACTTACCACATAGAATTTCCTCCAAGAATATCCTAGAATTTCTCCCACTAGCCCAGATTTTGAAATAGTAATAAATGAGGGACTTAGGGCATTTAACACTTCACTTAACGACTTAACTACCCGACACCCGCTTCCGCGACCATCAGGCCACTTCAGCGTCATCACTTCGGCGGTCCCTTGATCGCTATAGAGGTCAAGCTAGAATTGCACAGGCCACTTCAACGGCAGGGTGACCGTTATAGCGGTACCACTGTCGCGGTGCTGGTGCCGCCAAAGCGGGCACCAGACACCAGAAAAGTCTCCAAGTTTCACAACTCGAACCGAATTTCTGACTAACTCCTGAGGTCATCTGCTCACATACCGGATATGCAAATATACACAAAACACGCTACAAACTCACTCGTGGCCTCGAAATTCCCAACGGAGGTCTCTTTGATCGAGTCAACTCCTAATACCTCAATTTTAACTTCCCAACCCAAGTCCTAAAATGCACCTGAGTGCATTGGGAACCAAACCAGATATGCACACAAGTTCTAAATGACCCCACGAACCTCTCGGAATTGATGAATTTTCGAAAAAGGTCCATTTACCCAAAAGTTAACTTTGAGTCAACTCTTTTCGCTTAGAGCCAAATTTTCTCAAAAAGTCACCCAAATCAACCTGAATAGCTCGGAGAAGGGTCAAAAGTGTTGAAAAGACTATAACAACCGAGCGGGTCGTTACATCAGATACCAATTAAACCACCGCTCATCCTCGAGCGATGAAGGAAAAGGAACGGAGAAGGACCCGAATCAGCAAACAACTGAGGATATCGGCTACGTATATCAGACTCAGTATCCCAAGTGGCCTCCTCAACAGAGCGATGCTTCCATTACACCTTCACAGAAGCAATCTCCTCGGATCTCAGCTTTCAAACCTGCCTATCCAAAATCGCAATAGCCTCCTCCTTATAGGTCAAATTCTCATAAAAAAATATCGAATCCCAACGAACAGTGTAAGCACAGTTGGCATGGTACTTCTTCAGAATAGACACATAGAAAACTGGATGAACTCCCGCCAAGCCTGGTGGCAAGGCTAACTCATAAGCAACATTGCCCACACGGTCAAAAATATCAAATGACCCAATATACCTCGGACTCAACTTGCCTCTCTTCCCAAACCTCCTAACACCCTTCATGGGTGAGATCTTCAATGGAACCTTGTCACTAACAGTGAACTCTAAATCCCGAACTTCCCGGTCGGCATACATCTTCTATCGACTCTAAGCTGCCAAAAGCTTGGTCTGAATAACCCTTACTCTCTCAAGAGGTTCTCTCAACAGATTCGTACCCCAAGTTCGAACCTCAAATGCATCAAACCAGCCAACCGGAGACCTACATCTCCTACCATACAAAGCCTCAAAAGGAGCCATGTCGATACTCGAGTGATAATTGTTGTTGTATGCAAACTCTGCCAACGGCAAGTGCTGATCCTATTGGCCAACAAATCAATAACTCAAGCTCTCAACATATCCTCGAGCACCTGAATGGTCCACTCGGACTGCCCATCAACCTAGGGGTGGAAAGTTGTACTAAGATCTAATCGGGTACCCAACTTCTCATGAAAAGCCTTCCAGAAATGGAAAGTGAAGATAGTACCCCGATCAGATATGATAGAAGTAGGAACCCTATGCAATCTCAGAATATCACGAATATAAAACTTGGCTAACTTCTCCGCAGTATAGGAAATCTGAACTGGAATGAAATGAGCGGACTTAGTCAACCGATCAACTATCACCCAAATCGAGTCAAACTTACCCAGGGTCTTTGGGAGACCCACAACAAAATTCATGGTAATCCTCTCCCACATCCATTTGGGAATATGCATCCTCTGAAGTACACCACCGGGTCGCTGGTGCTCCCACTTAACTTGCTGACAATTACTAGGCTTTGCCACGAAATCGGCTATATCTCTCTTCATCTGACGCCACCAATAGTTCTGTCTCAAATCACGATACATCTTAATCACCCCTCGATGAATGGAATATCGAGAGCTATAGGCCTCAATCAAGATCAATTGAATCAGATCACCAACACGAGGAGAGCACACGCACCCCTTAATCCTCAAAGTGCCCTCAGAATCTATCATGTCCTCCTTGGCCTCACCCCTCAGAACCCTATCTCGAATCTTGCTCAACTGAGCATCCTCAAACTGATGAGTCCTGATTCGATCTAATAAGGAAGATCTCGCCTCTACATAAGCTAAAACTCTGCCTGGGGCTGAAATATCAAGATAAACGAAACTGTTGGTCAGATTCTGAACCTTCATGGCCAACGGACGCTCGAAGCAATCAAACGAGCTAAACTCCCCATACTCTCTGCCTTGAGACTCAAGGCATCAGCCACATCATTATCTAACGAAGCTTTGGAACAGAATTATGCTTCTTCTGCCTTGCAACTCAAGGCATCAGCCATATCATTGGCTTTCCCTGAATGATAAAGAATAAAAATGTCATAGTCCTTCAGGAGCTCCATCCATTGGCGCTGCCCGGAATTAAGATCTCTCTGGGTGAACACACGCTGAAGACTATGGTGATCTGTGAAAACCTCACAATGGACACCATACAAGTAATGCCTCCAAATCTTCAAAGAAAAGACCACGACTAACAACTCCAAATCATGGGTAGGGTAATTCTTCTTAAGAATCTTCAACTGACAGGAAGCATAGGCTATGACTCTACCCTTCTGCATCAATAAAACACCAAAACCCATACGGGATACATCACAATAGACCGCGAAATCCTTACCCTTTACAAGTAATGCTAAAATCGGGGCTGAAGTCAAAAGAGTCTTGAGCTTTTGAAAGCTCTCCTCACAATCATCGAACCACCAGAAGAGAACATTCTTCCGAGTCAATCTGGTCAAAGAGAAAGCAATAGAAGCAAAACACTTCACAAATCGGTGGTAGTAGCTGGCCAAACCCACAAAACTATGGATCTCGATCACAATAGTGGGCCTCGCCCAACCCCTCACAGCCTCAATCTTCTGTGGATCAACCATGATCCCATCCTTAGACACAATATGGCCCAAGAACGCCACAGAATCCAACCAAAACTAGCACTTCGAAAACTTAGCATACAAGCTATTCTTCTTCAACTACCCAAGTACAGTGCGACGATGGCTCTCATGCTCCTATCTACTCTTGGAATACACCAAGATATCATCAATAAACATAATCACAAAGAAATGAAGGAATGACCGGAAGATGCCATTCATCAAAGTCGTGAATGCAGCCGGGGCATTGGTAAGACCAAATATCCTCAGCCCTGATCCTCAACTGGTGGCAGCCTGAACGCAATTCAATCTTCGAAAACACTGAAGCACCCTAAAGCTGGTCAAATAGATCATCAATACGAGGCATATGCCACTTGTTCCGAATAGTAACCTTGTTCAGCTAGCGATAATCAATCCACATCCTCATGGATCCGTCTTTCTTCTTCACAAATAACACAGGAGCACCCAAGGGAAGACACTCGGTCTAATAAACCCCTTGCTTAATAAATCCTACAACTGCTCCTTAAGCTCTCTCAACTCGGCAGGTGCCATTCGATATAGCGGAATATAGGGCGAGCGTCTCAACCCAAGTCAATACAGAAGACAATATCGCGATCGGGTGGCATACTCGACAAATCCGGCGGGAATACCTCCGCGAACTCGCTCACAATAAGAATGGACTCAAGGGGTGGAGATGCAACAGTAGTGTCACACACATGATCCAGATAAGCTAAGCACCCCTGTTGACTAATATCTTCGCCTGAAGAAAAAATTTAATCTTTTTCAGAGCGGGGCTAGGAGTACCTATCCACTCAAGTCTAGAAATACCCGGCATAGCTAATGTGGCTGTCTTGGCATGACAATCCAAGATCACATGATAAGGAAAAATCCAGGTCATACCCAAGATAATGTAAATATTCACCATATCAAGAATCATCAAATCTATTCCAAGTGGCATACCCTATAAAAGTGACCAAACACGACCGATAAAATAGATCAACCACAACAGAATCTCCGACCGGAGTAGACACATGAACAGGTATAGTTATGCTATCATAAGAAAAATCCCAATCAACGACAAGATATGCAGACATATACGAATAAGTGGATCCAGGATCAGATAACACAGATGCTGCTCTATGTCGGACAGAAACGGTAGCTGAAATAACAACACCTGAGGCCTCTGCCTTGGGTCTACCTGGAAATGAGTAACACTGGGCCCCACCACATCCAGACTGAGATCCACCTCTAGAACTTTGGGACCCACCTCTACCAACCTGGGATCCACCTCTAGAAACCTGAGAACTGTCACTGCCTAACTGAGCACTGCCCTTCTGAGAAGTGCCTCCTCGACTACCTGATGATGCCGGAGTCCTCTGGGACTGATGATCCTACCTGGATCGGGGACACCTCCTAGCAATATGGCTAAACTCTTCACACACAAAACAACCCCTAGAGGGTGAAGACTAATAGGCTTAAGTTGAGGACCCAGCTGGAACTACCCTATCTACTAGTCGAGAAAATGAGCTCTCAGCCTGGGTAGCTTACTGGAGAAAGCCTGGAAAGATGAATGTATAGGGCGGCCGGAATATGGCTAATACGGCCTAGAAAACTGACTAGCATCCCTCGAGCTAGAACCATTATAACTCCCAATCACTCGCTGCCTCTTCTCACTACCCCCTCCAAATGCACGAGCCTTAACAGCCTCGACTAAAGAAGCATGCTCAATGATGGACTGGAAGGAAGCCGTGATAGCCTTCATCCGAAGGCAAGGAATCTGAAGAGAACCAACGAGCCTACTAACAAAGCTCCTAATACTATCAGGCTCAGTAGAAATCGAAGGAGCTGAATAATGGGCCAGATACAGATAGTGAGTCCCATAGGCCTCCACAAATAATCCCCTCTGCTGAAGATGTAGAAATTCATCCCTACACGCCTCTCTCAAAGCCCGGGGCAGATACTTCTCAAGGAAGGCCCCGTAGAATTAAGTCCAAATCAGGGGAGGAGAACCCTCAGGTCTACAAGCAACAAAATACCTCCACCAAGTCTCCGCGTCTCCGTGAAACTGGTAGGACACATATTCAACTCCATGGGACTCTACGATCCCCAACCTATGTAACAACTCATGCATATCCAAGATAAACTCATAAGCGTCCTCTCCAGAAGTACCCGAGAACCTCGACAGCTCTAGCTTTCTAAAGCTCCCTACTAGGTCGGTGTGGTAAGGCAAACAACTCCTCTTTCCGAAGAAGAGTGCCTGCCCGAGCTATCTTAAAGTAAAGTGATAAGTCAAGGTCATAACAAGGCCCACCATGGTCTAAGATCATCCTCCAGGTCTAGCATTGCATCAATTTGGGGAGCCATAGCTGCAGCGGGGTGTGCTATATGAGTAGGTCTCTACTCAGGGGTCTGTGATGTGCCGTGAAATTATGGCATATTTGATGCTTCTTGACTTTAAGTTTTTCTTGTTTTTGAGTGAGGTTGTGTTCGTTTTATGTGTTTTGTGTATGTTGCAGTTATTTAGAAGTTGGAATGCAAAAACATTTGAAAACAAGGAACTTTGAAGACAAGGCACTGTTATGCACTTGTACGGACTGTCAACATGCTCGACGGTCCGTCAAGTATGTTGTCGATCTTCCATGAGTGAAAGTTTAAAGACTGTGCAACTTTGGGATGCAAACGGACGGGAAGGTTGACAGACCGTCAACATGTTCGACGATCCGTCGATGTACATCGACGATTGAAGTTCTGGAGCTTGGTTCTCTGTCATCAGACCATCAACTTGTATCATCGCTACTCGACGGTACCGTCGATGTACATTGACGATTTGTCAAGTTGCAAGCCGACTTGGGCAGGATTAGTTTTATTAATTTCAAGTTTTTGACTTGTATAAATACATGATTAGGTTTTATTTTTCAGACATCTTGAGTTTAAGACTTGTATTGAGCACTTTGAGTCTTTCAAGGGTTTCAAGACTATTGTATTTAGTTTATCTTCAATTCTCTTTGTAAGTTCAAACAACAATTACAATGTCTTGCGTTTTTATCAATTCCACGAGTAGCTAAATTTCCTACTAAGGTTGTGGACCCAAGGATGGGTGTTTTGCGCATGGGTTTCTAGTTGTGATATATGCATAATGGATTATTAGGGTTTGTGAGTTCTTCATTATTCATTGCTAGTTGATGGTTGCAAACATTAGCTTATTCCATAAACATTGATTTATTTGAGAAAATAATTAGGGTTTGGTAAGAACTAATAACAAGAACTCAAGGCTTTAAACTTTGCTTAATAAATTCACTTAGGAATAAGAGGAAAGTGCTTGACATAATTAATCGTTCTTCATATAAACTCTTTTGTATTTGGGAAAATCATAAAGAGATATTGTTCTTAATTATTGGGAAATATTAGGAACTCCATTAGAGATTAAGTGCACTCATACAACCATCCATTAGAAGTATAACATATTAGAACCCTAAGCATTGCAATCATCTGGCGGGGACACAACCTTGGTTTCTTTTACCATATATTACAATCCAAAGAAATTAGTTAGCAATTAGTCATAAAAAATCAACTTTCTACAAATTCATCGAAGTAAGATATTAGACCTAAATAAAGCATTCTACGATTTTAGTAACCTTTTCACACCATATTCCCTGTGGAATTCGACCCCAACCTTGTTGGGTTACTATATTTGACATTGTCCGCTTTACGCTAATTAAAGGTGTAAATTTGAGCATATCAAATTTTGGCGCCGTTGCTGGGGAATAAGATTTTGAAATTACTAAATAGTGTTTGCATTGATTGAAGTCTTTTTCTTATTCCATCACACCTTGTTTGCTATTCTTTGTGAACTAGGTGATCATAGTTATGCGAAACCAGCGTGCAGCACCTGGTAACCAGGGTGGTCAACATAATGACCCCCCGAATGATACAAATGAGGTGAACGTATTTGTTGATCTGAATAATGAGGAGGAATACGCATCAGCTATTGTTCATCCTCGGGTTGGAGCTGCTAGTTGCAAAATTGACTCCTTTCTCTACCAGTTGTTGAAGCTTGAGGGCTACTTTTGGGACTCTACCGATAATGACCCTCAACGACATTTGTAGAAATTTGTGAATGTATGTGTTCATCACATCCAAAACAATGTGTCACAAGATGTTATTCAGGTGAGGCTTTTCAAATATTCATTAGCTGGAGAAGCAAGAACGTGGTTCGAGAAGCTGCCCTAGAATTTTGTTAATACATGGGCAGAGATGTTAGCACTCTTTCTCAAGAAATGGTATCCTCCTAGCAAGAAGGCTGAGATCCGTGACAAAATTTATGAATTCAAGCAAAGATCGGGGGAGCAATTATACGCTTGGGAGAGACTTAAAGAATATCTGCAGAAGTTTTCGACTCATGGTTTTCCGGAGAACATATTAATGGAGAAGTTCTACCGAGGGCTGGATCTAATAACGCAGTCAATTGCGAATAACTCAGTTGATGGTTGTTTTATGGATAAATCTTACACTCGAGTTACCGACATACTTAACACATTGACTACACACAATCGGGCTTGGAACTCGAGCAATGCTGATATTATACCCTACAGTAATTCCATGATCCAGAATATGGTGAAGGAGATTCAGGATACTCAGCAGACATTGGCTCAGCTTGTAACGAATATCTCTTTGTTGACCAAGAAGTTTGATGAGAACCAGATCAAGAAGGTAAATGTTTGCAAAGATACTTCAGGTGTGCCGAATGGGATGCACCAAGTCCAAGAGGGTCCATATCACGAGGGACCTCCTATACAGGTTGAAGATGCTAACTATGTGAACAACTCTCAAGGGGGTTATCAAAGGCAAAATTACCAAGGGGGTTACCAGAATCAAAATCAATGGAGACCTCAGCAGGGAAAAGGTACTTACAACAATAGCCAGGGGAACTACAACAACAACAACAATTTCGAAAGTAAGAGTTCCAATCCATATATTCTACCAAAGGGGCAATCAAATGACCAAAGTAGTTCGCAGATGGAGGCTATGCTTAAGAAGGTGTAAGCAAATCAAATCAAGGCTGAGAAGGCCTTATCTAGGCTGACGAAAATAGTGGGATCTCATATAGCGACTATTCAAAAGCTCGAGTCACTGATGCATGATATTTCTAGAGAGCAGCACCCTCCTAAAAAGGGAGGATTTCCTATTGACACTATTCTGAATCCGAAGAATGGGAAAGGTGGTGTAGACCGTGTGTTTTCTATCAGTACTCGGAGTGGTAAAATACTCCAAAGTACTGAAAAGAAGGTTGTTAATCTCGAGCCAATTCATGAAGAGAAAGAGGTGCAGTCTGATGCACCAATTATTATTGATGAGGTTCCTCGTGAAAAGAAAGTTGCTGATATTCCAGAATGTTCGAAGGTGGCTGATTATGAGAGCAAGTAGACTGTAAAAGGGGCTCTCCGCCCTTTGACTCAGCTTTTTAAATCTAAACCTCCCTTTCCGCAAAGGTTGGTGAAGAAGAAGGAAGATGCTAAGTTCGAGAATTTTTCTGATCAACTAAAGCAGTTATCTCTGAACTTCTCATTCTTGGATGTTGTTAAAGAGATGCTCAGTTTTGCTAAGTAATTGAAAGACCCGTTGACCAAGAAGAAGATGGTGCAGCATGAAACCGTGAGTTTGACTCACAATGTGAGTTCTATTATTTGAACAACTACTGTCCAGAAAAAGAGAGATCTTTGGGCATTCACCATTCCTTGTTCTGTTGGATACCATGATTTTGCTTGTGCTCTGTGTGATAATGGGGCGAGTATAAATTTGAAGCCACTTGCTATCTGCAAGCAATCGGGTTTGGGGATACCAAGGCTGACTACTATAAGATTACAGATGACGATAGATCTATTAAGCGGCCGGTTGGCTTGGATGATGATGCTCTTGTGCGGGTTGGTAAATTTATGTTGCCCGCTGATTTCTTGATTCTTGAATGTCCTGTGGATCAGGATATTCTTATTATTATGAGGAGACCTTTCCTTGCTATGGGAAAAGTTCTTACGGATTCGGAAAAGAATGAAATAAAATTTCGAGTCAATGATGAGGAAGTTACTTTTCAGGAAAGTAAGGGGATGAAGTTACCAAGAGCTTACGAGAGCATTTCGGTGATTGATTCCTTTGATGCTGTTGATAAAGCTGTGGAATTCAAGATGGAAGAGGAAAGTCTGGGAGAAGCTCTTGTTGCTATTCTTGTAAATTTTGATATTGAAGATATGGAGGGTTATGCAGAGGCAGTTAATTCACTTGTTGGATTGGGCTCATATTCTTACCACCCAAAGAAGCTTAATTTTAATCTGAAAAATAGAATAACTCCTCCAGCAAAGCCTTCTATCGTTGAGCCACCGAAGTTTGAGCTTAAGCAGCTCCTATCACATTTGAAGTATGAGTTCCTTGGTCCAAATAATACTTTACTAGCAATTGTTTTAGCATTACTGACTGAGGAGTAGATCAAGAGGCTTGTGGAGATATTGCGTGAGTATAAGCGTGCTATTGGTTGGACCATAGCATATATTTGGGGGATTCCTTCTAGGACCTGTGAGCATAAAATCAAGTTAGAGGAGGATAGCAAGCCGAGTGTGGAACATCAAAGGAAACTGAATCAAAACATGAAAGAAGTCATAAAGAAAGAAATCATCAAGTGGCAGGACGCTGGAGTGGTTTACTCGATTACTGACAGTAAATGGGTAAGCCCAGTTCAATGTGTTCCGAAAAGGGGTAGCATCACTGTGGTGCCCAATGCAAATAATGAGCTGATTCCGATGAGGACTGTGACAGGTTGGAGAGTTTGCATGGACTATCGCAAGCTTAACACTACTACTTGCAAGGATCACTTCCCTATGCATTTTATTGATCAGATGCTTGATCGGCTAATGGGGAGGTCTTACTATTGCTTTCTAGACGGGTATTCGGGATACAATCAGATTAACATTGCCCTTGAAGATTAGGATGTTACATCCCGTGTTTTCGTGCGTCGGAAAGTGTGCGAGTAAATGATATTAGTAACGGACACAAGGTTATTCCCCAAGCTTATAGGTGGTTAAAGTGATGGTACACATGTACCGTAAGGATTTGAAGTTAAATCAATCGAAGAAAATAAGTTTCGTCGAGGTTCGAAATTTATTTGAATGGAATACGGTCCAAGCTATGATATCCCGTATTTTTGGACTAGAAAATTTAATCGTCCAATATGAACAAATTTACCCGAGCCCGGAGAATTCGATTATATCCAAGGATAAAAATAATCAGGAGCTCGGTGTATACAAGGAATGAAGTCCCAAAATTATTTAAGACGAAAAAGTGTGACGACGATGATTGAAAATAATATTTTATTTGTAGCAAATGAGGCCATGGACTATGGTATATCACATAATTATGATAATGAGTATAGGAAGTGTGTAAAAGTGGTCCATGTTTAGGTGAATGGAGACCAAGAAACAACTATTATAAAATATTGGATATAGACTTTTCCATTCTTATCTTAGTATTAGATATAATTAAGTGGGACCACTTTCTATTTTTGTTCGTATAACCTTGGGCAAGTGGTGAATTGTATATATTCACCATGTCATTCCTATATTATTTGACAAAAGAAATTGCTGCCTAACTTCTATTTTAAGAGTTTGCAATTAATTATTTGGATGAGGATCATGGTGGGCTTTACACGTGTACGCATGGACAGATTGCTACTTAGTGACTCATATACTAATTGTACATGTTAACGTTATCTTGAGGGTGAAGGAAATGGCAACAGCAACATGCCCTCATTTTGTGATCTCACAAATTGTAAGACAAATTTCTTAAGAAAATGGTGGCAGCAAATGAAATAGGACAGCAACGTTGGAGACCTCTCACTTTGAATTAAGTGCTTTGATCTTTAAGCAACTTGAGCAGCAACATTTTACTACAAGAGAGACCATATACACACGTGTATACATATATTTTTCTCATCTGAATTGAAGAATTCTCTTACGAGGATGGGGCAGCAACATTATTTCATTTTGTGACGGGTTTTGCCCACCGCTTCGACCTCGTTGTTTTGCTTTGTCGCGTTGTTGAATCCGGGCTTTCTTCATAATGAAGTAAGGTGGAAGAAGATTATTTCTTGGAATATAAGGTAAGAATTATCCTCTACTAGATATATTTAAATTCGTCCAGGTCATAGTTAAATTGAGAGACGAGAACTACGGAATTAATTGCGGGAAATCGGATAAATGGTTATTGTTATAATATGGACTGTTTGGTGGTTGTTAGAATTGTTATTGGCTGAATTGGGAGAGTTTATTATATATATTGTTGTTGTTGGTATTTCTGTGTTGACAGGAGGATAATTGGAAATTCGGGATAGGCGAATATATAGGGGAAGTGCTGCCCGATTTCCGTTAAAGTCTTTAGATAATAGAAAACTCTAAACGAGAATATATATAAGCTGAAATATAGGTTGTATAAGAAATGGGCTATAGATTTGTGAACTATAAAATATAGTTACTAACGATAACGTTACTCTTATATTAAATAGGCTAAAAGAGCGACGAGACGAACGGGTTACGAATAGCCGCTAACAGGTATGTAAAGCTGTCCCTTCTTTCTTTTAGCATGTCTTAGATGTAAGTGAAGATGATATGAACTGTGGGGTAGTTCCATTCATAAGTTTTGAGTGACATTTATGATTCTTATTCACTTCTTGATATTACCATTTTCAAGTGAGTGAGCCTCCCTCTTCAGTTTTCTGTACGTTGAATAATAGTCGATATATATCCGTTCCTATTCTTAGGAACTTTATGATAACTTGTGACTGGACTCCTATAAGATGTTTCATACTTTATTGGCATATGACTATGATTTCTAAGTCCTTTTGATATACCTTATGATAACATTCGAGAGTTAGTTGATATGTCCCAAGTAACATTCGAAAGGTATTTGATATGATTATTATCCTGATTTTTAAATGATAACTCGTGTTGATTACTCTATTGAGTCTTTGAAAATGTTTTAATTTGCATATGGTTGCTCACTACTCCACTCGTGCAAATCTCAATATGTCTTTTACTGAGTCCCGGGCCAGGATACGTTTTCGTGCACAGCTTCACTGCATTGTTCACCGAGTCCCTCACTAGAGGGCCGGGACACGTTATATGTATATGTATATGATGATATGATGACATGATGATATGATGATGCGGTGATGGCGGCCAGGATGGCATATGATGACTTCATTCACCGAGTCCCTCACTAGAGGGCCGGGACACGTTATATATATGCATGATGATGATATGATTTTAATTACCGAGTCCCTCACTATAGGGCCGGGACACGTTATATATATACATATGTACAAGATGATTATCTAATTATGTGACTAAGTCCCATAACGGGTTGAGTATGATGTATGATATTGATATGCATGATCTACATCTCATAAGGCAAATGTATTGGTATTTTGAATGTCATACTTGTCTCCTGTGATCTCTATTTCAGTCATGACCCTCTTTATTGTATTTCATTCTTTACATGCTCAATACATATTCCGTACTGACCCCCTTTCTTCGGGGGGCTGCGTTTCATGCCCGCAGGTACAGATAGTCGGTTGGTGACCCTTCAGCATAGAACTTCTACTCAGTTGTTTTGGAGAGCTCCGTTGTTCCGGAGTCTAGACTTTTGGTTCAGATCTATAATGTATATTTATATGTTTATCTAGGGGTACGGCGGGGCCCTGTCCCGTCATATTTCGCTATTCGTACTCTTAGAGGTCTGTAGACATATGTGTGGGTTGTGTATGGGTTCTGTTCAGCTGTGTCTGTATGATGTGCTGTGATATGATATTCGTCTATGGTGGCAGCCTTGTCGGCTTGCGTATTATTTCATGATATGATCAGTTGTGACTCCTCAGGAGACAGTGTATCTGAATATACATATATGATGACGCTGTGAAACTTCAGAGTTCTTTTGTAAAGTTCCATATTGTTCGTAGTTTCAGTTTGACTATATATGATAGGTATGTATACAGGTGTCCAGGTCGGGCACCAGTTACGGCCTACGGGATTAGGTCGTGACATAGGAGAAGACAACATTTACTTGTCCTCATGGGACATTCATTTTCAGCAGGAGGCCCTTCGGTCTTTGCAATGCACTGGCTACCTTTCAGCGGTGTATGATGTCGATATTCTCTGATATGGTGGAAGACTTCCTTGAGGTCCTTATGGATGATTTCTTCTTGGTAGGTGATTCTTTTGATGACTTTCTTGACCATCTAGGTCTAGTGCTTAAACGCTGTAAGGAGAATAAATCTGGTGCTGAATTGGGAGAAGTGCTACTTTCTAGTGAAGGAAGGGATCGTCCTCGGGCATAAAATATCTGAAAAGGGGATTGAGGTCGATCAGGAAAAGATTGATGTGATTTCAAAACTTCCTCCACCTATCTCAGTAAGGGTGTCCGGAGTTTCTTCGGATATGCTGGTTTCTATAGGCGTTTCATCAAGGACTTCTCCAAAATTGCTAACCCTTTGTGTAAGCTTCTTGAAAAAGATGCTAAGTTCAAATTTGACGAGCAGTGTCGGAAGGCATTTAATGAATTGAATTAGCGTTTTACCACAACCCCTATTATTGTTTCTCCTAACTGGTCTCTGCCATTCGAGTTGATGTGTGATGCGAGCGGTTTTGCTATCGGTGCTGTGCTTGGCCAGAGACATAATAAAATCATGCATCCTATATATTGTGCCAGTTGAACATTGAATGCGGCTCAGATGAATTACATAGTTACTGAGCAAGAACTGCTTGCTATAGTCTTTGCTTTTGAGAAATTCAGAGCCTATCTGTTGGGGTCCAAAATTGTGGTATACACTGATCATGCTGTATTGAGGTACCTGATGGAGTGAAGGGAAGCTAAGCTGCGATTTATTCGATGGGTGTTGTTGTTGCAAGAGTTCAATTTCGAGGTGAAAGACCGCAAGGGAACTGAGAATCAGATTGCTGGCCATCTCTCCCGGCTTGAAAAAGTTGGGAGACCTTCAGACGAGCTAGATATTGATGATGGTTTCCAGATGAGCGGGTGTTAGCGCTGTCAATGAAAGTACCACCACGGTACACAGACATTGCCAACTATTTGGTAATAGGCATAATCCCAGATGAGATCAAGTCATGCCCAAAGAAAAAGTTCTTACGGCATTCTCATCAATACTACTGGGACGAGCCCTACTTGTTCAGAACATGCACTGATAACATTATTCGGCATTGCGTTCCCGAGAGTGAAGTGATGGCGATTCTGAAGGCATGCCACGACTCCCTAGTGGAGGGTCATTACAGTGGTAATCGGACTGCTGCTAAAGTTCTTGAATGCGGTTACTATTGGCCTACTCTCTTTCAAGATGCAAATCTGTTGGTGCGGTCGTGTGAGCAGTGTCAAATACAAAGGAGTATTGGTAGGAGGCAAGAGATGCCTATGAACTTTGTGATGGAAGTGGAGGTGTTCGATGTCTGGGGGATTGATTTTATGGGGCCCTTTGTGAGCTCTTGTGGCATGAAATATATCTTAGTTGTTATTGATTATGAATCAAAATGGGTAGAAGCAGTAGCTTTACCTAATAATGAAGCCAAAAGAGTGTTGAAGTTATTAAAGAAAAACATATTTACTCGATTTGGTACCCCGAGGGCGATAATCAGTTATGGTGGTTCTCACTTTTGCAATAGAGCCTTCGCGGGGTTGATGGTGAAGTATGGTGTGAAACATAGGGTGGAAACTCCATATCACGCTCAGACAAGTGGGCAAGTTGAAGTCTTGAACCGGGAAATCAAGAGTATTTTGACAAAGACGGTCAATGAGAACAGAACTGACTGGTCTCGAAAGCTTGATGATGCGTTATAGGCTTACTGGACTGCTTAGAGTACCCCGATTGCGACTTCGCCTTTCAAGCTAGTTTTTGCCAAAGCTTGCCACCTACCCATTGAACTGGAACACAAGGCCATGTGGGCTTTTGAAGAAATTGAATATGGATTGGGATGAAGCAACTATCCATCGGTTGTTTCAACTCAACGAGATGGGAAATTTCGGTACCAGGCCTATGAGAGTGCAACATTGTACAAGGTAAGGATGAAACACTATCATGACAAGAAGATCCTGAAGCGAGAATTCTACAAGGGTGATCATGTACTGCTGTTTAATTCCAGACTGAAGTTGTTACTGGGCAAGTTAAAATCAAGGTGGTCCAGTCCTTTTGAGGTGGTAAGTATTTCACCCTATGGGGCAATTGAATTGAAGTCCAGAGATGGAACTCGAACATTTAAGGTGAACGGTTAGAGGGTGAAGCACTACTATGGTTACATTGATGGGGATAGAATTATTGATAGGTACCGGTTGAAGCATCTAGGAACGGATCCTGATCCGGAATAAAACGGTACCACCGCCGTGCCGCGACTAAATCAAGCACTTCTTGGGAAGTAACCCAAGTTTAGATTTCCGTATTTTTCTTAGTGTGTTTATTTTGTTTCAGTAGTGTAGCTGGGCTGTTTGACAGGTGTTGAATGTGCAGGAACTGGAACTCAGGAATCTAGCAAAAGTTCATCTTAGTACAAATTGACGAGATCATCGACATTGTTGACGGACCGTCGATGCGCATTGACGGTATGCAGAGCCAGAGTTCAGAGAGTCTACAAAATTCAACTATCTGACAATGTAATTCGACTAACCACCGACATTCAACGGTACCATCAATGTACATTGACGGTCCGTCGAATTACCCAGGTAAGTACCGTATAAAAACAATTAACGAGCAGAGGGTTTTTAAAATCCCCAATCGATGCACCCTTTTTCTCTCCCACTTCTCCACTCCTTAACTCATTAAACTCCCTCCAAAACTCCATATTCATTCCCCCACGAACTTTCATCTATTAAACTTCCTAAATACCCTAAACTACACTATAAAACTTCTCCATCTCATCATCACAAAAAACCCAAACCCTTTGCCCTTATTCTCATGATTTTTCTCTCTATTGTTTTAGTATTTTCACTCAAGTTTTTATTTTAACCTCTTATTAATCAGGTATGTTGTATTCAAACACCCTTTTTCTTGGTTTTAATTTTAGTTTTTTTTTTCAGTTTGTAATAGGCACCTAGGGTTCCTAAATTAGTTGCAAAATTGGATTATGGGACCTAGGTTTTCTTTGCTGGCAATATAATATGTTGGGGTGTTCAAATAAGTTGGAAAATATCATGATGAACATGTTGGGTAGGAATCATGCACTAGGGTTTGGTAATTGGGCTGTAATTCTTGCTAAAAGTTGAAATTGTTTGAAATTTTTGGTTGGGGGTAGGAAATTTGGTATGTTTGCTGTAATTAGGACTCACTGAGTCGACGGGCATTTTGATCCACACACGTTTTGATTCATTATGCCCGCTAACTGTTTGAAAAAGTGATTGTGTAATATTGATGGTCATAATGGAATGAAGTCTGAGTATCTCCAATGGGTTGGAGGGTATTTCGATTGATAACTTCAGTTTGACATTGTTATACCCGCCAAACAAAACCCAATGATATACTAATGGTAAATTATGAACAAGTGGGTGAAGTCTAAGTGACCCCAAGCCTTGAACCCCGAATGTTTGTGTACATATGAAGGATGAATCTCAGATGTGTGTGTAGTTGGAACTGGACTAAGATTTTAGACACTCTATTCTTTAATAGAAAGGATCGTAAATATGTTGATGGTACCGTCAATAGGTCGGCAAACCATACTTGCACAAGTACGGTACCTTCGAACTACTTGACAGTCCGTCAACATATTCGACGGTCCGTCGAAGGGCATCGACGGTCTGTAGAGCCCAAATTTAGAGAACACACATAATTAACTTAAACACATTTGCTTATATTTTTGTTGTCCAGTCTAACTAGAAACATAGTTCTTGATTGCAGGTATGGCTCCACCCAAGTTGCCAGCTAGACGAGGGGGTGGTTTGAGGCCCAGTAGTAAATACCAGTTATGAGATGAACCCTCGGATGATGAAGAGGTGATGCCTACCAAGAAGAACAGGGTTGTTGTTCCCATCTGGAACAAGCAGGTCACAGTACCCTCACACTCCGGTTCCTCCCAGTTTGAAGAAGAGGGATCCTCTTCATCCAGATCAGAAAACGGGGGTGTCGATAAGGATTCAGAGGTTACGTCTAGAGGCATTTCACCTGCCTCTGCATCTGAAGGTGCTTAACCTACATCACATCCACAGACTACTGAGAATGCTTCTCAAACATCCCAGTCCCCGACTCATCAGAGTTCACCGTCGCTAGATGATGGTAAAGATGCAACTATAACGCGGGAGTTGAGGAGTAAATTTCTAGAGGATAATAGCCTCCGGTTCATAGTTGCAGGTTCTAAGGAGTTGAGTGACTATGGGGTTGCATTGAAAAATGGGACTGGGCCAAATGGGAATAGAACCATAAATGAGGAGAGGCGTATCAACTTTGAGGGTTTAGAGATTCTCCCACATAGCAGAGAAACTATTGATCATTACCAGTTGGGATTCATGAATGACACTCCAGGGGGGTACTGTCTAGTGGTGGTGCGAGAGTTATATGCTGCCTATGGGGCTTTGATTAACAAAGTGAAGAAACCACATCAGAAGCTGAGTGAGATAGACCCTTTGACAGAGATAGAGGTGCGAGGAGTCAAAGTTGACATTTCAGCAGAAGCAATCAACAGGATATATTTTGGTGATGACGGCTCTGAGCTAAACTGTTGAGCTGAATGATAAAATTGAAAGACAGAAAGACCAGATAGTCCGAGATTGGGTGGCGACCGTGATTGGCAGACCAAGCGTGAGGAAGAAGATGTCTGATATGGGTAAGCGGATAACTAAGCGTTGATTGACTCTCGATGGCAAATTTTGGTATAGCGTGGTCGAGTTGCGGCTTGTTCCTACTCAAGCTGATAATGCACTCACCATTGATAGGACGATAGTAGTTGCTGCGTTGATGAGTTGATACCCGATTAATTTCAGGTGGTTGGATGCAGATGAGATACTGTTGAGGGCCTCACAGTCAAATACCTCATTGGTTTGTCCATGTTTGATCACCGAGCTTGTCCGGAGGGTACAAGTCCATATCTTGCCGCACATTGATCACATTATTAATGTTTCACATGTATATTCAGTGCTGAAGCAAAGATGAGGCTATTAGAGAGGGCCACAGCATAGAGGATGATTTTCCAGTATTGTTAGGGGGTTTTCCCGAGCCTCAGGACATACAACATTCAGGGGCCGCCAGTGACACTGCGGAGGTGTTACCAGCCACTACTGCCTCAGTCTCCGAGCCCATCCGGACCACAGTTCCTGAGTCTACACGGATAGCTACATAGAGCACTTCAGAGACACAGCCACAGCCTAAGGCTGCAGCCAGAGGTACTAACCATATGCCTTCTCTCTAGAAAATTTCAGGAAGTTTGCAAGGCAAGCAATGACAGCCGATGAGAAGTCTAAGATTATTTTCAACCAGCTGGACGAGTATGTGAGGACGAGAGCTGTAGAAGCTATAGAGCCACTGAAAAAGACCATGATGACTCTCTTGGATGGGTTTGAAGCGAGGCTTGCAGCTCTCGAGTTGTCACGACCGAGTACCTTGGTGGATGCATTGCGGACCTAGTTAGAGCAGCTAAAAGCTGCAGTACTGATATTACAGGCTAGTGATCTGACTGCTATGGCGATGCCATCGCCCACCCGTACTGAGGTGGATGAAGAGGTGCTTCCGGTAGTACAGTTGATTCTTGATGTAGGGGCTCCGGTTACCACTAGTGTTGGGGACACTAGAGGGAAGAGGAAGAGAGTGATACTTGCTGCTGAGGAGGATTCTGGTGATGAGAGCTGAGAGCGGACTCGACTTTCGTGTCCGAGTATAGAGGAGCAGCAGACGGAGGAGGCCATCAGGAACTTTCTTGTGCTGAACTACCTTATGGGGAGTGCAGGTTCCACATCGAGCAGTGCTCCAGTTGGGAAGACTTTGCCACCGCCCCTTCCTATTCCAGAGCTGGTGCCCGAGTGTACTACTGCTACTGCTGCCACTAATACTCCAGCTGATGCCTCGCAGGCCTTAGAGCCTCGAGATAAGCAGAGCGCTTAGTGCGCAACAGGTACTCCTACTTCCTTGCTTTTATTTTACTGCATTAGGGACACTGCACATTTCTTTAGTTGGGGGTGGGTACTTGTCAGTTGGTAGTGTATATATTGTGTTTAGGATCCCCCTCGGCTTTTCTTTGCCAAAGTTCTTTTCCTGGGGGGTTTTATTTTATTGAAACTGGCATATGTAGGATGTTGCTTAGATAGAATAGAGTAGTTTTGACTTATTTGGTAGTGTTCTGAAACTTATGGCATGTTTTTTGATTTTGTTGGAAAGTATGGACCCCTCGGGATTTTTTTTTTTTTTTTTGAAAGATTCATACTTTGAAACAGCTACTAATTGAGGCGATTGATTCTTTGTATGACATTATGATTATTGGGGTATTGTGTGTGATGAATGATTGCTTCGGAGGTCACATTTGTAAAAATAATCATTATGTCGATGTGTGTAAGAGATGTTAGTTGTATTTATACTATGCATGTGTAATTTAGAACTTGCCTGGTTAGTCATGTTTGAATTCGACAGATAGTTTGGTTGTGAAATGATCTTAGGCTTTCTTTGTATAAATACTCACTTTGCCTTATAAGCCTGACCATGAAATACAAATATCCCTAGTTTTCCCTTTTTGAGCCTTTGACCTTTTTATTGGCCAGCTGCAACAAACCCATACCCTTTTTGAATTGAATTCTAGTTTTGCACCCGGTCCCTCCTCGATACTATGAGATAAAAGAGGATAAATGCCTAAGTTGGGGGTGAGACAAGTGTGAAGTAGAGGCTAAAAGCCTAAGTTGGGGGTGGTTTAAGTTATGTTGGTTGAAACTCGATGTGGTTGTTGTACATAGTTAGAGGAAAAAAAATCAGAAAATCAAAAACTCGTAACACAAAAAGAAGGTTAAGTTTTATTAGTAAGTTTTATTAGGAATAAACCACTTCGAGGTCAAAGATTCGAAAGAAAATAAAGGGAGAAAAGAAGAGGTGAATAAAGGTGAGGAGAAGTGTAGTGTTCAAGGAGGGTGATTCACTAATGCCAAAAGTATCCCCCCGTCCCCAAGCCTACATTACAAGCTGAAAACAAGTCCTAACGTGATCACAACTGAACGCTCCAAGGATGAAAGCATAGAAAATAAGGGCAAGCCTACGGTATTTGCATGTGTAGCTATGAAATTCTTTGTGAGAGTGAGTGTCTTCTCTTCCTTTAGTCTTTTGTCCCTTTTTCATTGTATATATGTGTGGGCATAAGGATTGCAAATTGTGCAAAACAAAGTGACCGCCTAAAGTGACGTTTGTGGGCATCATGATATGTTCAATAATGTAATGTCATAAATTGAAGCTTCCGTGTGAGTCTTAGCATTCTTGGGTTGTGCATCGTATTTTGTATTTTGATGATGAAAGTGAGGTGGTCCTTGGTTGGAAAACATGTATGCTTGTAGTCCGGAGTCAAAACCATTACAGACATTATTACTTTATGATATCTAGGTGATAGTTGAGTCGTTGTGTTGTTTTACTTGCTTGAAGGCTAGCAAAGACTTTAAGTTGGGGGTGTTGATGTGCCATAAAATTATGGCACATTTGATGCTTCTTGACTCTAAGTTTTACTTGTTTTCGAGTGAGTTTGTGTCAGTTTTATGCGTTTTGTGTATGTTGCAGGTATTTAGAAGTTGGAATGAAAAAAACAGTTGAAAACATGAAATTTTGAAGACAAGGCACTGTTATGCACTTGTACGGACCGTCAACATGCTCGACGGTCCGTCAAGTATGTCGTCGATCTTCCCTGAGTGAAAGTTCAGAGACTGTGCAACTTTGGGATGCAAAAGGATGGGAAGGTTGATGGACCGTTAACATGTTTGATGGTCCGTCGATGTACATCGACGGTTGAAGTTCTGAAGCTTGGTTCTCTGTCATCAGACCGTCAACTTGTATTGTCATTACTCGACGGTACCGTCGATGCACATTGACGGTTCGTCGAGTTGCAAGCCGACATGGGCAGGATTATTTTTATTAATTCCGAGTTTGGACTTGTATAAATACATGATTAGGTTTTATTTTTCAGACGTCTTGAGTTTAAGACTTGTATTGTGCACTTTGAGTTCTTTCAAGGGTTTCAAGACTATTCTATTTTGTTTATCTTCAATTCTATTTGTAAGTTCAAACAACAATTACAATTACAATGTCTTGCATTTTTATCAATTCCATGAGTAGCTAAATTTCCTACTAAAGTTGTGGACCCAAGGATGGGTGCTTTGCGCATAGGCTTCTAGTTGTGATATATGTTTAATGGATTGTTAGGGTTCGTTAGTTCTTCATTATTCATTGTTAGTTGATGGTTGCAAACATTAGCTTATTCCATAAACCTTGATTTATTTGGAAAAATAATTAGAGTGTGGTAAGTACTAATAACAATAAGTCAAGGCTTTAAACTTTATTTAATAAATTCGCTTAGGAATAAGAAGAATTTGCTTGACATAATTAATCGTTCTTCATATAAACTCTTTTGTATATGGGAAAATCATAAAGAGATATTGTTCTTAATTATTGGGAAATATTAGGAACTCCATTAGAGATTAGGTGCACTCATACAACGATCCATTAGAAGTATATCATATTAGAACCCTAAGCATTGCATTCATCTGGCGGGGACACAATCTTAATTTCTTTTACCATATATTACAATCCAAAGAAATTATTTAGCAATTAGTCATAAACAATCAACTTTCTACAAATTCATCGGAGTAAGACATTAGACCTAAATAAAGCATTCTACGATTTTAGTAACCGTTTCACACCATATTCCCTGTGGGATTCGACCCCAACCTTGTTGGGTTAATATATTTGACATCGTCTGCTTTACGCTAATAAAAGGTGTAATTTGAGCGTATCATTCTGCACCCAACTCTAGTCTGCGAACTTCCGCCTGGAACAGTAACACCAGCGGCCGCTTGCTGGGCATCTAGGTGGAGTAGAACACGGGCTATAGTATCCTGCATAGTTTGCTCTGATGTGATCTCGGGTTGTGTCCGTACTAGGGCCACATCATCCTCGACGGCCTGGTCTCGAGCCTGTTGACCCTTAGGCTCTGGGGACGGAGATCTCACGTGCCGCTGCCCTACCGTAGGAGCCCTGAGCTGACTGGGGAAGCCCTGTGCCCTCTAGTCAGTTACCCTCTGGTGCCAGTCGTAGCTGCGGTCTCTGGCACTTGGTCTCGGGCTATCGTAGCTCGACTCCTCACCATCTGTGAGAACAGAGATAAGAGTCAGATACTAATTTGATTGTTCCAGATACCAATTAGAATAAAGTAGCACGAAAGAATGAAAGAAAGTGATTGGGTAACCTAGGGCTCAGATACCAACTTGTCACGACTCAATTTAGCTAAGTAGTGCGGGCACCTACCTTTTCCACCTCGATAGGCGAACCCTTATCCCAACAATTGAAAAGTCATCAATAAGAAAATAAATAAGTGAAAGAGATAAGAATCACGTAAGTCTGACGATAATCATATAGAAATGTGCGGAAATAAAGAAAAACATCAAATCCACCCAGAGTCTGGTCTAACCATACAAGAGCTTCTAACTAGGCACTACAAGTCTGAAAGTAACAAAATACATCAATAGTCTGAATATATCTCGGAATATGAAATAAGACATAGACAAAAGTAGAATCTCCAAGGAGGCAGACGTCCCCGCTGCTCACCCTATAAGACACTAATCCGCAACTCTGGATCCACTATCAGCCACGAGAAGCAGAGGTCGATCCTACCTGGAACTCTGCATTCATAAAAGAATGCAACAAGTGCAGGTCAGTACAAACAACAAGTACTGGTAGGTATCATAGGCCGACTAAGTTATTAAGACAACAAAGTAGATAAATAGGTAAATCAACAGGTATAAGTCAAACACGAGCCAAAATCCAAGTACATGTCATCACCTATGTTTAGCATCTAAACCTAATTGTGTCAAGTCTCAAATACTCAGTGAGAATCCGTAGATCACAAGCACAGCACGAGAATATCACAATAGAAACCATAGTGCAATGCAATGCAATAATGTATAAATATGAATGTAATGCATATGCTGTGTACACATGTACTCCGATAACGGAACATTATATCTCAGTAGCACAACCCATGAGGGACCCGCTAAGTCCATGTACTTCGCGGTTCCTGCAACAACCTCGGCAACTGCTATCTCACGATTCCGACAAACACTTCGACAATCGCTACGCACAACCTCGATTCCAGGACAACCATCGAACATCGGTCCTCACGTCACTCTCATCCAACCGAGCCCAGCTCATAACAGTGTTTCCTCAAGTATCATCAATGTATCAATAGTATATTATAAAGGATGAGAATGCGTGCAATGTGTGAGTTCAATATCAATAATCAAATCAATATCACAAACACATGGGCACACTAATAATATCATTAAAAAGTCACACAATAAGGCATAATAGAACACTATCCTCATATCAAATGTCAACAAGCAAGATACTACAATATCACGGTCAAGATATATCAATAGTCTCCAATATCTACTATCTCCACGTGGCATCAAGCCAACAATAATAGAACAGGATAAGTCACAACACAACGGAGTGGCTAACCCCAATCACACAATAGGGCCGAACCTAAGATAATATCTAACCCAACTTCATACCTGAAGGTTTACATGCTTTCTCTGACAATATCATCTAAATATATGCTTCGCTAAACGAAGTCCCACTATAGGGTAAACCATAACTTACCTGGAAGGTCGAACAACAATATCACCAACAATCACTCCTTAGACATCCCTTTCCTCTGAGCCTCGAGATAAAGAAAGTCTAGGCACATTCGAACCAAGAAATTAGAATCAAGAAGAATATCAAACGAAGCCTACTTCCATTCAAGACCCAAATCCCCAACCTATAGAATGAGTTTTATGAACTAGAAGGGTGAAATTATGAATCTAAAGGTTCCAACATGGAATTTAAGCTCTAGGTGATCAATTCACATCAATAGCAAGCTAGAATAATCAACAATTTACTCAAATTCGAATTCTAGGCAAAATCCCTAAATTTGGGTATAAGCCCTAACTTCCAATTTCATAAATTAGCCAGTAATTAGGAAGAAATTATGAAATAAAGAATTCTAATCATTAATTCAGTGCTTAAAGAAGCTAACCCAACCAACTAATCATGATTTAGAAGCGTAGAAAGAATAACTCATTGAACCCACTTTTAATCATCAATCACTTAATGAACTATCAAGATAAAGGAATTCTAACATGATTAAGAAAAATGGAATAGTAAAGGGATTAGAAGAATTACCACAAAATCCTCAGGGGTTGGCCTGGTGGCAATTGACTTGAGCCTTGGGATGCTTCCTTTCAAGGTCTCAAGTTCGAAACCCGTTGGGTGCAAACAATTTTTTAGGGCCATCGGACTGAGGAAACCCTGAATTACCCGTGGTGCACTTGCGGGAAACTCCTTGCCGAGGGCCTGTGCACCCCCGGGATTAGTCGGGGCTCAAAGAGAATCGGACACCCGGCGCTAATCAAAAAAAAAAATACCACAAAGAATATCCTAGAATTGCTCCCAATAGCCCAGATATCAACATAGTAATAAATGAGGGACTTAGGGCATTTAACACTTCACTTAATGACTTAACTGCCCGACACCCGCTTTCGCGATCTTCCGGCCGCTGGGATTAGAATAACTACCACCAAGAATTTCCTCCAAGAATATCCTAGAATTGCTCCCAGTAGCCCAGATTTCGGAATAGTAATAAATGAGGGACTTAGGGCATTTAACTCTTCACTTAATGACTTAACTGCCCGACACCCGCTTCCGCGACCATCCGACCGCTTCAAAGTCACCGCTTCGGCAGTCCCTTGACCGTTATAGTGGTCAAGCCAAAATTGCATAGGCCGCTCCAGTGGCAGGGTGTACCACTATAGCGGTACCGCTAAGCGGGTACTAGACACTAGAAAAGTCTAAGTTTGAAAACTCTGTTATGCCCTATTTTTAACGAATTAAAACTAGTTCACAACTTATGACTATGTTTCCTCTGGTTTTGCAAATTTTCAGAGTCGCCACTTAATTTTAGGAAATATTAGGAAACCATTTGTAAAAATGTAAACTCCATTTTTTAGTCTTTGAAATCTGTAAGATTCTAGGTAAGAGTTTTATTTACCCTGAGAGGAAGGTGTTAAGCATCCCTCAGAGTCTATCCGAAGACAGTCTTTAAACTTAGCTTAATTAACACTAGAGGGGAATTATTTATCTACTTCTTATGCTTACCTATTTTTAAATTAAATAGTGCGGAAAAAAAACTACTCTCTAAAAAATGAACTGTCTAAAAAAGAAGAGAGGCTTTAAAAGTAATTATAACTATGTGAGTAAATGTATATTTATAAAGGAAGTAGTTAACACTAATGTATGCATAAGGAAAATATGTACGACATTTATTTTATATAAGAATAGCATGTATAATATAGAATAATGAGGGTTATATTTTTTATAAGAAAATAATGTATTTATGTGATATGTAAAAGAATTAGATAGTATATGTGATATATATGTATATGAAAATGGTACATGTGTATGTTTATCGTAGAGGCAGTAATTAGTATATATGAGATGTAAACATATACGTATATATTCATGATATATTTTGTATTTAATAGTATAAAATGAGAAGATTAGGAATGCATATTTTTTAGAAAAATAACGTATATGTCTGATATTCATATCCTATGAAAAATGATATATAATGATTCAAAAATAGCTATTTTGTGATATGGAAATAATATATATGTATACATATGATGAAAAGATGATTAAAGGAATTACTGAAAATAAAATAGTATATACGTATGTATGCGTGTATATAAAATGAAATATTTACTTTATAGCTCTCGTAAATAGATTGAGTCACTATACTTGGACCATAATATGGAGTTCTGTATTGAACGTTAGTAATAAGGCCTGCTCATGTTAGTAGTAGAAGAAATAAATTCTGAAAATGTTTGAGCTTATGAACATTAATTGTTTAAAAGAAGGATTTGTTTGTATTTCTGAAAAAATCAATTGAAATCTTTTGGGGCCTGGTCTGTTGAGACCCAAAAACGCCAAATGTGCCGCGGTCCAGAGGCCCCAATCCACTTTTTAGACGCTGTTTTGTCCAATATCTAACTATTAGAATTCGCTTTTTTTTTAATCGTTTAAGCCTTGCGTTCTCAGTTCAAAAACCAACATCTTAGCTTTGCAAAATCTGTATTCTAAACTTGAAGTACCTAGAAAACATTGTTAGCAGTAGCTTACAAAAATCCCCCCCTTTTTAAAAAAAAAAAAAAAAAAGATGTCGTTATTTCAGTGCTCCTATGTCAAGTAATTATACCGAATTTGATACCTAAAAGGTGAGAGGAGACAAACAGTTGAACATACTATTCTACTTAATTACTTTAACGAGTTCACACCCGGAACAAGTACACTACAAAACACAAATCCATAAAAGAACGTTAGTCGGAGGGTGCAAATAACATATAACTTAAGTGAATACATAAGATACAAATGTGTGAAGAGAGGAGGGAGGACAGAGACTTGAGACTCGAATGAGAGGGGACTGTTGGACATGAGCATAAACACAACTACTACTGATTTCTTCTAATTCTGGGCAAAATCCGGAGTTGCCATAACTCCAAATGCTCCCAAGTGTTTCATGCAGAAAAAGAAAGAGAGAAAGAAAAGGATTAGAGCAGCTTTTATCCTGGAAAATGGAGTAAAACAAACAAGACCAAATAATAATCTGTAGGTAGGGAACTTTCAATGAGATAGACAGGTTTAGCTAATTCCTACAACTGAGTTATCAGACAGACTTTCAAACATTTTAAGGGTCCATCAAGCCTCTTCAAGAGGGTGTCTGCTATTCATACAACAGTCAATCCCAAATCACCTATTTTCAAGATTGTTTAGTAAAGAAAGGCATAAAACAAACTAGTGCCAATAACCTAGTATGACTAATCAATTCTTAACATAACTTAAATGGTTTTAAACATCTACCCAGGGGTTCTATACATATGTATTAAACAAGCATAATTCAGGTTTAGGAAGAAGCCATCATTTACATAGAGACTTTGACCATGGTATTAATCGTAGGAGAAAAGAGGAGGTCACTACCAGACAAATATTCAAGTAAGCAAAATAGGCCACTTTTCATTCAAATTTATATCAGATCAGCAGTTCGATCTCTAGCCGGCAAAGAGGATTCAAAACTCTCAGCAAACTTCAAACCACTTAAGAAAATCTTTGCAACTTATTGTCAAGACAAGAAACCTTATATCATGTACATCATACGTATGAAACGAGTACAACAGCCATGGCTACTCAACTTCCTCGTGTTATGAAGCCTCAAACTTTATGAGCCGAAACAAACTATTGTACGGGATATCTCTCGTATGAATCTCTCCAGCGTTAATGAAAGAAACTTAAGAACATCAAATGAACTTAAAAATTTTAACTGGTTTAAGTCCCTAGGCAAATGAAATAAAGCTATGAATTGTTCATGTTTTCAGTTGGCTCTCTTGACCTTAGTATCATGCCTATTTAACTCTTAAACCTCTCAAATTTAAGAAATTGACCAGTGGCATACCCTTTTTTGCTATTTGATTAGTTAACTAAATGTCATGCTTACAACAAACTTAAGAAAGGAACTCCTATGCTTTATGACTAACTTAATAATCAATCAGTTCTTAATTTAAGAAGAGAAGCCTTATGTAAACTCATATTTCAGCCCAAAACAGATTAGGAGTAAACCACTACAAACAAGTTAAGAGAGACATTTTCACTTCCGAACCACAGCAAACTTATGCTCTGACAAAGGTTCCCGGACTCCTATCGACATGATTCCTAATACTCTGTGCTCTAAAAAATGATGGAGCCTGGGTATGAACTCAATAAACGGTGGCAAATACAAAGAACCACAACTTAGCATCGTTGAACTTCCACGAATCAACATACAAGTTCTACAATAAAGGAGTCCATACTAATGTAAAGGTGATGGTAATTATCAAAACACCATTTAGCGAAAAACAGAACAGTCCCTTAACGACAAAATTATTTCTCATTCGATATGTCGAAACAATACTCTCATAGGTGTTTTAGCTTCGTTTACCCCTTTCTTCTGCCTCTCTTTTTTTATCGAAACAGTAACTCTTTTTTTTTAATATATGTCAAAACCAGTAACATAATCAGAATAGTAGCTTTTTAAAATTAAAAAAAAAAAATCAAAATAGTAACTATTTCTCTAATCAAACTAGTAACTTTTTCCTTTAATCAAGTGATAACCTCTCTTTTCAATTATATGATATCACAATATATTCACATATTGGTTTCTACCTGGAGTCACGGCATAACAGTCTTTAAGAGTATTTATAGAAAGAAGATACCAAGCGATAAAGTTACTTCAACAAAAGCAAGTTTCAACTAATGAAAACTTATATAAATCAGTGGTTTCCTCCCTGAATGTTCATAGTTAAGTAAAATAGGTTCTGGCACGTCTCGAAACAAACAAAAAAAAATAAAAATAAACTAGATGAGCGTAAAGGTTAATCACGTATTCGATAAGTTGACAAATCAGTCGTATTCCTCTAAATGCCCTTAGTTTGTATTAGCCTTTCACATGCTGATGTCCATAATGGATCATCTGCTATTTTTTTGAAACAAAAAAACAGACTCGAAAATGTACAGAACACTAAAAAACTAGCCCAAATAATCAAACGACTACATTTTATAGTTATAAACTGAGGATGAGATGAGAAGAAGTTTTCATATATGTCCAGATTCCAACTCAAAATATACTCAAACGAGAATTATCCCATAACCTTAACGATGGTTTGTTATAAATTTTTGTGAAAAAGAAGTAAAAAGAGAATATTTACTTGAACATACGAGAAGACGACAACAAGCAAATACAAAATCGGCATATAAACTCATATTACAGTCTCACAAATTAGTAGATTTCTCTTGTTAAATTGATAATTTCTATCAGTCATCCTTCCCACTGATTTATGTTAGAAATAGGATATCACAGACTAAAATAAATGACTAAAACAGAGGATCAGCCAAGCGACGAGGTTAAGCACATATTCGATGAAATTAGCCGTTTCACGCTAATTTACAACAAACGAGGAGAACACACATTCCAGTAGCCAACTAAACCAAATAAACGACAAGAAATACTTGAACGACTACATTTCTACTTCTACTAAAATGAAGACGAAGAGAAGATGAGTGTGATTACCTTCTTCGGGACAGCGAACTGAGGCTATTGTCGTCGTCGAGTTTTCGAGTCCGCTCAAAGTAGTTTTTGCTTAGCTGAGAGCTTGAAAGAAGATTTTGATAACCAAAAGACTTAACGAGTTAAAACAAAAGAATTTTCTGAGAATTAAGAAGCTTAAAAAATAGTGGGGAATTTTCAGTTGTTTAGCTTAAAGAACAAGGGATCTTTCTTTTTTTTTCAATTGTCGAACTTAAGAGAATTTTTGGTTGTCAAGAAACTTATGAAATAACAGGATTTTTTCAATTGTTGATCTTCTTCTCCTCAAAGGGCCCTCAAAGGCCGGTATTTATAGTTGAAGGTTGGGGTGTTTCAACAGCTTCTTCAAGAAGCTTTTGCCTTTGAATTTCGAAAAAAAAAAAGCGGGGGGGGGGGGGGGGGGGGGGATGAAATGATGAAGAAGAAGTGACGGATTCTCACCTTTCAGATGGATTTGAAAGCTACGAATTTAGTGGATTAGCGGGTCTGATGGCTGAACGAGCCTTTACCCACCGAGTCGAAAAAGAGTCGAGCTTGAAACCGGCGGTTCATTGCACTCCTCTTCCACAGAGGTTGAT
Source organism: Lycium barbarum (assembly GCF_019175385.1). Lineage (NCBI taxonomy): Eukaryota > Viridiplantae > Streptophyta > Magnoliopsida > Solanales > Solanaceae > Lycium > Lycium barbarum. Next base: position 33,440,442 of record NC_083340.1, read on the forward strand.
ATGATCTCCTATTGTCTCCTTTCGGCTCTGCCACCACGTCAATCAAAGGGAAAGAAGACGTGGTAGCAGTGGAGGCGGATATTGCTTCAAACCAACAAACTTAAGGGTTTTCGATTGAAGAGAGAGTGGGGTGTTTGGTTCGGTGGTCCGCTGAAAGCGGTGGTGGTGAGGTGACGTGACGGAAGTGACGGGGTGGCGGCGATAGTTGAAGAGAGAGAGGAGATGAGCGTTTGTTTTAGGGCTGTTTGGTTAAAAAGATGAAACACCTACTGATTTAGGGACTTAAGGGTTGCTTAGTTTAGGTGGATTTGGGCCGTGGCGTTTGGATTGGCGATGGGGGGTTATTTGGCCCAATATTTGTGAATTAAAATACGGGAATTTTACATAAATGACTACACTTTAGGGGTTTAAAATTTTTCATAACTACAGTTTCAATATTTACATTGCGTAGCTACAGTTTTCCCGCTGTATTCAAAAAATGGCTCGCTGTATTCATAAAACGGCCTAACTGTATTCATGAATACAGCGAACAAAAAAATTTCAAAAATTATTTTCACTGTATTCAAGTCACATGTATTCATGAAATAACTATTTGTATTCATAAACTGGCTCGCTGTATTGAGGAATGCAACAAGTAAAAACTGAATACATAAAAATATAGATAGACCAAAAATTAACAAATACACTCCAAAAAAAAAATGAATACATTCTAAACATTTAATAAAAAAAGCTCAAAAAAGTGAATGCAATCGCCGTATTCGTGAATACAACAATACCAACCACTAGCTCCGGCCAGATCTGCCGACGATTTTCGGCTAGATCCGCCGGAAATTTCACAATAAAAACAACAACAGAGAGAGAGAACAACAACCAACAACCAACAACAACAACAACAACATCAGCCATCGCCGGAGCTTACTTCTCCGGCGAACCACAACAACAACACCAACCAGGTCTGGAGGATGAGCAGGCGGTGGTCACGACGGAGCTACGGTGGCAACGAGAGGCATACCGTCGTTGCTAGCAACCAGATCTAAGGGAGGCACTGGCGGTGATAACAGCGGAGCAAGCAGCACATTTATCTTGGATGCAGAGCACTGTAGCTGGTAATAATATAGATAACAAAAAAGCAATACAATCTTGTGGCACAACTGAGACTTATGGGTTCTCATTGTGTGTTTGAATCCAAAACATGGACATGTACATGAAGTTCTCCTTAAAACAGTGTGGTCCTTATCATTTATGCCTGGATTCATGAATATGGTTTTCTTCGTTGAATTAACTTTTGCTTCGGTGGAAATTTTGAAGTTTCTCTTGTACGGATTCCCCCCTGCTTATATTCGTACTGCTTTTCATAACATTGCTCTATCATTTGAGGAGCAGTGGAGGGACGGTGGGGTTGGCGGTTTCGTGGTGACAGATCTGGTGGGTGCTGTCGGAGTTCCGGCGACAGTGGTGGTTGTCGGAGCAAAAGAAGACAGCTTAGAGAGAGGTGACGGAGGAGAAAGAAAATGGGAGCAGATTGTGAGAGAATAGAGAGAATATAGTTTTTAATACTAAATACAATATAATTTTAGTGTATTAGTTACCTTGTGTAATTGACATACAAGATTTAGTTATGAGATGTAATTTTGGCAAAATATAGCTACTAAATATAAATAAGGCCAAATGTTCTCTATACCATGTAGATTTTCTTTAAAATAGTCCAAATATAGTAGAGTAAACCCGGATTTTCCCGTTCTTTCTTTTTCGTAAAATTTAATAAAAATATACTTCTCCGTCCTAATTATTTCCCAAAAAATGAGTACATATATTAGTTACAATATAAGTAATTTAATCCACGTATTTAGTTTTTTTTTTTAAAATAAAGCAAAAGATGATTAATACGGTAATAAGTAGGATTAAAGGAAAAATGTCAATGCCAATATTGATATATGAATATCAACATTATTTTTTCGAGTGATTTTAATTATAAAAAAATGATGTTTAGTCATTTATAATTATAAAATATTTTTTTTTTTGGTAATTTCTAAGAAACAATAAAAATGTCCTTAACTTTAGAGAAATATATCTCAGAAAATAGTGTAATAATTAGTGAAAATATTCCTAGCTCCTTTTGGGAATTTTTCAAGACTGAGAAGCATAGTGAAATTATTTAAACGAGAACGGAGGGCCAAAATTGGGCGTCAACAAACTCGACCTGAATTTTCGACTAACTCCTGATGCCTTCTGCTCACATACCGTATATGCAGATATACACAAAAACACGCTACGAACGCACTCGTGGCCTCGAAATTCCCATTGGAGGTCTCGTTGACCGAGTCAACCCCCAATACCTCAATTCCAACTTCCCAACCCAAGTCCTAAAATGCACCTGAGTGCATTGGGAACCGAACCAGATATGCACACAAGTTCTAAATGACCCTCCGGACCTCTTAGAATCGACGGATTTCTGAAAAACGTCTGTTTACCCAAAAGTCAACTTTGAGTCAATTCTTTTCGCTTAAAGCCAAAGTTTTCCAAAAAGGCACCCAAATCAACCCCGAACACCTCGAGAAGCGTGTCAACGGTTCCCTCGGGTCAAATGCGAGCTAAACAAGCTCGGAGAAGGGTCAAAAGTGCCGAAAAGACTATAATGACCAAGCGGGTCGTTAGATGATGAGTGACATAAATGAACGATTTTCGATAATTCGATGGCATAAATGAGCCAAACTATGGATGAGTGGCATAAATAAGCCATATCCGATATTTTGATGGCATATTTGAGCCTTTTCCGTAAAATTAAAGAAAACACAAAATTGGATGTTACAAAGGCACCTCCCGACCTCCTTTGTTTTGTTGTGTATTTGTTTCTACTTGGAACAAAGATTTTTAACTATTTAAATACCAGTGGAGCCAGCAACATAGAATTAGAGAAGATCATGCCCCAATATTTTATTTTGAAACACATGTATTTCCAAAAGAAACATCCAGAAGTAAAATCTGGAAAAACTGTTGACATACATTTGCTAAATTCAGCAAACAATTAGCAAAAAGGCTAATAATGTAATTTTAATTTGAAACGAAAGAAATAAAGACTAAATTATCAAAATTCCAACTGAGGTAAATTAGGTTCCGCCACTTATCTTAAGCCATAACTACCACATACAATGGCATAGAGCAACTTAGCAATCTCTATCCCAAAACAAATAACAATGCACTGCTTCTCAAAAACTTGCACCTAGTACATAGTTCCAATCAGAAAATGAAAAAAATGTTGAAATGCATGTGAAAAATTCATTATAGATAACTGGAAAGTACAAATGGTATCAACAATAAAGAAAGTACAGTAACCAAAAGAGGATTGCAGAAATAATTCATTCATTGGAATAAATAACCAACACCTTGAAAGATCACTTCCAAGGAAGAACTTGATGACATTTGAAATTCAGAACAAAATCCCACGACCAGAATGCTAAGCCAAGTACTCAAACAGAGAAATGCACTCTAATTCCATAGGTGTTTATTTTTCACGACTACTCTATGATCTTTTTTAATGTTACCGGCAAGTGAAAATAATTATTTTGTGCTTAATAAAAGACAACACTCGAGTTTCTACTCACCTTGACATAGTTTGCGGTGTCGAGAGCGAACCTGTGATAAGTCCCAGTAGCTAGGACAATCAGATTACCAGCCTTGATTCAGATGTGAATCCAGCCGATCCTTCAAAGCAAAAGTATGATAGAATTAAGAAAATGATGCTGCAACTTATTATAAATTGCTGGTAAAGAAACAGAGTTTAAAATAAATTACAATTTCTTTATATAACATATATAGAATAATCACACAGATCATGTGTGCGCCGAGGAAAATTGTTATTCATTTAGCAACAAGATGTCATGAGATAAATATAACTACTGCCTCACTGCACCAAACATCGTTTATCCAAAATTAAACAAAAATTGTCACGACAAAGTTCAAATGGAAATACCTGATATGATAGCTATATTGTCATATTTTTAACCAGAAACATCAGCCCTCAGGATAACCATAACCTGGTTTTCAGCACAAAAGACAACCTCGTCACGACCCATTTTCCTTAGGCCGTGCAGGCACTTACCTTCCTACCTCGGTAAGAGAACCCTCGACTCAACAATGAATAAATACATGAAAGAATGAATTTAAAACAGCGGAATAGAACAAATACGTAAGTCTTACAATATATCTATATATATAAGTAGTAGAAAGTGCGGAAGACAATAAACACCCCCAGGGTCTAGTCTTAATAATACAAGAGCATCTAGGGAGAACAGTACAATCTGGAATACTAATACATAAATGTCTATGTCTCTGAAATAAAAGTAAGACATATGACAGGAAAGTCTTCAGGATTAGCGATGCCATGCTAACCCTGGAAACTCGAGAGAAAGCCGAAATGTCGATCAACCACGGGTCACAGAAGTGGATCCGACATAGTACTCTGCATTCATAAAAGAATACAACAAGTGTAGGTCAGTACAAACAACAGTACTGGTAGGCATCATCAGCCGACTATGCATAGTTAACACAATTTAGAAGATAAAGCAGATAAGCAAGGAATCTAGCAAGTATAAGACAATATGATCACAACCAAGTATCCGTCATCGCCTACGTAAAGCATCTAAACCCAGATACGTCAAGTCCGAATATATCCGATCCAATCCAATCACCAAGTATCTCAATCAAGTCATAATGCAATGCAATGCAATGATGGAATGAATGCAATGTATGCCATGCAAATGAGGTGTACACATGTACTTCAGACGAAAATATCGACGTCTCGGTAGCACAACCCAGCGTGAATCGCGAAGTCTAAGGGTCACCCGTCCCAGATCTTTGCCCAACAAACAGACGGGACCCCGGATCTTTGTCCACAGGGGGATTCTCACCGGGCACCACCCTGGGGCACCCGTGGAATCCATGCACTAACAACGATTCCGGAATATCATCGGAATCGGCCATGCAACAACGATGCCGGAATAGATCATCGAACATTGACCATCTCACAATCACTCAAGTAAAAGAGTCTGTCAAATATCAGTTTCACACAATCAACGATTCCGAAATTGAACCTCGGACATCGGCCTTCTCACAATCACTAAAGTAAAGAGTTTATCAAATATCAGTTTCATACAATCAACGATTCCGGAATTGATCTTCGGACATCGTACTTTTCACAATCACTCGAGTAAAAGAGTTTATCAAAATATCAATATACTCTATCAACAATACCGGATCATGAACGGGTATCAGCCATACATCATGAATGTGTGAGAATGTGTGCAATACGTATATCAATCATCAACAATCAAGTTCAATATCACAAGTACCGACAATGGGGTACGCCAACAATGTATCATATCGCAATACCAACAATGGTACACCAACAATATATCAATATCACAAGTACCAACAGTGGGTATGCCAACAACACATCCAAGCACAAATACCAACAACGGGTATGTCAACTCTATCTCAATTAAGACAATAACACAGATTCTAATATCTACCAACTACTCATGTCATCAAACCATCTCAATGGAACAATCAAAGCACACATAACGAGGTGGTTAGTCCCAACACACAACAGGGCCCAACCTAAGGCAATATCCAACCCGACTTCATACCTGAAGGTTCACATGCTATCTCCGACATTATAATTTAAACATGTGCTTCGCTATACGAAGTCTCACCAAAGGTAAGCTATAACCTACCTGGATTGCCGAACCGCAACACCAACAACTCACTCATTTGCCTTGCCCTTCCGCTGAACCTCAGAACCAAAGTAGTCTAAGCATAATCGAATTCTATATTAGAAATCATGAAGAATGATACTAATATTGCTACTATTTCAATTAGGTCAATTCTAACCCTAGAAATTGGGAAAACGGGATCACAAGGGTAAAACGGAAAATTCGAGAGCAATACCAAATTAGGTACTAGGTAATCATAACCCAACCACTAATTGTCGATTTAGCTCAAGGATTAGCCTAATTTCTGATTTCAAGCAAAACCCCCAAATTGGGTATAAACCCTAAGTCTCTAATTCCGAAATTCAACGCCAAAAGTGGAAGATATATGCTTAATAAGCTTAGGTTAGTCAATATCTAACATAAACATCACCAATTTATAAAATCCTTGGGACAATGTTCTTCCAAAACTCTCTTTGAACTCCTATCACCATGGGTTTATTAAGGAAAAAGGGGAATCTAATGAGAATGGATTAAAGGAAGAATGAAAAAATGAGTAAGATTTACCTCCAAGATTCTCCTTCAAATATTCTTAAGAGTAGTTTCTTCAAGCTCAAATATCGAAATGGGACATAATGAGGGTCTAAGGGTTTTTAAACACTTCATTAACTTTACAAAACTACCTGTCACCCGCTTCAGCAGCACTAGGACCGCCCCAGCGGTACCATTTCAGCAGTCACTGGACCGCTTCTGCGGTAATGACCAAAAGTCATTGACCGCTCCAGTGACAGGGCTACCGCTCCAACGGTGCTGGTGCCGCTAAAGCAAGCACCAGACACCAGAAAACTCCCAAAGTTTCACAATTCGATCCGATTTTCCAACTAGATCCCGAGGCCATCTGCTCACATACCATATACATAGACACATATAAAAATGCGCTACGAACGCGCCTGTGGCCTCTGAATTCCCAACGGAGGTCTCGTTGACCGAGTCAACCTTTGATGCCTTCATCCCAAATTCTCCACCCAAGTCCCGGAATGCATCCAAGTGCATTGGGAACCGAACTAACTACATACACAAGTTCTAAACGACCATCCAGGCCTCTCGGAATTGATGAAATTCCGACAAAAGTTCATTTGCCTAAAAGTCAACTTTGGGTCAATTATTTTTCACTTTGAGCCTATTTTTCCCAAAAGTTGCCCGAATCTGGTCCAGACACCTTGGGAAGCGGGTCAACGGTCCCCTCGCGTAAAAGGCGAGCTAATCAATGCTCGAAATGGGTGACCTGCTTCCCATCAGGCAATATAGAATCCCAACGGACAATATAGGTACCATCAGCATGGTATTTCTTCAGCATCGAGACATGAAAGACCAGATGGACTCCCGCCAAGCCCGGCGGCAAAGCCAACTCATATGCTACATCACCAATACAATCCCTGACCTCAAACGGGCCAATGTATCTAGGGCTCAACTTGCCCTTCTTACCAAACCTCATAACACCCTTCATGGGTGAAACCTTTAACAGAACCTAATCACCAAGAGCAAACTTCAAATCCCGAACCATCCGGTTCGTATACATCTTCTGCCGTCTCTGAGCCGCCACGAGTTTGGGCTGAATAACTTTCACTCTATCAAGGGACTCCCTCAATAGATCCGTGTTCCCAGGTTGAGCCTCGAACCTATCGAACCAACCAATCGGAGATCTACACTTCCTACCATATAAGGCCTAAAAAGGCGCCATACCAATACTCGAATAATAAGTGTTATTGTACGCAAACTCCACCAAAGGCAAGTGTTGATCCCAATGACCGCCAAAGTCAATAACACACGCCCTCAATATGTCCTCGAGCACCTGAATGGTCCGCTCGGACTGGCCATTGGTCTGGGGACGGAAAGCTATACTAAAGTCCAATTTGATGCCCAACTCGTCATGAAATGGTCTCCAGAATCCGGAAGTGAAGATAGTACCCCGATCAGACCCAACAGAGATAGGGATCCTATGTAATCTCATAATATCCCGAATATACATCTTGGCTAACTTCTCCACGGTATAAGAAACCTGAACCGGAACAAAGTGAGCGGACTTAGTCAATCAATCCACTATCACCCAAATAGAATCAAACTTACCAAGGGTCTTCGGAAGACCCGTGACAAAATCCATGGTAATCCTCTCCCACTTCCACTCGGGAATGGGCATCCTCTAAAATACCCCACCGGGTCGCTGGTGCTCATACTTTACCTGTTGATAATTTCCACACTTAGCCAAGAAATCAACTATATCCCTCTTCATACATCGCCACCAATAGTGTTGTCTCAAGTCACGGTACATCTTAGTCACTCCTGGATGAATGGACTAGCGAGAGCTGTGGGCCTCAAATAAGATCAACTGAATCAGGTCACCAACACGAGGAATGCATACGCATCCTCTAATCCTCAGAATGCCCTCAGAATCAATCACGACCTCCTTGGCCTCACCTCTCGACACCCTATCTCGGATCTTGCTCAACTAAGAATCCTCAAACTGACGTGCCTTGATCCGATCCAATAACGATGATCTCGCTTCTATACAAGCCAAAATCCTCCCTGGGGTCGAGATGTCGAGACGGATGAAACTGTTGGCCAGAGTTTGAACCTCCATGGTCAACGGATGCTCGAAAATAATCAATCAAGCTAAACTCCCCAGGGTAATACAAAATAGAGATGTCATAGTCCTTAAGGAGCTCCATCCATCGGCGCTGCCTCGAATTAAGATCTCTCTGGGTAAACACATGCTGAAGGCTACGGTGATCGGTAAAAACCTCACAATTGACACCGTACAAGTAATGCCTCAAAAGCTTCAAGGTGAATACTACGGCCAACAACTCCAAATCATGGGTAGGGTAGTTCTTCTCGTGAACTTTCAACTGATGTGAAACATAAGCTATCACTCTACCCTCCTGCATCAACACCGTACCCAAACCCATACATGAAGCATTACAATAGACCGCGAAGTCCTTGCCCTCCACATGTAAGGCTAGGATCGGGGTTGTGGTCAAAAGAAGCTTGAGCTTTTGAAAGCTCTCCTCACAATCATCAGTCCACTGGAAAGGAACGTCCTTTTGAGTCAATCTGGTCAAGGACGAAGCAATGGCAACAAAACCCTTCACAAAATGGCGGTAATAACTGGCCAAACCCACAAAACGACGAATCTCGATAACAGTAGTGGGCCTCGCCAAACCCCTCACAGCCTCGATCTTCTCTGGATCAAACATAATCCCCTCCTTGGACATTACATGGCCCAAGAATGTTACAGACTCTAACCAGAACTCACACTTAGAAAATTTGGCAAACAAACTATGTTTATTCAACAACCCAAGGACGGTACGAAGATGACTCTCATGCTCCACTCTACTCTTGGAATACGCCAAGATGTCATCAATAAACACAATCACAAAAAAATCAAGGAACGGCCTAAAGATGGCATTCATCAAGGTCATAAATGCAATTGGGGCATTAGTAAGCCTGAAAGACATCACTAGAAACTCATAGTGGCCATATCTCGTTTGAAATGATGTCTTCGGAATATCCTCTGCCCTAATCTTCAACTGATGATAGCCGGAACGCAAATCAATCCTAGAAAACACCGAAGCACCTTGAAGCTGGTCAAATAGATCATCTTTACGAGGCACAGGGAAATTGTTCCGGATAGTGACCTTGTTCAATTGGCGGTAATCAATGCACATCCTCTCAACTCGACAGGTGCCACATGATATGGAGGGATGAAAATAGGGCGAGTGCTCGAGTCCACGTCGATACAGAAATCAATGTCACGATCGGTGGCATACCCTGCAAATCTGACGGAATACCTCCGCGAACTCGCTCACAATAAGAATAGACTCAAGGGGTGGATATGCAATAGTCGTATCACGAATATGCGCCAAATACGCTAAACACCCCTTACTTACTAACTTCTTCGCCCGAAGGAAGGAAATAATCTTCTTCAGAGCAGGACGAGGAGTACCTCTCCACTCAAGCCTAGGGATGCCCAGTATGGCTAAAGTAACCGTCTTGGCGTGACAGTCCAAGATCGCACGATAAGGAGAAATCCAGGACATACCCAATATAATATCAAAGTCCACCATATCCAGAATCATTAAATCTATCCAGGTGTCATACCCCATAAAAGTAACTAAACAAGACCGGTAGACTCGATCAACAACCACAGAATCTCCAACTAGAGTAGACACATGAACAGGTATATCTATGCTATCACAGGGTAAATCCCAACCAACGGCATGAAATGCAGATACATACGAATAAGTGGATCCAGGATCAAATAATATAGATACTGCGCTTTGACGGACAGAAATGGTACCTGAGATCACAGCATCCGAGGCCTCTGCCTCGGGCCTACCAGGAAATGAGTAAGAATGGGCTTCACCACGCCCAGCCTGGGAACCCCTCTCGAACTCTGAGTACCACCTCTAGAACCATGGGAAGTACTGCGGCCGGACTGAGCACCACCTCTCTGAGAAGTCCCTCCTCAACCACCGGATGATACAGGAGTCATCGGCGGCTGATAATCTCGCCTAGGTCGGGGACATCTCTTGGAAATATGCCCAACCTCTCCACAAGAGAAACAAGTAAGAGGAGTCGAATGCTGAAACACGAAAACTAAAGACCCGAATAAAGCAGTCATGTCCACTGGTCTAGAGAACGAGCTCTCAAGAGCTCTCTGTCTAGGTGGCGCACTAGAGGAAGCTGATAATGCTGAGTGTAGAGGATGATTGGAATAGGGCTAAGGTGGCCTCAAAACTGACCGGCACCTCTCGTACCAGAACCCCTAATGTTGCCAGTCTGACGTGGCCACTTGTCACCACCACTAAAAGCACGGGCCTTGGAACCCTCAACCATTGAAGCATGCTCAATAATGGACTGGAAGGAAGCCCCCATAGACTCCATCTGAAGTCAAGGAATCTATAGAGAGCCCACTAGTCCTCCAACAAAGCGTCTGATCCTATCAGCCTCGGTAGGAATCAACGGAGTAGAGTATCGGGCCAAATAGAGGAAACGGGTCACATAAGGCTCCAAGGACATGTCCCTCCGCTCAAGGTGTAGAAACTGCTCCCTACGAGCCTTTCTCAAAGACCAGGACATACTTCTCAAGAAAGGCCCGGTAGAACTGAGTCCAAGTCAACGGAAGAAAACCCTCAGGTCGGCACGACACGAAATACCTCCACCATGTCTTCGCGTCGCCGCGAAATTGGTAGGACACATAATCAATGTCGTGGGTCTCCACTATCCTATACGGTGCAGCAACTCATGCATATCAAGAATAAACTCATAGGCAGCCTCAAATGAAGTACTAGAGAACCTAGGCGGCTCGAACTTCCTGAACCTCCCCACCAGATCCTAATCAGCAGCAGTCATAACGGCGCCATCCATGGGCCTAATATCCTCCCTAGGAGCGGGTATAACATCAATGCGGGGAGCCATAGCTGCAGCGGGATGTGCTACCCGCGTGGGTCCCTACTCAGATGTCTGTGCTCCAACCCTAGCTTGTGAACCCCCACCGAGAGTAGTAACACCCGCGGCTGCCTGCTGGGCATCAAGATGAAGTAGGATCCTGGCCATAGTGTCATGCACAGCCTGGTCAGAAGCAACCTCAGGCTGTGTCCGTGTTGGGGTCACGCCATCCCCTATAGTCTGGTCTCCACCCGGTTGGTACTCGGGGTCAGGAGATGGAGACCTCTCTAGTCGTTGGCTTACCGTCGGAGCTCTACCCCTGGCTGGGTAGCCCCGCGGCCTCTCGCTCTGCCACGTCCTCTGACTATAGCGCGCCCGCGGCTGCCAACCGTAGCTGCGGGCTCTGACTTCTGACCTCGGGCCATAGTAGCTCGAGTCCTTACCATCTGTGAGAGCAGATATAAGAGTCAGATACCAATTTGAATAAAATAGCACGATGGAAAGAATGAAGATGAGATTTCCTAAATGTCCCATAGCCTCCCGCAGATAAGTACGGAGCTCATCGTACCGATCCACGAGACTCTACTAGACACGCTCTTGTATTAAAGACCGGATAACCAAGGGCTCTGATACCAACCTGTCACGACCCATTTTAGCCTAGGTCATCCGGGCACCTACCATTCCCACCTCGGTAGGCGAACCCTTAACTCCACGTTCACAATCAATAAAAATAATAAATAGCGGAAGAAGTAAATTAAGTCTCACAATATAGTATAGTATAGATAAGTGCGGAAGTAAATAAATCCACCTAAGTATCTGGTTTGGTCATACAAGAGCATCTAAATCCGAATAACTCTGGTCTGAGTAATAATACATAAAATGTCTCAAATCACGTCTTGAAAGAAAAGTAAGACAAACAATAGAAGAGTCTTCGAGGTCAGCGGACGTCGTGCTCACCCTGGAAAACTCAAGTAGAAGCTGAGGAGTCGATCAGCCACGAGTCAGAGAAGTAGATCCGGCCTGATACTCTACGTTTATAAAAGAATGCAACAAGTGCAGGTCAGTATAAACAACACTACTGGTAGGCATCATAGGACGACTAGACATAGTTAACACAATTAAGAAAATAACGCAGATAAACAAGTAGAACAATCACGCATGAAATAATATAATCGTCATCGAGTATCCATCAACACCTATGTAAGTATCTAACCCCAACATAATAAGTCTGAGCATATCAAATCCTGGAACCATCAACACAATAAAATCAACCACACAATCCACCACAATACAGTTATTAAGACATCTCACTCAAGTCATAATGCAATGCAATGCAACAATGGTATGAATGTGATACCATGCCATGGTATGCAAATGAGATGTACACATGTACTCCAAACGGAAATATCGACGTCTCGGCAGTACAACCCAGTGTGAGTCGCGAAGTCTGAGTGCCACTCGTCCCGAATCATTGCCAAACAGACAGACGGGACCCTGGCTAATTGCTCACAGGGGGAGTCTCACCGGCACCACTCTGGGGGACCCGCGGAGCCTATGCACTACAATCAAATCCGGAATAACATCGGAATCGGCCATGCACAATGATGCTCGAATATAACCATCGGACACCGGTCTTCTCACAATCACTCAAAAGAGTTGTCAAATATCAGTTTCATAATTCAACGATTCCGAAATTGAACCTCGGACATCGGCCTCCTCACAATCACTCAAGTAAAAGCGTTTAGTAAGTATCAGTTTCACATAAACAACGATTCCGGAATGGATCTTCAGACATCGGCCTTTTTCACAATCATTCAAGTAAAAGAGTTTATAAAATAGTTTCGCTCAATTAATGATACCGGATCATCACCGGATATCGGCCATGCATAATAATATAAGAGAATGCGTGCAATACATATGTCAATCATCAACAAGTAAGATCAATATCACAAGTAACTCAACAGGGTAAGCCAACAATAAATCACATCACAATACCAACAGTGGGTATGCCAATATATATCAATAACTCAAGTACCAACAGTGGGTATATATCAAAGTACAAATACTAACAACGGATATGTCAATCCTATCCGAATCAGGACAACAAGCGACATTCGCTGGCTACCAACTACACATGGCATCAAGCAAACACAATTAAACAATCAAACACATATAAGAGGGTGGCTAGTCCCAACACACATCAGGGCCCAAACTAAGGCAATATCCATCCCAACTTCACACCCGAAGGTTCACATGCTGTCTCCGACATCATAATCTAAATATGTGATTCTCTATACTAAGTCTCACCAAAGGTAAACCATAACCTACCTGGACTGCCGAACTGCAACACCAACAAGTCACTCTATTGCCTTGCCCTTCCTCTGAAGCTCAGAACCAAAGTAGTCTAAGCCCAATCGAATTCTAAATTGGAAATCATGAATAATGATACTAATATTGCTATGATATCTATTAGGTCCAATTTAACCCTAGAAATCAGGGAAACGGGCCCACAAAGGCAAAATGGAAAATTCACGGGAAAAATACCAAATTGAATCCTAGGTAATCATAACTCAATCATTAATTGTTGATTTAGCTCAAGAATTATCCCCAAATCTGATTTCTAGTAAAATCCCCAAATTGGGTATGAACCCTAATTCCCCAAATCTAAAATTCAACGTTAAAAGTGGAAGATATGGGGTTACTAAGATTAGATTTGTCACATTTTAGTATTAACATCATCAATTTTATCAATTATAACCCTAGGGAGAAGTCTCCCACAACCCTTCTTCAAATTCTACTTCTAAGGGATTGAAAAGGGAAGGGATGATTCTAAGATGATAATGATTAAAGAGAAGTAAGTGATTAGGAAAAGCTTTACCTCCAAGAGATTCCTCAATTTATCCCCAAGAACAGCCTTCCTAAGCTCCAATATCGAGTTATGATATAATGAGGGTCTAGGTCTTATTTTAAGACACATTTAATGAAATTCTCCAGCCTGTGATCGCCACGGCGAGGGGAGTGCCGCTACAGCGGCGCCGCTGCGGCGTCTGAGACACCATTGCAGTGGTGAGGCCCATTTTACTCATGACCGCCCCAGCGGTCACTACACCGCCACGACGGTACCGCCGGGGCGGCTCTGGTGCTGCGTTGCGAGCACCAGACACCAGAAATCCCTAATTTCTCTAAGTCTTCCATCGAATTTTTGGGGTTATTCCCGAGGCTATCTGATCCTAATCCGACCACCTAAACCCATACAAAAATACGCTACTAATGTACTCGTGGTCTCAAAACATCCAACGGAGGTCTCCTTGAACGAGTCTAGCACTGGTGTTTACTTCCCATTTCCCATCCAAAGTCCCGAAATGCACCAAAATGCATTGGAAATGGAACCAATCATACATGCAAGTTCTAAACAATCATTCGGACCTCTCGAAATTCACGAAACTCCGAAAAAGGTCCGTTTGCCCAAAAGTCAACCTCGGGTCAAAATGAGTCAATAAACGCTCGAAAGTGGCAAAAGTTCCTAAAGGACTATAACGACCAAACAGTTCGTTACAAGTTGGGATGTGGAGTGAAAACTATTACACCTCGGAAAAATTTTCGTTGATGCACAATGGCTAGAATAACGAGGGGAACGAAGTATGCGATGTTTCAATAAGTAAGAAATAGCATTGGTGGTCCTAATTGATATTTCGAAGGCATTCGAGGTAATAGAATAAAGTTTTCCAAGAAAGGCAAGGTATACGTTATGTATCGGAAAGGATTTATGAGTAACGAATTAAGGATGACTTAATGATATTTTGGAGAAGAGCTATAACGTCCCTTAGATTGTTAATGAGGTGTTAAACAAGTGTTAAGAAGGTTGTGTAAGGATTGGGGATCAAACGAAACGACGAGGACAACTTCGGAAAAACTGTGAGTTACACGACCACCTTGTACGGACCGTGGAACTTTATACGAACCGTATAAGGGTCCGTATTGTTACACCTCAGAATTTTGGGTCGCTGAGCTGTGAATGGACTAACGTAAGTTAAGGTGTACATGTCGCTTCAAGTAAGAAGGGATGCTTAATGATTCTAATTAAGATTCCAAAGACATTTGAGGCAAGGGAGGAAAGTTCGTCAAATAAAACTTCACTACTGTTCTACGAAAGGGGGGTTCAACGATCATTCTTTGTACCCTCGGACGGGTCGACGCCTCGTTGATTGTACCATAAAATTTATTTAGCACAAAGACCCTTCGACGGAGCAGATCGACGCTCCTTCGATCAGTTCGACGGACCATCCTTCTCACCCTAGAATGCAAGGAAATGAAAGGTTGCTCACTGAAAATTTCACGACTTCGACGGTCAGATCGACGCTCCATCGATCTGATCAAAACTTCGTCGATCGTACCGTATAATCCTCGTCGGGCAGCTTTTGATTTTTTTTTAAAAGGAGACCCCAAGTCCTCATTTTTCATTTCACTCATTGTCCAACTCTCTCAAAACCTCTAGAACCTTCTCCATACCATTTCAACAAATATCCAAGGGAAATTAAGGAGTAAACACCAAGAATTAGTAGAATCTAGTGCAAAAGTACTCCCTAGGGTTTGTAGGAACCAAGAATCTCTTTGGTGTTGAAGTGGGGTTTTCTCCATGTGAAGTATTTACATCCAAAGTCCATTCCTACACCATCAAAGGTAATTTTTATGGTATTTACATGTTATTTAAGGTATTGAAAAGTTGAAACACTTGGATTGTAGAAAGATATAGGAAATGGGTCATGAATGTGTGAATAGTGTTATTGTTGAGTAGTAGTTTGGGGTGAACTACGAATATTGGTATGTTGTGGTTATAAGTCCGCTATAAATGAAATTGAGAACATGGAATAAGTATTATATGCGAGAAAATGCAATAATGAACTATGACCATGATTATGGAGAAATTGGAGTGAAATTGTGAAATGTGGATAATATAGATGGATGATGATTGTTGCTTGTGATATTGTGAATGTTGTTATCAATGTTTGGGAGTTGATATAGAATATGGGGAAATTAGTAGAAACAAAGGCAATGCTGACCAATTTTCCCGAGAAATAGTAGCACGTTCTTGTAATCGATTAACTAACGTTAATGCAAATCCTCTTGAAGGTAGAAACGCGAGCATCGAAGGAGAACGATCAAGCGATAAAACTGTTAAACAAAAGAGGTATGTAAGGCTCGTCCCTTCTTTCTAAGGCATGACTCTTATGGTATGAATCTTCTAAATTTTCCATAACCTTCCTAAATAGAGAAACTATGCGTCCATGACTGTAATGAGCTATATATATGTATGAGATAAAGAAAAGAGATATGACGAGCAAGATGATGGTGATGATAAGTTAAGTATAAAGAATCCTAGAGTAAAGTAAGATGTCCATGAAGCTAAAGATTCTATGTATGGCCCCATTGATACTTTTCCTTGTGTACACTCACCTTAAAATGTTAGTTCCTCCAAGGTGAGATATGGTGTTGATGATTATTCCATAATATAATCCGGGGTTCACGACCTTATGTCACCCCGACATAGCCATAGTTGCCTCCAAGTCTTATTGTATATTTTGATGATAAATGTATAGTGATGCTAAGTAATGATATGTCTATTAGATATTCAATAATGTTAAGTTTATGAATGATTATGTGACGATACGATTCCACTGCGCCTAAATGGACGGGCATGTCACCGCTAAGGTGGGCTGCTATATTTCGCGCCTAAATGGCCGGGCATGTCACCGGTAAGGTGGGCTGCTATGTTTACACCGTGCCTAAATGGCCGGGCATGTCACCGCTAAGGCGGGCTGCTATGTTTACACCGTGCCTAGAGGGTCGGGCATGATCACCACTAGTGTGCGACATATGATGGTTACCCGAACGCGGGCTAACGATGATATATGTGCTATGATGATACCTGTACTGTGACTATATAAATATACGATATATGTATGAAATGTACTCACCTATAAAACTCATGCAGGTTATATCTTCCTCCTACGGCTTATGATTTTTCTATTATGCTCATTTGATTCATGTCTTGCATACTCAGTACAATGTTCGTACTGACGTCCGTTTTCTTTAGACGTTGTGTTCATGCCCACAGGTAGACAGGGAGGTAATCTTGATCCAGACTAGTAGGAGCTAGTAGCTGATTTGAGAGCACTCCATTGTTCCGGAGGTGCCTTTGATTATTCTTTTGTGTACATATGTATATTTTGGGAACGACGGGGTCCTGTCCTATCCCTATGTCTAGCACTCTAGTAGAGGCTCGTAGATACGCAGGTGTGGGTTATATGGTCTCACGGCGTTACTACTGTATATATATATGTAACGTCATTTTGATAGCCGAAAGGCTTATGCATATAAAAGTATTTATGTTCTCAAATGAAAAATGATTTTCTTATGATTTGAGTATGATGAGTAATAGAATAAGTGGTGCTCGGTGGTTAGTCCCGGGTACCCGTCACGTCCCCTAGTCGGGTCGTGACAAAAGTGGTATCAGAGCGGCTCAGTCCTTGGAAGTGTCTACGAGTCGTGTCTAGTAGAGTCTTGTTTATGGTGTGTTGCGTGCCACACTAATAAACAAGAGGCTACAGGGCATTTAGGAAAAATGACCATATTTCATCTTAAGAGATCGTGCGATAGAGTTGTATTATAAGATTATCCCCTCCCTAATTGTGCGTTATAATTTCAGCAAAGCTGATGAAAGGAAAAGCTACGGCAGCCCAGAAGGGCAAGATAGTAGTTGAAGAAGGGCTTGAACGGGAGCCGTCTATGGATATGGAGGAGAGCGAACCCCAGAATAAGGCCTTATCTCGGTTTTCCCATACTTCGCCCACTTTAGAGAATCAAAGGGGAGCCTTAGCTTTAGCTCCAGCACCCTCCGTTCCTCCACCAGATGCCTCGGGCCAAGAGATGAGACAGGCCATTCTTTTACTAGACTCAATTGGTAGCCAGTCAAGCTCAACGGTAGGATGTGGTTCTAGTCAGACGAGATCATTAGTACCACGATGTACTCAGTGTTCTAGGTTACATTGGGGACCGTGCCTCTTGGGCTCGGATGTTTGTTACGCCTGTGCTCGGCCAGACCATTTCAAGCGCGACTGCCCATCGCTACGTGGTAAAGGTAAGGTTCGGACTACGGGAGTGGTAGTTGGCTCTTTATCATTGGTATGCCCTCTAAGACCAAGGCCACAAATGTTAGTAGGCGATGATAGAGACCAAAGAGGAATGCCCAGTCCAAGTGGATCCCAGCATCGTATCCATGAGTTAGATGAGCGACAGGATCTTGAGTCTCCCCCCGATATTGTCCCAGGTATATTGTTAGTATCCTCTAATGATATGTGTGCATCGATTGATTCGGATCCTATGCTGTCATGTATCACTCTCGTTGCGACGATTGCGTTGAGGTGAAAAATCTGAGCCAATCCAACAATTTGAGATGACTATAATTGTTAATGACCTAGTGATAGCCAAAATCGTGATTTATGAGTAAGTTGATTGACAGTGAGTGAATATAAATAATATGTGTATGCATATATATATTGAAATCCTAGACCGAGTGTGCAGGCATAACTTATCAGACAAGCTCTATTAATTATATCCATTAATGGTAAGTGATCTTGTGTTGCTGAGTTGCGTATTATGTGTGTCCCGGTATATGTCCTATTGAGACATCGGACGTGTTTTCTGGGCTATGTGCAGGTTTGGGATTGTTATGCTTACAAGAGAAACTCTGCCGAAATTTTCCTAGAATCTAAAGGAGATAAGATATAAGCTTGTGATATGTCCTAATGGGAAAAGATGTTGTGCAAAAAGTAATGGCAGGACGAGATTAAGTTAGGAGTATCATTGATAACTACAAGAGATGAGTAACGGTAATTATAAGATCGACATGGATATGGTAAAGAGAAATATTAGAGTAAAGCTATCATCAATGACAAACACAATATGATTATGATTGGTTTTGAAGTCAATGTTGAGTGCAACACAAGAGCAAAATAGTATGAGGCATAAGGGGTATTAGTTGTGCATGAGACTTAGGCCCTGGAAAAACAAAGATGACGTTGCAAGTGAACTTTGAGCATCGAAGAAGAGAGCAAGTGACATTGCATGGATGGTATGGATAACTAGGAATACTACTATGGTCAGCATCCCTATGGGATAAAAGTTGTTAATTGGAGAGGATTTAGACATTGACTCATAATTACCAGATGAGCCAAGTAAAATACATCTTTGTTTGGATTGGTATGTCGGTTGTGTTACTTGGTTACACACCTGCAAGATGAGTATATTAACACTTCACACATGAATTTTCGTAGCTATAGATTATGGGAAACGACATGAATAAGATGTAGTATAGTAAGGGATATGTGAATTCAAGATTTGAAAGTGAGGCAACGGATTTGAGAATGGTACTAATAAAACCCTAAAAGGGGGGAAGCGAGTAAAGAGAATACAAGTGTATAAATTTAAACGATGGACCCTTAGATGTGATAGATAAAGACTCTGAAACAAAGAGTGAAAGTTACATAGAAATGAGTTTAATAACGGGTAAATAAACAAACACGAATTGAGCAGGCATCTGAGACTGTACTGGAAATCATTCGTGAAAACCTTGAACCACGTGACATGGAGAGAAGATAACTCAAGGATATGGTAAAAGATAGCGATGCTATATTAGAATAGAGGCAAAGGCACTAACGGTAAAGTCGTCGTTAATGATATTGCGATTTATAAGCGACAATTAAGAAAGGGACCTAAGGTTTTCTATAGTAGAACATAAGATATGATAATCAAGGGAAAAATAAAAGAAGGAAGAGAGCATGACGAGATAAGTTACTGCAGATAGACAAAAGAGTTTTGGTATGAATGACACCGAGCCTTGTCGTGGCCGGATATGCGAAAACCACCGAACCTTCAAGGTCGGGCATGCTATGGATATGAATGTGGACACGAATATGTATACGGATATGGATACATGTATATGTATAGATGTGTATGTGCACGAACTACGCAAGAATGACTATGTAACTTACAAGTATTTATACGTCACCAATGAAACCAAGTGGGTATACGTCACCAATGAAACCAAGTGGGTACTTAAAAAGAGGAGTGGGAGGTAAACAAGGATAGTGTAGTCATGATACTCCGAGTCAGTTGAAGGAAAATATATGGTAAATTGAGTTGAAATGTTGAGTCGGGACTATCGTTAGGGATAAATAGGACAATTACTTGATACATGACATAAGTACATGCTATACGCTTCCTACGGTAGCCCTGGGGTGTGATAACTTACGAATGCAATAAGATCACTGAATGAAGGGGCAGCTTAGTCCCCGATACATTAGGTCTTATGAGATTGTGCGCAAAATAGGCAAAGTGGCTTATGAATTAGATCTACCTCCTGATTTGGAGTCAGTTCGCCCAGTTTTTCATGTCTTGATGCTTCGTAAATATGTTGTAAATCCTACTAGGATCGTGCCAGTAAATGATGTTCAAGTGGCAGAAAAGTTGATTTATGAAAAGGCACCTATTGCCATATTAGATAGGCAAGTACGGAGACTTCGAAATAAAGAAGTGGCCTCAGTTAAGGCCTTATGGAAAAATAATAACCGAGAAGAATGACTCGGGAAGCGGAAGAAAATATTAAATCCAAGTGTCCGCACTTATTTAAGCCCCGCAAGACATTCAAGACGAAACATCAAGATTATGAGGTATGTGTGATTTCTTTTTATGCATATGGGTCGTGTGTGGCCAATTTATATTTCTATTATGTTGTGGCCCTGTGAGGCAATATTATTGTGGGATATTGTGACAGGATGGTAGTGCCATAGTACAGGGGAAACTCTGGTGACATTTTCGTAGAATTCCTGAGTGCTTAACATTCGAGGACGAATGTTCCAAAAGGGGGGAAGAATGTTACACCTCGAAAACACATTTGTTGATGCACAGTGGATAGAATAACGAGGGGAACGAAGTATGCGATGTTTCAATTAGTAAGAAATAGCATTGGTGGTCCTAATTGAGATTTCGAAGGCATTCGAGGTAATAGAATAAAGTTTGCCAAGAAAGGCAAGGTATACGTTATGTATCGGAAAGGATTTATGAGTAACGAATTAAAGATGACTTAATGATGTTTTGGAGAATAGCTATAACGTCCCTTAGATTGTTAATGAGGTGTTAAACAAGTGTTAAGAAGGTTGTGTAAGGATTGGGGATCAAACGAAACGATGAGGACAACTTCGGAAAAACTGTGAGTTACACGACCACCTTGTATGGACCATGGAACTTTATACGGACCGTATAAGGGTCCGTATTGTTACAACTCGGAATTTTGGGTTGCTGAGCGGTGAATGGACTAACGTAAGTTAAGGTGTACATGTCCCTACAAGTAAGAAGGGATGCTTAATGATTCTAATTAAGATTCCAAAGACATTTGAGGCAAGGGAGGAAAGTTCGTCAAATGAAACTTTACTACAGTTCTGCGAAAGGGGGTTTCAACGGTAGTTCTTTGTACCCTCGGACGGGTCGACGCCTCGTTGATTGTGCCATAGAATTTATTTAGCACAAAGACCATTCGACGGAGCAGATCGACGCTCCGTCGATCAGTTTGACGGACTGTCCTCGCCGTAGAATGAAAGGAAATGAAAGGTTGCTCATTGGAAATTTCACGACTTCGACGGTCAGATCGACGCTCCATCGATCTGATCAAAGCTTCGTCGATCGTACCGTATAATCCTCGTCGGGCAGCTTTTGATTTTTTTAAAAAGGAGACTCCAAGTCCTCATTTTTCATTTCACTCATTCTCCAACTCTCTCCAAACCTCTACAACCTTCTCCATACCATTTCAACATATATCCAAGGGAAATTAAGGAGTAAACACCAAGAATCAATAGAATCTAGTGCAAAAGTACTCCCTAGGGTTTGTGGGAACCAAGAATCCCTTTGGTGTTGAAGTGGGGTTTTCTCCATGTGAAGTATTTGCATCTAAAGTCCATTCCTACACCATCAAAGGTAATTTTTATGGTATTTACATGTTATTTAAGGTATTGAAAAGTTGAAACACTTGGATTGTAGAAAGATATAGGAAATGGGTCATGAATGTGTGAATAGTGTTATTGTTGAGTAGTAGTTTGGGGTGAACTATGAATATTGGTATGTTGTGATTATAAGTCCGCTATAAATGAAATTGAGAACATGGAATAAGTATTATATGCGAGAAAATGCAATAATAAACTATGACCATGATTATGGAAAAATTGGAGTGAAATTGTGAAATGTGGATAATATAGATGGATGATGATTGTTGCTTGTGATATTGTGAATGTTGTTATCAATGTTTGGGAGTTGATATAGAATATGGGGAAAGTAGTAGAAACAAAGGAAATGCTGCCCAATGTTTCCTAGAAATAGTAACACGTTCTTGTAATCGATTAACTAACGTTAATGCAAATCCTCTTGAAGGTAGAAACGCGAGCATCGAAGGAGAACGATCAAGCGATAAAACTGTTAAAAAAAAGAGGTATGTAAGGCTCGTCCCTTATTTCTAAGGCATGACTCTTATGGTATGAATCTTCTAAATTTTCCATAACCTTCCTAAATAGAGGAACTATGCGTCCATGACTGTAATGAGCTATATATATGTATGAGATAAAGAAAAGAGATATGACGAGCAAGATCGTGGTGATGATAAGTTAAGTATAAAGAATCCTAGAGTAAAGTAAGATGTCCATGAAGCTAAAGATTCTAAGTATGGCCCCGTTGATGCTTTTCCTTGTATACACTCACCTTAAAATGTTAGTTCCTCCAAGGTGAGATATGGTGTTGATGATTATTCCATAATATAATCGGGGGTTCACGACCTTATGTCGCCCCGACACAGCCATAGTTGCCTCCAAGTCCTATTGTATATTTTGATGATAAATGTATAGTGATGCTAAGTCATGATATGTCTATGAGATACGCAATAATGTTAAGTTTATGAATGATTATGTGACGATACGATTCCACCGCGCCTAAATGGCCGGGCATGTCACCGCTAAGGCGGGCTGCTATGTTTACACCGCGCCTAAATGGCCGGGCATGTCACCGTTTAGGCGGGCTGCTATGTTTACACCGTGCCTAAATGGCCGGGCGTGTCATCGCTAAGGCGGGCTGCTATGTTTACTCCCGTGCCTAGAGGGCCGGGCATGATCACCACTAGTGGGCGGCATATGATGGTTACCCGGACGCGGGCTAACGATGATGATGCGATGATATATGTGCTATGATGATACCTGTACTATGACTATATAAATATACGTTATATGTATGAAATGTACTCACCTATAAAACTCATGCAGGTTATATCTTCCTCCTACGGCTTATGATTCTTCTATTATGCTCATTTCATTCTTGTCTTACATAATCAGTACAATGTTCGTACTGACGTCCGTTTTCTTTGGACATTGTGTTCATGCCCACAGGTAGACAGGGAGGTGATCTTGATCCAGACTCGTAGGAGCTAGTAGCTTATTTGAGAGCACTCCATTGTTCCGGAGGTGCCTTTGATTATTCTTTTGTGTACATATGTATATTTTGGGCACGACGGGGTCCTATTCCATCCCTATGTCTAGCACTCTAGTAAAGGCTCGTAGATACGCAGGTGTGGGTTATATGGTCTCACGGTGTTACTACTGTATATATATATATATATATATATATATATATATATATATATATATATATGTATTGTCATTTTGATAGCCGAAAGGCTATGCCTATAAAAGTATTTATGTTCTCAAATGAAAAATGTTTTTCTTATGATCTGAGTCTGATGAGTAATAGAATGAGTGGTGCTCGGTGGTTAGTCCCGGGTACCCGTCACGGCCCCTAGTCGGGTCGTGACAAAAACTTGGTGGAAAACAGAGCTCACCGGTGAAGGGTCTACCGCTGCAGCGGAAAATGTTTCACTGCAGCGATGTTATGACCCAACCCACCATGACTGGCACCCACACTAACTCCTAGTGAGTGAACCAATACGCTTAACCATCTACTTATTCAAGTCCATTTTTCCTTAGTCAATTCATTTCGTTCACAACAAATTAAACGCAAGATTTAAATCAAAAGTAGCCATGCCATAAAACAATAATGTAAGAGAGGAAGTCCTAGCTATTAAAACCCCAAAATCTGAAAGTCACCGTACAAGGACTCTATTCCAAAACTTGTTTAAGGAATCCTACTGTCTGAAATAAATAAACATCAATGTCTGGAATGAAAATAGACATTAAATAAAGGAAGATCTTCTGGCAGCCTGGCACAGATAGAAGCTCACCCTCAATCTGTCAGCAAATGGACTCAAGTTAAATATGAGGTCGAGTAGAAGTCCCTTGATCACAATCTACACTCAAAAGAATGCAGCAAGGTAGTATCAGTACAAACACTATGTAACAGTAGATATCATAGGCCGACTAAGATTAGTATCATGCGTGAATCATAAAATCAATAAAATAAACAGACCAGTCAACGACACATAATCAGATAGCCAACACCAACTCAATCAATGATATTAACAAATCAAGTCCACCAATGATATTATCAATCAAGTCCACCAATGATATTTTCAATCAAGTCAATGGAAGCAAGCAATGGAATAAACCTCGCCACAACATTTTTACGTACTCAGTCACTGTTCACTCGTGTACATACATGCTAATTGGTGTCTTTTCCCAATAGCTATGACCAGTAGGGGACCCATGGTGTCCATGTACCCTCGCTCCGGAATCTTACCTCGGATCACGAGCCTTTAACTTAGGCAACATCCTCACCCCCTGTCAAATGTCCCTAAAATCTAGGCCACATCCTCACTCTTTTCAAATGTGCCTTTTCATATATATATATATATATATATATATATATTGTCACATCACTTTTAATGAATGATTATCAAGTAGTATATCATTTTCATCAAGAAGATCATATTAACTTCTCACCACAATTGTCATCAAATTATAGATCACCACGCATTGAATAACGACCTTTAGCCCACGTTATCACTCAATCAATAGCATATAGGAATTTCAACCACACATTATGCCCGAAGACTAGACATGCTTTCTCCTATCAATCTTCTAACACATATAATCAACTAATCAAAGTTTAACTCAAGTAAAACGTAACCTACCTTAACTACAGAGCTGGAACAATGCGAATCACTCTACTATAGCCTTCCCCTTCCGTAATACCTCGGAACGCTTAAAGTTTAGCAATTAAGATGCTAAATAAGTCACAATCACTCTAGCCAACAATATCAATTCAATGAACACCCTTCCACTTTACCATTTTCTAATGGGTGAATTCTTACTAGGTGTAAATCATCCTAACATTAGCCTTAGCAACCATACACTATCAATTCATAAGGTTATTCAATAAAGTTATCTCTTATAAGCAATTTCTATAGTCAAGCAGCCATATTTATGAAACCCTAAGTGTCAATTCACTTAGTTCATGTCTCTAACGGTTCAATTCTTGATTAGAAAGTGATAAACCAAGCCTTTAGATGATAATCTCACCATAATATTGATAACCCACCAACTATTAAAGGTCTATTAAGTTCTAGGATTACTAGTCTCAATTCACCATTGTAGACCCATTAGAATGATGATAATCTTAGAGATGAATGCGTAATGAAGGAAGGAAGGGTTGAGATTTACCTCTCAAGAATATTCTTGCCCTAGCCTTAGAATTTCGCCCTAGGTGCTCCTTGGAAACTGTGTTGGAGTTTTATGAATAAAGAACTCGGCCTAAGTGTTTAAAAACATGGCTTACTGTCCCTGTCGACCGCTACAGCGGTCTCACTATAGCAGGAAAGGGCCCATTGTAGCGGACCTCGTCCACTTCTGTTGTGGTGAGCACGGACTCGCAATAGCGCAAGTGCTACAG
Source organism: Lycium barbarum (assembly GCF_019175385.1). Taxonomy (NCBI): domain Eukaryota; kingdom Viridiplantae; phylum Streptophyta; class Magnoliopsida; order Solanales; family Solanaceae; genus Lycium; species Lycium barbarum. Next base: position 33,466,529 of record NC_083340.1, read on the forward strand.
CGGTCCAGTGTTCGCCATAGCGGACACCCCCAATTCCCTTACGCCTGCGGCAATGAAGATCACGCCACTATAGCGGCCCCGCCGCAGTGGTAAACTGTCCGCTGCAACGGTTCCACTGAACCAGTGAGCTCGCTAATTTCACCAGTTTTCCACTCTACCACACAACACTTCATCCGAGGCCTCACAAATACAACCAAAACATGTACATTAATGTTAAAACACCATACAGACTCACTCGTGGCCTCAGAATCCCCAACGAAGGTCTAGTTTCCTATGTCACCCCTCAATGGACTCAACACAACCAAAATATATCACAACAAGCCAAGTTTTCAATTCGTAGACTTCTACATTTGAGTTTCTATAAGCTCGTTCTACCCTTGGAAGGGTTCTATTTGGTAGGGTGATCCTAGATTTTCCATAACGACCAGGAGGATTGTTACATCAGATACTAATTAAAACATCGTTCGTCCCGGAACAGACAAGGACGAGGAATCTAGGGAAAAGGTACATGTCTCGTCGAAAAGCTGAGGTACTTGCTACGCATATCCGATTCTATTTCCCAACTAGCTTCCTCAATTGGGCGATTCTTCCACTGAACTTTCACGGAGGCTATTTCCTTTGACCTCAACTTGCGAACTTCTCTATCTAAGATCACGATAGGCTCTTCCTCATAAGTCAAGTTCTCATCTATTAAAACCGAATCCCAATGGATTATGTACGAACCATCGCCATGATACTTCTTCAACATCGAAATGTGAAATACCGGATGAACACCTGATAAGCCCGGTGGTAAAGCCAACTCATAAGCTACCTCCCCCATACGCTTGAGAATCTCAAATGGCCCAATAAATCTCAGGCTAAGCTTGCCCCTCTTCCCAAACCTTATCACACCATTCATGGGTGAAATTTTCAATAGAACTTATTCTCCCTCCATAAACTCAATATCTCGGACCTTTCGATCCGCATACTATTTTTGCCTACTCTATACTGCCAAAAGCTTAGCTTGAATCACCTTCACCTTCTCTAATGACTCTCTTAGAAGGTTCGTACTCCAAGGTCTCACCTCAAACGCATCGAACCAACCAATAGGAGACCTACACCTTCTCCCATACAAAGCCTAAAATGGATCCATGTCGATGCTTGAGCAATAGCTATGGTTATATGCGAACTCTGTCAATGGTAAGAACTGATCCCAGTGACCACCAAAATCTATCACACAAGCCCGAAGCATATCCTCAAGAACCTGAATAGTCAACTCGGAATGCCCGTCAGTCTAAGGCTGGAAAGTTGTACTAAGGTCTAACCTAGTACCCAATTCCAAATGCAAATGCTTCTAAAACCGAGATGTAAATGTCGTGCTCCTATCGGATACGATGGAAATAGGAACCCTATGTGACTAACAACCCCACGAATATAGATCTTGGCTAATTTATCAGCGTCATAAGTTATCCGAATCAGAATCAAATGAGCAGACTTAGTCAACCCGTCGACAATAACCTATATAGAATCAAACTTCCCCAACGTCTTCGGAAGACCAACAACGAAATCCATTGCTATTCTTTCCCACTTCCACTCAGGAATGGGCATCCTCTAAAGTGTACCCCCAGGTTTCTAATGTTCATACTTCACCTATTGGAAGTTCAAACACTGAGCAACAAACTCCACTATGTCACGCTTCATCCTAGCCCACCATAATATTGTATCAAGTCTCGATACATCTTGGTAGTGCCGGGATGACTGGAATACCGTGAACTGTGAGCCTCTGCTAGAATAGTCTTGATCAAATCACCCACACGTGGCACACAAACTCGCCCCTTAATCTGTAACACCCCCTCTTCTTCTATCATGGCCTCCTAGGCCTCACAACGCAACACCTTGTCATGGATTTTACAGAACTTAGCATTCTTAAACTGTTTAGCCTTAATCTGCTCCAAAAACGATGACCTTGCCTCAACACAAACCAACACTCTGCACGAGCTGGACATATCCAGCCTCATAAAAGTGTTAGCCAGAGTATGAACCTCTCTAGCTAGCAGACGCTTCGAAGAGATGAAACGAACCAGACTTTCCATACTGGCTGACTTCCTACTCAACCCGTCGGCCACCACATTCGTCTTACCAGGATGATATAGAATAGTGATGTCATAATCTTTCAGCAACTAAATCCATCTCCGCTGCCTAGAGTTCAGACCCCTTTGAGTGAACACATGCTGCAAGCTGTGATGATCAGTGTACACCTCACAACGGACACTATATAAGTAGTGCCTCCAGATTTTCAACGCAAACACCACTGTTGCCAATTCCAAGTCATGAGTAGGACAGTTCTTCTCATACACCTTCAACTGTCTAGAGGCGTAAGCAATTACCTTCTTTTCCTGCATCAAAATAGCACCCAAACCAGAGCATGAAGCATCACAATAAACAACAAAATTATTGCCCTCCACGGGCAATACTATAATAGGCCTTCTTTTAAAAAAAAAATTCAGTTGGATTGAGTCCAAGCCCAATGGGGCTGACCCGGCCCAAGGCACGTCTAATAAGGGGTAACACCCCTTTCCGTTTTCATTTCCCACACCGAAAGACCCCTAGTCTCACTCTCTTCTCCTCCTCCTCTTTCCCCATACCCTAACCCTAGGGCCGCCTGGCTTGTTGCCTTCTCTGTCATGCCAGAAATGGCAATATTGCAAAGAGTACAAGGCTTTTGCATCCTTTGTAAACCCTTTTTGCGTGATACCATTAATGATCCAACCTCGTTTTCATATTGTGATACCATTAATGATCCAACCTCGTTTTCATATTCCTTCTGCCAAACATGGTATAAGTCATTTTCATTTTAAGGTTTCCTTTAAATTTTTTAATCTAATATATGATTTCCCTACATTTTGTTCTTTATTTTTATGATTATATTGTTGTATTCGTTCGATTTTCATTGGTCAAGTACAAATGGACCAGATCGAGTAGAACGATACTCAGATCTAGCCATGCATTCTTAGTTCTAGATAATTTTGACCGTAGATCTTGTTTACAAAGGCCATTGAGTAGAAACAATGTTAGTCCCACATCGATATCTTGAAGTTCCTTCACATTTTTGGGGTACTATAAATAGAATCCCAACCTTCATCACAAAAAAAAGGAGGAGAAGTTTTCAAAGGTTGAAAAATCAAAAAGCTAGAATTTTAAGTCAAGAACTTGAAATTTAAGCAAAAAGTATAATTTTAGACTGAAAAAAACTCTTCTTGTCGTGTTTGAGTCCCTTAGTTATCCAATTTTATTTATTTTTCTTCTCTTGTGGTTAAGTTCAAGGGTGGAAGCACAAGTAGCCTTCGAATCCATTCTTGACCAAAGGCTGCATTGTAAAAAGGTAATAGCCCAACCCTTTTATATATTTTGTTATTTTATTTACAAGTTGATGATTGTTCTGTGTTGTTAAGTGTTCTTGATTAATGGTCTTGTAATAGGCCTTGTTTATCTTATGTACTTAATCTAGTCTCTCATTATTTGTTTGAGTTGGATGTTCTAAATTAGTGCTGATCCTTTGCAAGAATGTTTGAGAATGCTGAAAATTTGAAATGATTTATATTAAAATAGATTTGAGGTTTAACAAAGGCCAACACTGCACCATTAACATGTATATATTGAAATAAGAGGTGTTTAGTTTAATTAGGGAACACATAGGGTGTTGTAAGGCTGTTGGAATACTAATTTAGATTGTGTGATTCTTTGGTAAGACTGCTTTGTGTTAGGAAGTCCATATGACATGTTTATAGGGTCACCATTTGAATACTTGCATCTTAATGTGATAGCACTTATCTCCAAAAGGGATTCATGACTTAAGTACATTTCTAATTGTGTCTAAGGACCTTTGTTTTGCATTTTGAATATGTCTATCATTATCATTAGCTGATTTGTGATGTTATTCTTTTAAAAGTGAGACTGCCCTACTCTTTTCCTACTATGCTTAAGTGAGAATCACCTTAAAACTGTGCCTAAAGAATTTGGGTGCAAATGTGTCATATCTTCCATGGTTGATGCTGCATTGCTGTATAAATACCCTAGCCTGACCATCTCTGTGATTCGTTTCCTATTCGCTATTAGCTTGTTAAATTCCATAGTGTGCAGTAACTGTTTAGACTTTGGTAAGTATGGTGGAAAAAAAGGATCAGGGACACAGGCAGATTAAGAATGCAGTATTTCATTTTTTTTTAAAATAAGGAAGCCTAATGTTCTTTCTTAGATCAGTCTGGCTTATTGTTTCATTTCAAAAACAAGTCAAGTTAAAACAGATTTACAGTTTAGGTATGCTTTGTTGGGAAACTAATGTGATTGAAGTTCTCATTTGATCATGACCTTTGGATTAAGTTTGGCTAATGAAAATAACCAACTTGTTATTGACAATTTAAGTTCCAAATTAAGAAATACTAAGTGGACGTAGCCTTAATAACTAGTCATTATTAATATAGATGTTTGAATAGCAAATCAGGGATAGAACCATAATAAAAGTAAGTCTAGAAAGGTACTAAATCAAGACTGTTAGAGGGAAAAAGAGGATTAGGCTAATGATGAACCCTTAGTTTGTAAGGGTGACATTACTCTGCAAATTTAGTCTACTTCGGCATTAAAACATGACTAGGTAAAAGAGGTGGGAGGATGAAGCTACCAAGGCTAGCTTGAACCTTGTGTATATTCATGAGAAGAACTCTGTCTAAAGACAATGTTGGCAAGGGATTTGAGCCAATCCTTTTTTTTTTTGTTAAGAAATTATCCCCTTTAGAACTTGAGTAGAAATCTAAAGTGTTTGTCATGTGACCTGTTTATGAAGATGCCCTACTGTCTTTGCACCTGCATTACAGTTTAGAGATTTATTTCATTTACCAGTTGAGTTTGTCTTCCCTCTTCCATTTTTCTTCCTTTTCTGTGAATCTTGTTGCTTCAAAGGCTTAAAGGTTTGGTCTTGCTTAGGTAATAAAGGATCTTTACTGAGAATGAAGGTTGGCTCATGGACATTTGATAATTTTTTTGTTTGAATTCCCTTTGTATTCTGTTTATAGGTTCTGAATGTTTCAAAGAAAGTGATCATGCCTTATACAAGATAAAATTACCAATCTAGTCTGTATTGTTAAATCAAGAGATTTCCTCCATGAGTTCTATTGGAATATAGATAGGTTAAAGATAAAAAGGGAAATCTGCCTACTGTCACTACTTGAATCAGTTGTGTTTGGGCTTAATATCTAATACTCTGTCCAGATATTCTAGTTATCATCATTTACTTGAGTGCCTCATACACATTTTCTATGACTTGACAAGATGAAGTTTGTAATATGATATGACTTGTCAAATGCCTAGATTGATTTAAGATGGTTCTGTGAAGTAGGTTAAAGAACTTGTTGATGACACCTTGACTTATGTTGTGATTCTGTATGGATTTTGCTAGCTTCTATGTGGGGAAAATGATCCAGTCCTAGCCTAAATGATCCTGTCCACTTATATGTTCATGCATTTGAACTTGTTAAGGCATTTGGCTTTAAGTAATTTCTGGTAGCAATGTTCTTTATGATCAGAAAAGATTGAAGGTAAGCTAAAAACCACATGGTCAGGAAGAGTCTTTTTTAAAAGGTGCCTTGAGAGAGGATCTAGGGAGGTGATCAAGCACTGTTTGATTCACCACACTTTCCCTTCACATAAAAGGCACCATGGAACTTTCATAAGCCCATGGTGGGGTATGTGAACTGTGCAAATCTTTCAAAAAAAAATCATGTGAATTTTGTTGCTAGAACCTAGAAGACTTGGCTAAAATCAGACATGAATTGATAAATGGCTCAGTAAAACCTAGTAATGAACCTAGGTGCATTTGTACATGACTGAACTAGAATACAAAAGGAAGGACTTAAAGGGAAACAAGAAATCTGAATAGGTAAGGCATTGAAATTAAAACTGAGTTATTAAAGACTGTTAAGATCATGTAGATCCTTCCTCTTTTCAAGAAACTCCACCAAAGAGACATGAATGATTTTATGCATCCTTTCAATGTTATGTGTGTAGCCTGCTTACTCTTACTTGATGTTTTCATCTTGTTAAGTCTAACTGGGAACTGAAAATCCATCTATGTGCTATGTTTTGGTGTTTAACTTGATTGAAATCAGTTTCCTTTCTCATGTTATACTTGTCTGCTCAGTCTGCACATGGTCTTTGCAAATGTGACTTGGAATATAGTTTCCTTTTTACTAGGGCCTGCTTTCGTTCCCTTTATATGTACAGTGTGTGCCTGTGACTGAACTCTATATTGGAATCTGTCTATGGTTGTACATCTTCATAAAGAGATTGATAAGCTTATTTTGCATAGATCACTCCTGGTTTAAAATGATGCATAGTTTAATGAATATATTCTTGTCCCTTGTTGTAATTAAGTAGTAGTAACGGTGTACAGTGAAATATTGTCCTTTGTTTCCTAGGAGTTATGTTTTGCCTGTTCCTTTGTGTCCTTGTTTGAAGGCTAGACTGTTCAGTGATATTTAGTGCTAATTGTGCACTTGTGTTTGATTGTGGTAATGTTGAGGATCATTTGGGGTTGGTCAAACCTTCCCCCAGTGCCAACCATGTCTAGGGTTCAATGAAACCCCTTGAATCGTGTGCGACACTGGGAATAAGGATGGTGACAACCACGCTAATCTCATTCCAAAATACTCAGTCCACCCATCACAAAAATGCACTATGAGAAAAAAAAAATCATGATAGGACAGTTTGGCTACTTTTACTATTCTTATTACTATACGTGTATGTCTTCTGTATATATTGTGTGGAGTTTTATAGGATCTAGTTTGACCAAATTCTTTTCCTTTTCTGCCCCCCCTCTCCCCCCCCCCCCCCCCCACTCTTCTCATGGCCATTTGGGCCGAGGACACAACCTTCTTATTGGGTGTTGACACCCAATTTTGTCCCGCCTCTCCTCCGAAATACCTATTTACGCTTCTAATATTTTTGGAAAATTAAAAAAAATATATATTTATATTTTTACTATAATTATTAGCCTCTTATCAATACCGGCATTTCATTATTCTATTACAGTTACCAGCCATCATTATCATTATCATTATTATTATTATTATTATTATTATTATTATTATTATTATTATTATTATAATTCACATCTTTATCATTTTAGCATATTTTACCAGCTTACGCACACGCATCGCATTTATATTTGCATAATTAAATAATAGTGTTTATTTACTGTGGATTTTTCGAAATATTATTGCACGGCTATTACAACGCCATATTTTATCTGAGCACTAATAATAATTCCATATTTTATATTAAGTAATATTTTTAACACAAGTTATTAAATAGGTCTTTTATTTAAATGTAGTAGCCCAATCAACTCATACTATTTTCGGACTAATTCACAAAACCAATCCACATTTTAATTTACCTAATATCATTTAATTCACCCCAGCCCATATCTCAACCAGCCTACATTTAATTTACCCCGGCCCAACATTTTAAAACAGTCAGCCCAACATTTTAAAATAACCAGCCCATTGTTTAAACCATACCCGACCCAGTACCCATTTGACCCGACCCGTTTTCATTAAACAAAGGAAACCTAAGGATTTCCTTCATTTTTCCTCCGCCGCGCCTCCCTCCATTTCTCTCCCTTCTCTCTCTCTCTCTCTCTCTCTCTACCCCACTCTCCCCGCTCCCTTCTCTTCTTCATCATCATCTCCCTCGTCCCCACCACCGCCGCCTACACTCGCTCCCACTTCCCTCTGTTCCCCACTTTCCCCTGCTCCCCGCTCCTCTCTCCTTTTTTCTTCGACTCAAACGAGCCAAAACCCTATAAATGGCGCGGCTTGAAATCGTTTAGATGGGGGAAGGATCACAAGGTTTGAGAACCCCCAAAATTGCCTTGCAAAGACTAGATCTTGAACCCGAAATCCCTAAAAATAAGGGAGGTTTTTTTCGATTCATGAAATTCCCCTAGAACCTGGGGATTTTTTCGATTCAAGAACCTCCCCCCGCCTAAGAATCAAAGTCGTTTAGCCGCCGGAAATTCCCTGAAATTAAAGATCTTGAAACCCCAAAATTCTCCGAATATAGATATATATATCAAGTTTTCAGTAGTCTTAAGAAATTCTAAAAGTCGAACCAAGAACATTAAATCAATTTTCTATTTTTTTTTGCTTGCCTCTGGGTCGCTTTTAATCCAAGCATACGCAAGTTCGAATTTCAAAGTGTTCGAGTGGATATCGAAACCTTCGCCTCACTTCGCTGCACCCGAAGAAGGTAAATCCCATTCCTTCCCTTTTAATTTTGTATGTTCATGTGTTTGTATGGTTTAGTTCGATGTTCAGCTTAGCTGTAGTAGTAGATGAGTCATTATTACATTTTAGTTTAGTTTAGATATTGTCGGATGTTGCTGTTCATTTAGTTCAAGATGTTCGGCTTATTTGAACATAGTTTGTTTGCATGCTGAGAATTCAATCTGGTAAATTGTATGGATTTATTTGGAGTCTCATTCCTAATTAATCTGGTTAATGATCAGTCTAGGCACATATAATCTTTCTGTTGTTTATAGGTATGCATGTTAGTTTAATCAAGTTAAACCTAATCAAATAAGACCTAGTCAATCTAATATAAATTGGATAAATAGTCTTTAAAGGAATACAAATATTTAAAACCAATTCTGTCTTTTTTTTGGATTCTATATTTGGAAGAAGGAAGTTTCAATTTGGTTGAGGTCGCTGTTTCCTTACTATGATTTTGACACTCCCCTGCCTTGAATGAAATTTACTTGCCTGGTTCTTTTCATGTATGATGCTATCTCCCTGTTATTCGCATGAAATCAATTAGGTGCTCTCTTCCCTTAGTATGTAAGTCACCTTCCCTTAGTTAAATTTAGTAACTGCTCGAGTGCGTCAGACTACTCTAGTGATCTGTTTGGTTAGTCATATTTTGGTTCCTGTCTGTAGTTGTATAGGTCGCATTATGCATGTTTAAGCTTGGATTAATCCTGTTTATAGTTCTGCAGTTGTTCAGCCCCATATTAAGTATCAATTTGGGTAGTCATATGCTAGTTAGGTCTACATTGCTTATATATTCTTCATTTGGTCAGTTCTATATATTAGCTGGTAGTTTGCTAATTATGTGCATATGTTTGCCTTTTAATTGTTCTGCAGTGGTTCATTTATGTCTTGTTTGGGTTAGCCATATGTTATTTAGCTTATGGCAGATTAAGTATGGTGTGCCTGCTCCATAATGATTGGTCACAGATTAGTTCAGCTGCTTAATTGTGCCATATTTGTCCAGCTCTGGCTAGTGGGGCATCAGATTGCTCCCTGTGGTTTTGCTTGGCTGTACCTTTATATGATACCATATAATAGTTTAGGTTTGTTCTTATTCCATGTGCTAGTTTAGCAGAAATCTTATTGATACAATTGTATATGTTTATTTTGATGCCTAATAGTTTAATATAAAAGTGAATGTTGTTTCAGTTTGATGTCTCTTTCATATTAGCTTAGCATGAACATACGTACATTTTGTGCCTCTATAGTTGTTAGCTTGACTTGATCCTGGTTTTGTCCTTTGTGTCATGGTAACCTCACTTAGAATATGGCCATTTCCTTCCTTATTTTGCCAGAATATGTAGTTAAGGTCGCCTAGTAAATCTCTGTTTGGTTATTCAAAATCCTCTGTGCCTTCATATTGCATCCTGTTTTGAGCTGTCAGCTTGTTCTCAACCTTTGACTCTTTGTTTGTAAAACAAAATAAGTAGGTGAGCACTTATTCTTCATTTGGTTCTGCACTAAAGAATATAGCAGGTTATGACTGGAGTTTTCACTTTCCTGTCACAGTTGGAATTATATGAATCTTGCAAAAAAGTAAATGCTCTAGTTTGTATTAATGTGTGTTTGGGGCTGTTTTTTTTTCCTATTCTTATAGGAAGTTTAAGTTTTTGTTTTATATGTGATCACAAGTATAGATTAAAGAGAAGCAAAACGTGCCTTTCCTTTGTGTTTACTCTCGATAATAATTTAGCAGTTCCGTAAATAAGTATATGTTTCTGGTTAAAAACGAGATTTAGATGTTGGAGAATAATGGAAATTAAGCTTCCTAAGTTGATTAAGTGAACAGTTGGTCTAAAATTACTCCTCTGTTGCTTTTAAATCAGTGAGTACATTTCACTTTCACTTCTAATTATGCTTTGGCCTTACGTTTTAGATAAAATATGGACAAATCTACCGAATCAGCTGTTTCATGAGTTATGTTCAGTCACCTCTCTTTGGTCAGTGGTTACATGTTTCAAATAAACTCTCTTTGAGTATTTTGGTGTAAAATGTGTTGAAAGAATGACTTTGTTTTATTAGCTTGTTCTAAGGTTTAGTCTTTGAAGCTATGTGTTTGGTTTGAATATGTTAGGTGCCACTACATTATTAACTCGTTCTACGGTTTAGTCTGTGAAGACATGTGTTTGGTTTGAATATGTTAGGTGAAAGTACAATTTTTTCAGTTAATAAAAAGTCTTAACACCTGTCCTAACATGCCCATGTATTTTCTCCCTTTTATTAAGTGTTAGCATTTCGAGTCAAATTAAGTAAATACAGGTCGTGGAACATTTGAATCTTCACCGAAATCCTTGAAGTGGGTTTATTATGTCTAAAATATATTAAGTTCTGAGTAGCTACAGTTGTGTTATTTTGATCAAATATGTTTGTTAAATCTTGTTGAGTGTGATCCAGCGCATACTTGCCTTGTTTTGATTCAATGCAGCGTGATAGCATATCTTGTTATGATGGTTTAGTGTGTCACCAAAATCTTACAGTGGCATTCTATCCCGTCATTAGCATATTTCTATTTTGCTTAAAATGAGTTAGAAGATTTCTGAAATCAGTATCTACAGCATGAATGGATCTGTTTTGGTGATTCTGTGTCTATATAAATCTTACATGTTTGTGCCCCACAATGTGATATGTTGGATTTTGTATATTTAGGCATATTACTAGTATACTTTTATTGAAGCATGTTGATGGAGAGGTTAGATTGGTCATTATGGATCAAGCTTGAACCCTCCCCGGTGTTAGCCATGCCTGGATTCATGAAATCCATTGGAACTTGTGCGACATCGGGAAAATGGGGGCAAAAGCTTTTCAATAGTAATCTTCTACCCACCCTCATGAATGTGTATACATGAAGTGTACTTAAATACATATGGTATACACATAGTCTATTGACATGTTTTGAATTTATATTCTACATGTTTAACCTTATTCATTGATTAGATACTAATTCTTTTCCTTTCGTTTTTATGCATGACCATCGCATACGAGTCCGAGTGACTCGTCTTCTTCCGCATTCGGTGTTGGGCTAAAAACCCGACGCAATCTCCTCTCGGGTCAATCTACGTCCGCAGCAGATAGAAAAAAATATTCTGGGCTAAGCCCATATAGCAGCAGGCCACAGCAATACAATGAAATTACTGGGCTGAAGCCCAACAACAATCTGATCACAGCAGCCATGAAATGGGCTGAGCCCATTTAACTTATTTACTCCTCTATTTTTATACATTTAATTTGTATCGCATGACTAACACTTGTTAATTTAGATGAACCGTAGTGAAATTAGTGGGGTTTAGTCTTAGTAACGGGTAGTAAACCAATAATTAATTCCATAAGTTTTATTCTCTTCTTTTCATGTTAGAACTATTTATAATGTCTAATATCTATTTTATTTGAAACAATTGATTTGCAAAATGGCATGACTATATATTTCAAGTAAAGGGAGTCATATTTTTATCATAAACGTTTCAAAACGTCACTAATACGCAAGTAAAAGTATATTTTATAATTAACTCTTCAAGTTTTGAATCAATCATGCATATATTTTAGTTAAGCATAATTATCATAGTTAATAAGAAAATGATAAAGAAAATTCACTTCCTTTTTAATCCTATTCATAATCTTAGATTTTTCTACATTGCTATAATCAAATAATACGATTTATTCAAAGCTTAAAATTGCTAAATTCTTTTTCTCAAAAGCTATTATTTATAGGCAAAATATCATAATTTCATACAAGTCTTATCTTGAATAGCATTTATTATATTTTCATATGAAGTCTTAGTAACATTCAAGCTTTGTTTTAAATAGCATTTAAAATCCTCTTTTATACAAGTTGTTATGCTTTTCTACAAGCATTATTTTAAATAGCATTATTTATTACTTTTCATTTAAAGTCTAAGTCATATTTATAAGTCTTAAGTAGTATTTAAAGTCCTCTTTTGTGCAAATTATTTTATCTTCCATAAATCTTAACTAACATTACTTTCCTTTAAGACCCAAGCAATACCTGTAAGTCATTTTAAAAGTTGAACATTGTATCTCACCCTATTTAATTAACCTAAGTTGGTCGGATAACCGTAAGTTAACGGATTCTAAAGGATGCCTAACCCCTTCCCTTTAGGATAATATAGAGCCCTTACCTAGAATCACACTGGTTAAGCAGACTATTAATTAAGGTTTAGTTTTAACTTTGCCTTAGTTAACATCTAGGTGTCCTAATTCACCGTTAAATTAATTAGGTGGCGACTCCTTAAAAAACAAAAAATAAACGGGAATCACCAATACGTCATACTCCTAATTTTGACTCCGGGTTAAAATGGGGTGTGACATTGGGCCAGGACAATTCTTTTAGCTTTGTGTTCAGTCCAAGGAAGGGAAGCTAATATGTGTATCCATGAAGGCCCAACCGTGGGTGAAAATGATTTAGGGGCTTGGTACACCCCAAGTCATTTCGTTATTATTGTGTGATATGTTTGTAGTTATACTTGTATTTGTAAACTCACTGTATTATTGGAAACCAAATGGTTGGAACTAGACATTTTAGGCAAACGGTACTTAAGTCGTTTACTTGGACTTTAGGCTCCTTCGCGAATTTTCAAAACCCGTTTTATTTTCTTACTTTTAAAGAGGACTTCTAAGAGGCAAATCAGATGGTTTTTCTTAACAAAATAAATTAGATTTAGGCAATTTGGATAGGTGTTAGCATATAAACGTTTTCTACTAGAATTATTTGTCATATAGTCCCCATTTCAGAATTAAAAGGAATACACTACTTTTACAATAAAACCAGTTGTAAAAGAAATGAGAGATTTTGTGTCATGGTAAATTCAAAATCAAGAAAAATATACTACACTTTGCTTGAAAAAAAAACTAGCATAGTATTGGGCAAAATCCAAGGAACAAAAAACCGAGTTTTTGGGCCAAGGCAAACCAAATTGTCATAAATCCAGATTTGAATTCAAAACCCAATCTTGGACGTTCCTTTTTCCAAAAATGAAACAAACAAAAACACATTTTCTGGGCTAGAGCCCATTACACTTTCTTATCCAATAACCACAACCCTTTTCCTTTTAAACAAACACAAGTTTATATATGATTTAAAACCCTTTGCTTTCAAAGCATGTTGTCGCCTATTGTTCATTATAAAAATTGAACCTATTCTATACGGCCCAATGCCGAACCAAGCTGATCTTAAAAAACAAAGTGCCAAAAACGTTCTTTTAATAAAAAATAAGTAAAGAGTTCTTAGCGTACATATGCGATTAACCCGAACCAAGTGTAGATTAAGGCTTGAACTGGAAATACACATATATTTTTATCATAAAAAAATAATTTCCTTCCTTACAAAAACTATTTATCCTCATATCTAAGAGGAAATATATCCATTGGTATGTGATAAATCGAACCTAAAATAAGCCCATATATAAGGGAACTACACTTAATTCTTTCAAAGAAACTGGATATGCAATAAAAGGATAGATTTTACGGGAATTTTACACTGAATAAACAGTTCATACAAATACCCACACATTGGAATTCGAAGGTCAACCGTATAGTATGGACCCTTAATACTAGGGTGCCTAACACCTTCCCTAGGGGATCACCAGAACTCTTACCTAGAACTTTAGATTCAGAAGGATTTTTCATGGTGTACGAATAAACCCTTCAAAACTGGTTTTCCTAATTTCCTAAAAATTAGGTGGCGACCCTTTTAAAACAAAGTCCTAAAGAGCACCAACGAGTTCGAAGTATCTTTTCTGAGCGCTAACACTGCCCGTGAAAATGCGAACCGTTACAACAAGTACAACATCAAGTCATCTCCAATCAACCGTGAGTGCAATGCAATGCAATAATGTATGAATGCAATGCAATGCCATGCAAATGTTGTGCACACATGTACTCTGGATGGAAATATCGACATCTCGGTAGCACAACCGAAGGTGACTCGTGAAGTCTAAATGCCTCCCGTCCTGGATCTTTGCCCAACAGACATACAGGACACCGAATCTTTGCCCATGGGGTGTTCTCACCTGCACCACTGGGGGACTCGCGGAGTCCATGCATTCACTCAATCCACGATTCAGGGACTAACATCGGATATCGAACTCTCATGTCACTCAAGTAAATCTGAGCCCAGCTCATCAAAGTTTTTCATCAAGTATCATCAATATCTTAACAGTATATCATGAAGAATGAGAGTGCATAAAATGCATGTATCATCATCAATAATCATGCTCAATATCACAAGTACCAACAATGGTTAAGCCAACAATATATCCGACTCACAAGTAACAACAGTGGGTACGCTAACATTATATTAGAATCACAAGTACCACCAGTGGATACGCCAACAACATCGTAATCAAGATGGTAAAACAGAATCTAATATCTATCAACAAATCATGGCATCAAGCCAACACAATTGAACAATCAAATCACAACACGACGGGGTGGCTAGCCCTAACACACAACAGGGCCCAACCTAAGGCAAAATCCAACCCAACTTCATACGCGAAGGTTCACATGCTGTCTCCGACAATATAATCTAAATATGTGCTTCGCTATACGAAGTCTCACCAAGGGTACGCCATAACCTACCTGGATCCGCAACACCAACAACTCACTTCTTTGCTTTGCCTTTCCGCTAAGCCTCAGAACCAAGGTAGTCTAAGCATAATCGAAATCTATATTAGAAATCATGAAGAATGATACTAATATTACTACTATTCAATTTAGGTCAAACCAAACCCTAGAATTTGGGGAAACGGGGCCCACAATGGCAAAACGGGGAATTCAGAAGCAAATAACCAAATTAAGCAATAGGTGATCATAACCGAACCACTAATTGCTAATTTAACTCAAGGATAGGCCCACTTTTTTATTTCAAGCAAAAACCCCGAAATTGGGTGTAAACCCTAACTCTTTGATTCAAGAATTCAACTCTAATAATGGAAGATATATGATTAACAAACTTATATTCATCAAAAACTAGCAAAAACCCCCCATCAATTTCATCATTAATAAGCCTAGAGAAAAAGTTCATCAAAACCCACGTCCATCTTCCATTACTAAGGGATTATTAAAGGAAAAGAGAAATCTATGATGATTAGGATCAATGGAATAGTAAAGGGATTAGCAAGATTTACCTCTAAGAGTTTTCTCCAAATATCTCCAAGAATAGTCCCCAAAGCTCTAATTTCGAAATGAAACTAAATGAGGGACTAAAGGCTTTTAACACTTCATTAATTTTACCCACTGCCCGTCACCCGCTTTGGAGACGCTGGGACTGCGCCAGAGGAGCCGCTCCAGCTGTACCGCTGCCGCGGTGCTAGTGCCGCCAAAGCGGGCACCAGACACCAGAAAACTTACCCAAGTTTCACAATTCGATCCAATTTTTTGACTAATTCCCGAGGCCATCTGCTCACATACCATACACACAGACACACATAAAAACACGCTATGATAGCGTCCGTGGCCTCGGAATTCCCAACGGAGGTCTCATTGACTGAGTCAACCCCCAATACCTTAATTCCAATTTCCCAACCCAAGTCCCAAAATGCATCTGAGTGCATTGGGAACCGAACCAGATACACACACAAATTCTAAACGACCATCTGGACCTCTCGAAATAGACGAATTTCCGAAAAAGGTCCGTTTACCCAAATTTCAACTTTGGGTCAACTACTTTTCACTTTAAGCCCGATTTCACCAAAAAGTTACCCGAATCTGATCTAAACACCTCGAGAAGCATGTCAACGGTCCCCTCGGGTCAAAATGAGCTAATCAATACTCGAGAAAGGGCAAAAATGCCGAAAAGACTATAACGACCAAACGGGTCGTTACACTAGGGTTCTAGACACCTTCATGATAAGTACTAAAAATGTTACTCATGTTATAGTATACCCATGCCAGATGTTACTCATGCTTATGTCCAACTTACCGTTTCAGATTCAGATTTCTTCATGTATCCATGTTATTAATTTGGGTTGCCCCATCCCCGAGCACCCCACTTAAAGATTTTACATTCAGTTTCAGTTACAGCTATTATTATTTCATGTGCCATGCTTTGTTATTTCATTTAGTTATTTTGCATACCAGTACAATTCAAGTGTACTGACATCCCCTTTATTGCCCGGGAGCCTACATTTCACGATGCAGATTTATAGGACGACGGATCAGCTCGTTAGGACTTTGCTTGTATCAGTTGTTGGTGAGCCCCATTCTATTTTGGGTGTTATCTTTATTTTACTTCCATGTTAGTTATGCAGTTAAGGTATGCCGCGGGCCTTGTCCCGCTAAAAAGTTTAGCAGTCAAACTCATGTCAGAGGTTTTATAGACTAGACTAGTCAGTTATATCATGTCAAATATTCAATTAGGTTAGCGTTGTTGGCTACACCCCTATATTTTATTTCCAATTCCATGATATAATATATTTTCAGACTTATGATTATTTAATCTCATGTTTTACTCTCACCACGCATGTTTATATTATATTCCGCATCAATACATTCTCCATGTTTATTCAGCAAGCTAAGTGATTTGCTCGGTCACATACAGTACGGCACCGAGTGTCGTGTTATGCCTAGGCCATGATTCGGGGGGTAACAAAGCTTGGTATCAGAGCACTAGGTTCGAGTGTCTTAGGGAGTGTATGAAATCGTGTCTAATAGAGTCCTACTTATGGGTGTGAAATTCACCACACTTATAATTGGGAGGCTATAGGCCATTTAAGAAAAATTACCATTCTTTCTACTCTAGATCGTGCCATTGAGCTATGCCGTAAGAAATTGTTCGAACTTTTGTCCTTTCTACCGAATACACCTCATTTCTTAAAGAAGAAAGAGATGTACAGCTAATCATTATTGACGTGTTCCTTTCAGATGCAGTTGTCAAGAATGGAGCAAACTGCACAGGAACGTGTGGGGAGAATGGACCGAACCCGTGGTGTATTTGAGGCTCTTGTATTGAGAGGATGTGTTGTTATTCCTAGTAAAGAGAATATGAATCCGACACCTAATAGAGTTTCTCTTGCAACATAAAGAAAGAAGAGGACCGCTTTTACCAGAATACTAAATTGCCCTACCTGTGGGAAGTGTCACTTAGGCAAATGCTACATGAGACTCGAACTATCACAAGAGAACCCAGTTCCCTAAGTTAGACTATGGGAAGAGTCATTCAGCTCCTTATCAGAGAGATGTCCATGAATTCTTTGTTTGTAAAAGATTGGGACATCTACAAAGGGAATGCCCCCAGTTTCATAACATTATGAGTTTAGGGTTTCAGCGGCATCCTCTTTACAACAAGTTAGACATGCAGGATAGTGTCGTATGAGTATGTATGTGTGTTATAAGTGTGGTCTCTAAGGCCACATACAGAGAGGTTGTCCTTCAGCCAGATATATCAGTACCAACAGTGGTGGTGGTGAAGTTCAGCCCACCGAACCAGTAGCAGTAGCATCACCAACACCTTTCCTAGCCCATGGACCTCAGGAACCAGTAGGTCGAGACACTGGTAGGAGTGAAGTGTCAGGATCAAGCGGGGGTCAGACCCGTTATTATGATATGACAAGTCGTTAGGAATCAGAGGCGTTGCCAAACGTTGTCATAGGTATGCCAACAGTTTTCCCTTCTTGATATGCATGAGCTGGTATTGCCCATTGATCTACTGTTTTTTAGTGGCTATCTAGCGATTGAAAGTCTAGAGTAGAGTACTTTAATATTTCCCTTTAAGGATTTTGACGTACTTCAGTGTGACTATGTATATGGCTAAAAGAATTTAGTGTTCAACTAGAAGATGCGATTTGATGATGTTGATTCTCTTGATATAGTCCTAACTTGTTTAAGTGTTTTTGGCAGCATTAAAGGGTGTGGTGTTAGTGAATTACCTAAAGAGGATTATATTGATGGATAATAGAGGAGGTGGGTAAAGGAAAGAAAAGATAAGTCTCGTGGCAATAATCTTAGAGGAGGAATCAGAAAAAAGATCAGATGGCTACTTATTGTTAAACTTAAAGGATCCTCAGGCTTAAAACGTCAGCTTTTGAACTAACGGGCAGATAGTACGACAAGGTACCAAGGTATATCATGTGTTCCTTATATCAATAAGTTTTGAGAAAGAAAAGTTCAAAGTGATGTTATGTTTCCAATTCTGGAGTAATTCACGTACTAGGTGGTACATATGCCTAGACGTACTCTATTCATACCTTATGTACCTTATCATGCCCATGTTAGCGCTTTAAATCCATGTTTATGGTACAAGAATGAAGACTCCATAACGATAATGATCTATGCAAAAAAAGTGTTATTTCATGTTTTGCACGTTAGGTTGTGCTCATATCTAAAGTTAAAACTGTATTCATGTCATACGTATCTATAGTGATTTTATACCCATGTCCATGTTCCATATTCTAAGTACCTATGGGGGTTCACGTCCAGAGTGACTTTATACTCATGTCTTAGGTGTTTGATGCACGAAGTATCCATGCCTATAATCCCTTCCTTCATGAGTCTTATTTTATAACGAGGGTGTCAACTGACAGTGATAAGAGTAAGATATGTTGAACCATGTCCCATTCTGTAAGTAGATCTAAGTTCCAAAGGTGATAGCTTATTCATGCCCTATGTCCCTGAGTACCTAAGAGTGACGCCTACAAATTGTACTCCATGCAAGTAACACTTATGCCTTATTCTTACTTCAGTACTCAAGAACTCATATCCAAGCACCAGGGTAAGTAGCTTCGAAGTACTCATGTAAATGCCATGTTGCTCATTTCCCTATGCCCCATGTTATGCTATTCATGTTTTATGCCATATTAATGACGTTTCCATGTACGTATGTTCTATTTTACGTCCTTCATGTTCAATGTACCCATGTCATGTTTATGCCCTAAAACAAAGTGTCTCATATGATTCGTACGAATGTTTCCTTTCCGCCCAATACTTTATAATCCGTTCATGATAATAAGCAAGGCAAGCCAAGATATTCATAACTATGTTTCTGAACAAACAAGGTAAGATTCGAAGTAAGGTATATTCCAATTTCAAAGGAGATCCTTTCAGGTACTTTTTGGTACTTATTTCAGAAATATTCCACTCATATTCGATGTATTCATGTCATGTCTATGCTAGAGCATTGTGCTAGGATCACATTCTTGTACTATGATTCATGTCCATCTCATTCGCATCGAGTTGTGCTTACATTCAAAGCCTAAGTCGTACTCCCATCTCATATGTCCATCATGGTGATATATAAACATCTATGATCAAGTCTCTAAGTGTTCAAATCACATCTCCGTTCAGCATACAGATCTATTGTTGTAAAATCCATGTTTTCAGCATTCAGATTTCATGTTATGATATCCACGTATTCACATATTCATGTTTCATGTCAGTTCAACACCCATGTATCCACGTCGGTAAGTATTCATATATTTATGTTCCACGTCATGGCCCCTACGTCCATGCAATCGTGTTCTCTCTATGATCGTGTTTCAGTACTCATGTAATTCGTGCCTATGAAATTTTTCTCAAGTCCCGTGTATCGTATTCATGTATTAATTCACTTCGATATCTATGTGTTCATGTCAGACCGAGATTCATGAAAGTTATTTTTCACTCATGCCAGTTCAGTGTTCACATTAGTCACGTTCATTGTTCAGTTACCCTGTCATGTCATGCGTATTATGATGCCCTTTAAGGCTTGTGCTGTGCTCTGGTTAGCTGGCAGGTGTTGAGTTGTTGGAACCAGATTTAGTTTATCTAGCTATGGGAAATTCAAGTCGATCCAAGAGCGTTTGATAATGGCTCAGAGTCGCCAAAATTCCTACTCAGATGTGCGGTGTAGAGACTAGGAGTTTAAAGTTGATGACTGAGTGTTCTTAAAGGTTTCACCTATTAAAGGTGTGAAGAGATTTGGCAAGAAAGGGAAACTCAGTCCCAGATATATCAGATCTTATAGAATCCTGCGAAGGGTTGGTCAAGTAGTTTATGAGCTTGAGTTGCCACAAATGTTGGCTACTGTGCACCTAGTGTTCCATGTAACCCTATTGAAAAAGTGTGTGGGAGACCCGCCGTTGGTCATTCCAGCTGATACTATAACAGTTAAGGATTATTTGACCTATGAAGAGATCCCTGTGGCTATTCTTGATCGTCAAGTTCGCAAGTTGAGAACTAAGGAAGTAGCCTCATAAAAGCTGTTATGAGGAAGTAAGAAAGTCAAAGAGGCTACATGCGAAGCTAAAAAAGACATGAAATCCAGATACCCGCATTTGTTCGAGGAGCAAACTGAAAGTGTTTAGGTAAATACCCTCCATATCCATGTCATGTCCCTTATGCATTCATGTCTCACATCCACGTTCATGTATTCACTATTCATGTCTCATGTTTCAACGTTCATGTTTTCACGAAACCATGTCATGCCAGTTCAGTCTCCATGTCATGCTTCCTTCTCGTTCATGTGCTCCGACCATGTCCAGTCTTAATCTTAACCATTACCCATCATTCGAGGACGAATGATCCCAAGGGAGAGATATTGTAACAACTCATACCTTTAAAGTAAGCTACGTTCATGATACAGACTTAGAAACCAAAATGGGAGATGTTAGAATTAAAAATTTGCTTCAACTCAGCTAAGTAGCATTTTACGTCAAAATGTACAGGCGTACTTCTTGGACGAACATTGTCCCTAGAAATTCCAAGTAACTGAAATTTGACATTCTAGGTACGGGTAAATTTTTATGGGCCATACTTCTAAGTACGGACCGTACTTTTCAGACGTATTTTTCTCGGACTGTACTTCAAAGTACGGGCCATACTTTTCAAGTCATACCTCACCAACGAAAAATCATAGTTTCTGGAATGTGGCACATGAGGTACGACCACAATGTACGGGATGTACTTTATTGTACGGGCTGTACCTCTAACTCGTACCTCTCCCCGCTTCAGCAAAAGTATAAATACGAGACTCGAGTACTTTTTTTTATGTTTCATTCTCTCCAAACCCTAGAATGAAGTGTCACGACCCATGATTCGTGAATCGTGATGGCACCTACACTGTTCTCCTAGGTATGCGAACCATTCCCAAATCATTTAATCATTTATAAGAATTATATGGAAATAGACAATAACTTAGCTTAAGAATTTGAATCATATAGATAATAAATGTGAAAGTAATAACAACCCCAAAATCTGCTCTAGACTAGTACAAGAGTCACTATTTCAAGATACAAGTCTGATATGAAGTAAAAATCTCAAGTATAACAATATAGTCTCAAGAATACAAAATAGATAGTTATATACAAAGGAAGAGTCTCACGGTTTCGGATCTAGCCAAAGCTCACCCTGGAATCTCTGGCAAGTAGACTCGGATCACTCTCGACCACAGGAGCTGGAACTAGCAACAAACTCTACACTCAAAAGAAGAGTACCACAAGAGTAGCATCAGTATAAACAACACGTACAGAGTAAGCATCATACGCCGACTAAGATTAATTCACGGATATAACCACAAAATCAACAAAACAAGAAGGTAAGCATATAATACTCAAAACAAGTGACAGAATATCTCATAACCAAATCACCACCTAAGATGATGCTTCTAAACAACAAGTCTGTCTTATCACAATAATCTCAATCATCAATAATCACAACCCAAGTTCTGACCTGGGCAAAGTCACTATCCAGTGATCTAACCTAGTCCATAATCCTATACATGCTACCATAATAATACGAACCGACTGTTGACACCCAATTTTCGCCCTCCAAAATTTCAAATTAACTAGTCGAGCTTCTTGAATTTCAAACAGAGTAAAAGAATTATTCACAATATTAAAAATACTTTCTAAAACAGCTTCTGGTGATTTTTTACCATTTCATTGGAAAAATATCCTAATATATGTTACGTATATCTTAAATATTAATTATGTCTATTTTTATTGAGCTGGAAATTAATTTATGACAAAAACAAGTGTTTAATTTAGTACGTATTTTTAATTGTCAACTTAAACTCATTTATAACTTAATTACCATGATTAATCAATTTTGCAAATAGTTATTTTACTTTGTTAAGTCAAGAAGCTTAATTATTTAATTGAATAATTAATTCATCTCAGTCTCTTAATTATTTGGCAATTTTATTAACCTCTGAAGTACAAGAAGGGCTATGTTTTAAAGCTCAATTTTGGCCACAAATCAACCCCCTCAACAGATCACATTTTTCAGCCCAAGTATTTAATCCGGCCCATCACAATTAAATCCCCCAACAAAAAAAACCTTCCACAGTTTCATTTTCATCTTCAGCAAACAAAAAAAATTACAAGAACCAAACAAATCCTAACGTTCCAAATCAACCCCCAACGTAAACCCAGTTGGCAATATGCCAAATTCACGATTAGATTTCAAACGCTTTAAGCTTTTTCAACCTTTGATTCACCATTTTTAAGCAAGATTTTTAATGCAATTTGTATCTTTCTCTACAAATAGATGGTAACATCTTGCTTTTCCTTCTTTTTTCAATTTCCTTTTTTGAATTTGGTCTTCCTTTCCTGAAAGATTCGGATTTAAAACCCTCTTTAACAAAATCAAATGATTTCAAAATTTTGCATTGTCCCACATCGGTGTCAAACACCCAAACCTATGTTTTTGGGGCTCTATAAATAGAACCCCATTTCCCATTTCTCAGATAGGGTCAATACACCTCCAACAAAGTTTTTTTTACACCCCAAGTTTTGAACTTTTCAATTGCTTGGCTTTAAATAAGAAGATTTCTCTTGTGAGCTGAGTTCTTCAATCATCGGAACGAGTTAAATAATTTTTTGAGTTTGAGTTAGTCGTCGCGTTGGTTCGAAGGAGATTCACAACTCTCGTCGCCCCTTTCGCTGCCCGTCAAAAAGGTTTGTTGTACTTGCTGAGTGTGCTACCATGACTTGTCGATTGCTACATTGATTAAAAATGGTTGCTGCATTTCTGGATAAGCTGCTGCTTTCAAGGTTGTTGTATTTTATGAGCTGCTGTGTCATTTGATTGAGTTGTTGTCACACTCTAAATTGCTGCACTCTTTGAGCAAATTTGTGGCTCCCGGTTTGTGAAAATAACTGTTGCATTTTGGTTAAATCACTTGAGGAAATCAGTCGCTGTCTTTGGCAAACTAGCTGTGCATTTTTGAAGTCCAAAAATGTTGTTGAATGTTGCTTTCCAAGCTACTGCATATTGAATGAAATCTCTGTCACATTTTTGCCGAAACTGTGACTGCACTCGAGGAACAGATGCTACACTTGATGGAAAATATCTGTCGCTAAACAGTGACAGCCGTCTTGAAACAGCAGCCACACAGTGAGCAAAAGTGGTATTTTCAAAATGAGCAGATTGCTAACTTGATAAAAACCCTATTGATTGGAACACGACACTATACTTGAGCCGATGACAAAATTTAATTTGAGGACATTCCTTGTCCGAAAAGGTTACCCCTCGGTTTAGGCAATGATGATCTCATAGTATAGTAATAAAGTAGGATCCAACATGCGTTTGGCAAGGCGACTAGAACGATTGACTAGTCACTAGTTCGCTGCCATGACATGTTCCGGAGTCGTTTTCCCTAGATTAAAAAGAAACATGAGTCTGAGCCTCCATAATCAAAGTTCTCAAAGTTTGATACGAGTCCGAGGGATATTATTATTTATTTTCATAAACGTCACCCTATGGGGTGGCGTATCATTTTGACTAACTACTTTTCATTCTATTTGTGCAAGGTACAAATAAAGTGAAGTATGTGGCGCGAAACTTAAAGAGGAATAAAGAATCGGATGCTTAAAGCCTTGGAGAGTTAGAGCATCGCATGAAGAACTATAAGAGCATGGAAGACCTATTTCCTTCAGACGAGCGGACAAATGGAATAGGACTGCCGAATGATTTGGGCCTAAGGCCGAAAAAGCTAAACTTTGTTTCCCTTACTATTAGTATAAGTTTTACATTATTTTCTGTGTGAATATGTAAAAATGCATTTGTATGGATATTGAAACCCTTATAATTTAGAACTTAGGATTTAGTTGCGGGTAGGGACCCGAACATGTTTCAAATTAGATCCGAAAGACAAGTGAGTTGTATTCCATTTGTTAAAAGTAAATAAAAGTGAAAAAATGTTTTCTTATACGAAAAATGGACTATCTTTGAATATATCTTTAAAATATGTTTCATAATTGAAAATTTTGAGAAAGAAAAAAAAATGAATTTAAATGAATGGAATATTCTTCGAAACCCGAGGTTGGGTAAATAGTTCTGAGGATACGGTTGACCAAAGAGATAAAATGTGGATAATGCATGAATTAATAAAAGACTATACATATACGTATATACATATATATATATATATATATATATACATATATATATATATATATATATATATATATATATATATATATATATATATATATATATTCTTATATACAAACACATGGCATTAGTTTTAGATGGGATATACTAGGTCTAACTATCCTTATAAGTAAAAGGACAATATTATTTTTACCCGGATATTTTAAATCCGAACTTAAACTACCCTTATTTAAAAGGAAATTCTTTAATTCTTTCAAAAGCCAATATGATATGTCACGACAGTATTTTCATATGGGAAATTAAACGAAACATAAGCAGTTCATACAAATTCACACATTGAAACTTGAAGGTCAACCGTATACTACGGATCCTTAATACTAGGGTGCCTAACACCTTCCCTAACGGATCACCAGAACTATTACCTAGAACTTTGGTTACAAAGAATTTTTCACGGCGTTTAAATAAATTCTTTGAACCCGGCTTTCCTAATTTCCTAAAAATTTAGGTGGCGACTCTTTTTCAAAACAAGTTCGAAAGTGCACCAACAAGTTCTTAGTAGCTTACCGAGCGCTAACCCCTCCCGCGAAATGCGAACCTTAACAGATGACAACTCTGCTGGGGATTTTAGGTTATCACCATAGGGGTTTCAATATAATGTGATTATTTGTATACACTGATTATGTGTTTACTTTTATCTATATATAAACTGTCATTACATGCACATCAGCCTTAAATAAGGGCCTGAATAAGAAGTTGTTTTGTGCGCATATGGGTTCTTTTTCTTGGACTACTTAACAGAGCCTAAATGTCAAATGATAAATTCCTTAGGATAAGAGGGTAGACTATTAAGTGAATCCTTAAACAACAGAATAGTATGGTTTAAAGGTAATATTAAACTCATCCTAGTTCTAGAGGTTTCTAGTGCTTTTGGTTGTGGGATGGGATAAAGGGTTGAGAGTGATTCAGGGGAGCAAAAGGAAGGTCAAGGCATAAACTGGGGTGGTGACCAGTTTGGCCTTTGCCCCTTTTTTACTAAAGAAGAGGGTCTAGGAAAGGGTTTGGGGGTGATGACTCACCTTGTACTGCTTCTTCTTTAGGGCTTTGAAGTCATTTTCCCCTGAATTTTATTCCTATGACCATGGAACCCACAGAAGCCCTTTAGTTAACTAGGAAGAGGTTAATAAGACCTTGGAGGGATTTTGCTAAAACTGTGACACTAAAATCAACTTAGATTAATCAAATAAGATCATTTTAGGCTCTGTTGGCTAAAGAGGATTCAGAATAGTCTACTTGAAGACTCTAAGTTAATTTGGTTCTAAAAATCAAGCTATCTCACCTTTAAGGATAATAGGATTGATTTAGTGACACGATGAGATGGTCATGACTGCAGATATGCAAGTTGTGAACCATTTGGCAAAGGGAAGTCTTTTTAAAGACACCTTGGAGAGGAGATTGGGAATGAACCAAGTCTAACTTGGTTCATAATATCATTCTCCCAAATAAAAGGTTGTCACGACATGCCTTATAAATCTATGGGGTAATACTTGTCATATGTACACATTTGACCTTCATTTCCTATCATTGAATCAAGGATTGATTAAAGTGAATTCGATTTTACATAAAATAGCTGCTTTAGCTTGAAAATGGACCTGTTATTCTAGTTTTACCGAGTTCACTTAGTGCTCATACTTTCTGGAACTTGGGAAAGGGAACAGGGTGAAGCAAAAATCTTAAATGAGTTTCTTCTTAGTCTCAACAAGTCTTGAGTAGGTTCAAGGACCTTATTGTTTATGTCCAATCTTGTAGACAACTTTAGTTCAGTAATTTTTTTCCTTGCACTATCCAGCTTTCAAATGAAATACTTGTGTTGATTATGAATGTTTGTATTCCATTTGATATTTGTTTGGATTGTATGAAACTGAGTATCCTTCTGTTGTTGGTTTGATAAATGATTAATGATTGCCTTGCTAAGATTAAGTCCAGATTTTCCTTAGAATTAGTTTGAGAACCACATTGCCTAAAAGGAAATTAATTAGGTGGTTAATAGAGCTAAAGACTTAAGGGAATCTTGGAAAGACTTGGAGTTGCTTGCGACCTAGTTTAGTACAGTCAACTTAAGTTGATGACTGATAATCCTAATTGAAACATAAGAACTAAGGTGGCACTTGGAGAGATTAAGAGTTGCTTGCAACCAAGTCCGGTACGGTGTCACCAATAGACAAGAGAGGGTTATTTTAAAGATTAAGCTTGGAAAGGTCAGAGTTATTTCAACCCAGCCCAGCACCACTTATCATAATAATAAAAGGAATTAGAATTTAGATGGCTGAAAAAAGGCATTAGTGAAAACTGCTTAAGTTAAAAAGAGGTGTATACATGGCATGTATACATAAGTCTTAATAAGAGGTGATCTTGTTAGATGTATACAAGGTATGTATACTTGATATACGTGTTAAAGTGTATATCGAGTGGTATACCATGTGTATAAAGAAGTACATCAGATAATATATGAGTATCTATCAAGTCAAAATGGGATAGAAATCACCATAGACTTTAATACCTAGTGTTTAAATGGCTTGAGGTTCGAACCTAAGTGTTCTGGCCCTTCAGAATAAATATAAGAAGGCTTGTTTCAGCCTTAAGCTAATATAAGAGATAAGTTCGGACCTTGGTAGGAATTATTAAGGTATTTGTGGGATTGGGCTTGCCCAGCCCAATTATTGGGTTTTTTTGGCGCTATCTTAATCTGGTATCACTATATATGCATATATTTGGATGATACACATGTATGCTTAACGACATACGACTAGTCAATCGCCCTGATAGTTTCGTTACCAGTCAGATGGTCAAAATCCTCTCCATTCAGTTAGCTCGTTAGGTCGTCTTCGAAAATCTTCCATTTCGATCGAATCCTGGACTATTCTGCCTCAAGCAAAATGAGTGCTTTGTTCATTAAAACCGATGGACTAATACAATTTCTTTTGAGATTCTCTGATTGACTTGTGGGGACCGTCGAAAGTGTTTCTTTTAAAAAAACTAAAATCACGATCCCTTTTACCCCACCCATGCACTACGCTACAAATGCCAAAACATTCAAAAATCTCCATTCATCATTTATTCATACTCTACCGGTCTCCACCCACCCTCCCGTGGAGAATTAGTTTCAGTTGTGAACTACGCAGACCTGATTCTTGTTCCAGCAAGATACATAGGAAATTCTACATACGGGTACGGTCTTCCACTGTTTCAAACTACGGACCCTCAGAACGGATCTGGGGTTTGTCTTTGAATCAGTCAAACTCCTCAAATTTTCATTCACGAACATTTTGAATCAAGTACCCTAAGGACTGGAAACTAGGGCAACTTGTTCAAAATGTTCGACAACTTTGTTCAAACTCTGAAAAAACCCAACCAAACAAACAATCCTTTCACGGAAATAAAAAAAATGGGGACACGCCTTGTGTGACGTCCCTAATCAGTTGTTTAGCCCCGATTCACCCAACACGCATCCCAGAGTTCATATTTTTTATACTGCCAATCTATCATGACACTTTTAATAGGATCAACACGAGTCAATCATTATCCCACTAAGGAAATTGTCTGCGAGCCCAAGGACAAGAAAGCTACAAGGCGACTATCCTCAAGTCAGCAAGGACAAGAAATCTACAAGGCGACGAGCCTCAAGTCAACAAGGACAAGAAAGCTACTAGGAAACGAGCCTCAAGTCAGCAAGGACAAGAAAGCTACAGGGCAACGAGCCTCAAGTTAGCAAGGACGAGAAATTTATAGGGAAACAAGCCTCAAGTCAGCAAGGACAAAAAAGTTACAAGGCGACGAGCCTCAAGTCGGCAAGGACAAGAAAGCTACAGGGTGACGAGCCTCAAGTCAACGTCAATATGCTAAAGAGGGATACGTAACTCCCCAACAAGTTGAAACCATGTCGACCCCAGCCATGGCAGAAGACGCATAGGATGCTCTCCTTTCGAGGTCGTCCTTTCACGAGATCACTACTTAAGAGCACAAGTGTCTAGTGCAAACATAATTTAGCACTACGACGATTTCCATCCCCTTTCTTATAGAGATGAAGGTAACAACGTTCTCAAAGCAATGTGGAAACAATGTCCATGTAAAGTCTTATTTATGGATGTGTCGCCGGCCACATTTATAACTAAGATGATTGCAAGCCTTTTTTCCCTATGCATGAATGACGGACACCATTTACCTCTACTATTTGGCTTAAGTCTTTGGGGTACATATGGGCAACTCAAATCCGCCCGAACCCATCACAACTCATGGCTTTCCGAAGTCATTCTGGTTCACAAACGCTATCCCAGTCTCACTCATAATTCGACACTGGGGCAAAACAGATTCATTTTTTGACCTCGCTACTTGAACTACGCAGTGACCTAAATTCTCGAGGTGGGATAGATAGGCAGTCCGCCTAGGACTCGGTCACATTGTAGGAAGAAAAAAAACACCATTTCTCCGTTCGAACTACGTTCGACCTGATTCCTGACACAACAGGATACGTAAGCACTCCTTGAGCTCGGTCGTACCAATTGAAAAATCTAAGAAAACCCTAAGAAACCTCAGGGATGCAGAATTTTGAGGATGACCTCAGAATCCAGTACGAGAAGCTACACAAGATTCAGCCAATACCGACTCCGAACTGGGGTAGAATTTTGAGGAGACCTCAAAAATTCCCTCCAAGAAAATCAACAGGAGAAGACGATCAACGCAGATCACACACTGGGGGAGAATTTTTTAGAAGACCTGAAAAATTCCATTCAAGACAATCAACAGGAGAAGATGATCGACGTAGATCGGACACTAGTTGAATTTTTTAGGAGACCTCAAAAATTTCTATCAAGAAATCAACAGGAGAAGACGGCCGTCGCAAATCGCACACTGGGCTTAATTTTTTAGAAAGGATCTCAAAAATTTCAATTCAAGGTTCGACACAAGAGATCTCCATGCAACTTAGACCGGGGCAACTTGCTACCCAATCAAATCTCTCAGATGTCTAAAGCACTTCTAGCAAACATCTTTTTTTTTTTCATAAAATCAAAACAAAGTAGGGACACACCTTATGTGACATCCCGAAATCCGCTATATTAGCCTTCAATATCAAAACCACTCTTCAACACGTGATAAGCTACGAAATAACTATGCCAAATCAACATGACGTTGTTAAAAGCGCCCATCAAGATGAAGGAACGCCGCCAAGCATCAAGTCTCTCGATGAAACTAAAGAGACGATCAGTATGCTAGATGAAATGGAAATCAAGTATTCGACGATGACCAGAGATATCAAACAAAGCCTATCTGACGGCACAAACCGAGTCTACGCCAAGTCATTTATGACTTTCCTTGACCATAAGCTGGGACAACTCAATCCACATCAACAAGTATCAGAGGAATCATAAACCATGTCAAACACATGGTTCTCGGTATCATAATTTATGATTTACCAGGAAATGGGACTTTATTACTTGTTTGCCCGCAATTGGGATACTTACGCAACGCCTAATCACCAAAGTAAAATGCTACCCGGTAAAACAAAAAGCTAGTCACTAAGGTGAGATGCTAACCGACAAAATGGGACGCTAATCACCAAGGTAAAACACTAACCAAAAAATGGGGCGTTAGTCATCGAAGTGAGACGCTACCCAATGAAAATGAAACAATCATTTAAATTATTAATCTGCTCTTTTAAATTGGATTATCCGCCTTTAAGACTTTGCAACTAATACATTGCATCCTGATATGTATATTTTAGATTGTGCAGTAGCTTCAAACTGCCACAAAGGCGGCACAATCTAGCCAAAGGGGCACATATTTGTTTGTCCACCTTAGAAAGGGACATATCTGCTCGTTCACCTTATAAATGAACATATATGTGCTCGTCCAACTTAGAAAGGGGCATACTTGCTCGTCCATCTTAGAAAGGGGCGTCTCTTTGTTTGTCCACCTTAGAAAGGGACATGTATGCTTGTCCACCTTAGAAAGGGACATATATGTGCTGATCCACCTTAGAAAGGAACACAGTTGGTTGTCCACCTTAGAAAGGGACATACTTGCTCGTCCACCGTAGAAAGGGATGAATACGTGCTCATCCACCTTAGGAAGGCACTTATATTTGTCTGTCCACCTTAGAAAGGCCAGGAATGCTTTCCTACTTCTACAACGAACGAACGATGCTCTGTTGTTTTACAAAGCCCTTTTAAGACTATTTTTTGCTAAAGTCGCTAGCAAAAGCGACGACGTAGCTACTAACCATTTTTCTCAAGTACAGGTTCGTACGAATACAACTCACAAAACTGGAGAGAGGTATCTGGGTGATTGTCCTAAAACTTGAAGGCATCGGGGTGATAATCCTTCTCAATTGCCAAATGGGAATATATAATGGACAAAACGCCACAACGGCGGCACAATTTGGCCAGAAAAGCCATATTAAAAAGGACGAAGCGCCACAAGGGCGGCATAATCAAGCCAAAGAGGGCTATAGAAGAAAAATATGGCACATCTAACCACGAGGATCACATAAATGGAACAAGATGACATCCGACCACAAGGGTCACAAGGTGAATGGAAAGAACGCATCTGGCCACGAGGGTCATAGATTGGACAAAAAAGACATATTTGACCACAAGGGTCACATAAATGGAACGAGATGACACCCAACCACAAGGTTCATAAGATGAATAAAAAGAACAAATCTGGCCACGAGGGTCATAGATTGGATAAAAAAGACATATTTGACCACAAGGATCACACAATGAATGAACGATAAAGACATATTCGACCAAGAGGGCCACAAGGAGAGAATGACAAAGATATATCAAACCAAGAGGGTCACAATAATTGAGCATAAAGACAAATCCGACCACGAGGGTCACACCAAGGACAAAAGGGCATATCCGACCACAAGGGTCACAACCAATACTACGGATGAAAGAAAGATCACCTGGCCGCAATGGTCATATCTGTCATATGCATGCCCCGAAGGCCATTCATACAAACATTTCCGCGAGGGTCATTCATACAAACATTGCCGCGAAGGCCATTCATACAAACATTGCCAGAATGGCCATTCATCAAAAACAAAGAACACCGCCACAAGGGCCATTTCATTCAAACAAAAATACTACCACAAAGGTCATTCATACAAACTACCACAAAGGTCATCCATTCATACAAACATTGCCGCGAGGGCCATTCATACAAACATTGCCACAAGGGCTATTCATTCAAACAGCAACATGACCACAAGGGCCATTCATTCAAACAAAAACATTGCCACAAGGGCTATTTCATTCAAACAAAATACTGCCACAAGGGCCATTCATCCAAAACAAAGAACACTGGAAAAAGGGTTATTTCATCCAAACAGACAAAAATACCGCCACAAGGGCCATTTCATCCAAACAAAGGCCATCCACATAAACAAGCAACAACCATAAAAGTTGTTCATCAAAGAATCGTGCTCACACCACAAGGGATATTTGAAACGCTGTCAACACATGGAAACAGGTACAAAGCCACCAGCAAGATCAGGTCGACTGAAACAGATCCAAACTCATCGGAGCAACATGAAATTTTTTTCTCGGGAGCGAACCGGGGCACATTACAAAAGAGAGGGGCTGACTCTTCAAGCGAGATTTGATGGACACCTTTCACCAACATCAAACTACACCCCAGTAGAAGGCATGTAGGTAACCGTATCAAAACCACTCTACCAAAAGCACAAGACTCGTTACCTTTGAATTTCGTATTCAGTGTAATCTCCAAACCTACACTGGGGCATCACCGATTTTCTTTGCAAATATAGATGACAACATACTTAAGGTACATGAAATTATGTTCGTGCAAAGACTTAACTATGAGAGTGAAGCATGCCACATCTATACCTAAGAAGTCGCAAGCCTCTATTCTGTACTCGAAAAGTTTTAAAGTCATCTATCTCGAACCAAAGACGACTTCCGCATAAGGAATGCCTTTTTCTACCGATCGAGTCGAACGACATACGGCCCGATTCTCAAGGACAGGGATATGTAGGAAAACTCTATAACAGAGCTTGGTCGTAATCCAAACTTCCCCCAATCAAGTCCCAAGTTCGAGTCTGATAAATTTGACACTGGGTAACTTTGAAAGTTTTCAAAAATTTGAGTCGAATTACAAGTGGCTTGAATTCTCATTCAGCCTGAGATATTTAGGAAATCCAGAGACCAGGATCCAGCCATAATTTTCAAAATCTAATATAGTTTTCACTTAAAAAATGAGTTGAGTTAGTTGGACAAAAATCGGGTTTGTCAAATTTCGTTGCCCAAGGATGGGTTCGCTATCCCCAAATAGTGAAGTGGCAGTTGTTGACACCCAATTTTAAATTAACTAGTCGAGCTTCTTTAATTTCAAACCGAGTAAAAAATAATTTCTAAAATAACTTCTAGTGATATTTCTCCATTTCATTGGCAAAATATCCTAATGTATGTTACGTCTATCATAAATATTAATTATGTCTATTTTTATTGAGTTGAAAATTAATTTATGACAAAAACAAGTGTTTAATTTAGTACATATTTTTAATTGTCAACTAAAACTCATTTATAACTTAATTACCCTGATTAATCAATTTTGCAAATAGTTATTTTACTTTGTTAAGTCAAGAAGCTTAATTAGTCAACTAAATAATTAATTCATCTCAGTCTCTTATTTATTTGGCTATTTTATTAACCTTTGAAGTATAAGAAGGGCTATGTTTTAAAGCTCAATTTTGGCCACAAATCAACCCCCTCAACAGATCACATTTTCTAGCCCAAGTATTCAACCCGGCCCAGCTCTATTAAATCCCAAAAAAAAAAAGCCTTCCACATTTTCATTTTTCATCTTCAGCAAAAACAAACACAAGAACCAAACAAACCCTAACGTTTCAAATCAACCCCCAACGTAAACCCAGCGGGCAATATGCCAAATTAGGATTAGATTTCAAATGCTTTAAGCCTGTGCAGCCTTTGATTCACCATTTTAGCAAGATTTTTAAGGCAATTTGTCTCTTTCTCTGCAAACAAACTGTAACATCTTGCTTTTCCTTCTTTTTTCAATTTCATTTTTGGAATCTGGTCTTCCTTTCCAGAAAGATTCGGATTTAAAATCCTCTTTAATAAAATCAAACGATTTCAAAATTTTGCATTGTCCCACATTGGAGTCAAACCCAAACCTAGGTTTTTGAGGATCTATAAATAGAACCCCATTTCCCATTTATTGGATAAGGTCAATACACCTCCAACAAAGGTTTTTTTACACCCCAAGTTCTGAACTTTTCAATTTCTTGGCTTTAAATAAGAAGATTTCTCTTGTGAGCTGAGTTCTTCAATCATCGGAACGAGTTAAATAATTTTTTGAGTACGAGTTAGTTGTCGTGTTGGTTCAAAGGTGATTCGTAACTCTCGTCGCCCCCGTCGCTGCTCGACAAAAAGGTTTGTTGTACTTGCTGAGTGTGCTACCATGACTTGTCGATTGCTACATTGATTAAAAATGGTGGCTGCATTTCTGGACAAGCTGCTGCTTTCTAGGCTGCTGTATTTTATGAGCTGCTGTGTTATTTGGTTGAGTTGTTGTCACACTCTAAATTGCTGCACTCTTTGAGCAAAATT
The DNA here is from genome assembly GCF_019175385.1 of Lycium barbarum. NCBI lineage: Eukaryota > Viridiplantae > Streptophyta > Magnoliopsida > Solanales > Solanaceae > Lycium > Lycium barbarum. Next base: position 33,500,838 of record NC_083340.1, read on the forward strand.
TTGCTCCTAGTTTATGAAAACAACTGTTGCATTTTGGTTAAACCACTTGAGGAAATCAGCCGCTATCTTTGGCAAACTAGTTGTGCATTTTTGAAGTCTAAAAATGTTGTTGAATGTTGCTTTCCAAGCTGCCACATATTGAAACAAATCACTATTGATTTTTTGCCAAAACAGTGACTGCACTCGAGGAATAGATGCTACACTTGATGGAAACTATCAGTCGCTAAACAGTGACAGCCATATCGAAACAGCAGCCGCACAGTGAGCAAAACTGGCCTTTTTGAAATGAGCAGATTGCTATTCTTGATAAAAAAAATTTAAAAAAACCCAACCGATTTGAACACGATACTATACTTAGGCCAATGAGAAAATTTAATTGGAGGTCATGCCTTGTCCGGAAAAGTTACCCCTCGGTTTAGGCGATGATCTCATAATATAGTAATAAAGTAGTATCCAACAAGTGTTTGGCAAGGCGACTAGAACGATTGACGAGTCACTAGTTCGCAGCCACGATATGTTCCGGAGTCCTTTTCCCTAGATTAAAAAGTAACATGAGTCTGAGCCTCCGTAATCAAAGCTCTCAAAGTTGAATACGAGTCCGAGGGATATTATTATTTATGTTCATAAATGTCACCCTATGGGGTTGCGTATCATTTTGACTAACTACTTTTCTTTCTATTTGTCCGAGGTAAAAATAAAGTGAAGTATCAATGAAATCAAATGCTAATAAAAATGCAGGTCACAATGCCATAAGCCATACCAGAACTTAGACAAATCCGCTCAACTATGGAATGAATCATACAAACCACCTCAGTCAACATAAAGAGTTTATGTAACCTCTTTCTTCCAAGTATCGTAAGCACACTTCATAACTAAGTCTTGTGTCAACAAAGTGTTCCATTTCCTTTCATGTATGAATGCAGCAAGGAGGAATCAGTGCAATGAGTGTAAAGGAATATGCTATGAAGATCACAACAACCATAAGTTGTATCAAATCATGCATAACTTCGTTACCATCAGCAATTCATAATCAAGATCTCATTCGTGCCCTATCACAAGTACACATCCAATTCAAGCCTAATCTCATTATCTGATCACAATATAAATCTCAACGTATTTCCAATTCAACGGTCAATATGGAACATGATCAGCCAATAATATCAAGGTAATGAATACAAGGCAACATGCCACAAGTCATAACACGACTCAGATAAATCACTTAACAACAACAAGGATATATAACCATCTACATCAACCAGAAGAGTATATATTGACTCCTTCTGCCTCATATCACTGCAAATACACCTCCGCTTTCAGTACATATAGTAATAGCAACAAGCCCACATAATCAGAAATCATACCAACCTAGATAATAATCCAACCAAACATCGTGTCTGAAGACCTAATTGTGCTTTCTCCAGTCAATTCTATACAATAGATATATTTCGCTAACCAAAGTCTAACTCAAGTAAGTCGTAACCTACCTCGAATGCAGAACAGGAGCCACGAACTACTCTACACATTTTCAAAACGCCTTAGGACGATGGTAGTCCAATAAATAATGATAGACCATACTGCTAAGTAAGCCACAGACTATCTAATCAAACAAAACAACATTTGGGGAAGAAGACCCAATTACTTCTACCCTTTTCAGTTGGGTGAACCATCACTTAATGGTAAATTTATCATATTCTAAATCCCAACAATCATAATCTTCCAATTTAAAGGTTTCTAATCACTTTTGACAGTTCAAATCAGATTTTAGGCAAAACCCCCAATATGGGTGAAACCCTAAGCCTCAATATATAATTTTCACAATGATTACGAAATTCCCATCCTAGAAGGTGATAACCTACACTTCTAGATGATATAAACAGTAATAAAAATCATATTCCATTATTTCAAATAAGGGTTTCATGAATTTAGGGTTCTAGAGTTTTCACCCACCATTAATGGACCTTAAAACTAAACATAGAAACTTAAAGAATGAAGGTAAAGGAACAAGTAATGGTTAATACTTATCCTCAAGGAGAATTCACCAAAGCTATGAATATTCGCCTATTTCTCTCTTGGAAACTGTTTTTGGAGTTGTAGAACCAATGACTCAAAATTGTCAATATAAAAGTGGGTTTCTATCTCCCGTCGACCGCTGTAGCGGTCACTATGTTCGCTCCAGCGGTCTCGCTGTAGCGGTCTGACCCACTGCTACAGTGGACCTCATTAACTCCCAGTCCTAGCGGTGGCGACTGGTGCCCCGCTGTGACGGACTCGCTGTAGCGGATCCCGTCCGCTGCAACGGTCGCGTCAGAACCAGAAACTATGGTTTTTCACCAAGTTTCCACCCAAAATCCTGACATCAATCCGAGGCCCTACACATACAAACTAGACATGCACACATAAGTAAAAAATCTCTAAGGACTCACCCGTGGCCTCAGAAACCCCAATGGAGTTCTATTCACTAAGTCAACCCCCAACGGAAATAAAACAAGCTTTCAAATAAGTGCACAAAATACTATCACAAGCCTTTCCTTTGAAATTCTAAATATTTAAGTTCTCACTAGACTCACTCCTAGTCTCGAAAATGAACTGCCAGGGGTAAAATGGTCAAAATGCTTCTAATAACCTAATGGGTCGTTACATCAGATACCAATTAAATAATCGTTCTCCTCAAATGAAGAAGGGGAGTACGAAGGCTGACGGTAATACAAGAACTTATGTCATAACCACCCGGAAGCCTTTACGGCAATAAGTAGGCCAAAATACTGCCCTATCACCTCATCACTCAAGCTTCTTTAATTTAGCTCAGCGATCCAATTTTCTCGAATTTCTTTCACAACCGATCCCCGAATATAAGGATTGTTTCTGCTAGAATTCTCTGATTCTATAAACCATACCTCTAATTCTGATACACTTCTTTCACACTTATAAAGTCGTTCATCGCACCACGATTTCCTAGAACACATAAGTACACACCACAAGCTTGAAACCATGACTTACTCTTGCCAGAAAAGAATCCTTGCCCCATCTGAGAACTCTATCTGATTCTGTCAAAACTAATCTTACTCCTAGCTGACTTGGGTAGTCCTAAGTCTTCTTAAAGCTTCAAATCACACTACAAGAAACGTGCCACTGAATACCTCACCAAACCAAACCTGTAAAGAACCATCTAATCACTCTAAAGACCTCTCACAACCATAGTACCTTCTCAATCATTACTAAGCCCCGCCATAAATCATTAAAACTGTCCGAATAACTAACCCCTGGAAGTAAATGCACATCTTCCCCAATACCACCAATAGTCACTCGAATCAACCCAACCTTTCCGAAACCAATCACAGTTCTACCACCCATCTGGGGCGACTAATTCTAGTCCTTTAATATTCTGAAAGTGCCCACTCGAGCTATCCAATTAGTAATACCCACAACATAAAACACTACGACGAATACGGTCTCATCCCCAATGTAACTCTAGTCTTCACGTTATTGGGATTTTCTTTCCTTTAAATCACACTAACTCCTCCATGGAAGAGTGCTACGAAATTACCTAATTGGGTACCACACAACCACTTCCCATAATCCTTAACATGCCAGTTACTCAAAATTTGCTTCTCACTAGTCGTTGATCACGAAAACTCACGAAATTATGTCATATCACTTAGTCCTTTTTCTTGACTCCTTTCCTTCAGCGTACTCAACAACCATATCCCACCTCAAATATGCAAGAAAGCGACACCACAATCCATACTGACCCATGTAATTCTGAAGATGCGCGTCATCCTTACCGATTCTCGATCAACTATACCTTTTCTTGACTTTTCAATTCCCCATTCCAATCAAATCACAATCATCGTCACTGTCTAACCATTCTCAAACCCACTCAATAGAATACCGCAAAATCAGAAGTCTTGCCAACTAACCGAGTCAATCCTAGAGATAGTAGCATGTCACACACTCTACACCCTAAAGTTCCCTTGACGCATTTAAATCTAAAACTGAATACTATCTAGAACCAGTGTATCACATACACCGTCCTACTAATGTACCCACGTACCTCCACCAAGGTACCTTTGCTTAAATCCCCTTAACTCAAAGTCCGAAATGCTCTTTACAACTCGAATTAATTCAAACCTCATCATTAATTCACCACTTCGATGCCTGACTTGTCGAACCAGAACACCCTTAAACATTCACGTGATTATCCCTTTCATTCGATAAAATCACTCGAGTAGTAACACCAGTAGTAGCAGGAACTAGCCGAACTTACACAATAGGTACGAGGCTCTCGACTCAAATCCAATATTATATGCAGCACCCGATAGCTCCTAGAGCACTAAAGCCTATACTTGACCAACACTAGAGTCATTTTATTAATCAACTATTGGTTCCCAGCATAACCAAACATATCAACTAAGCACTGAACCCTTATGTTTATTCTATCGTGTATGCCCGCAACATAATCCTCAAATCAACTAGCTATCGATTCAACGATATCCTTATCATTCCTCTAAAGACAAAGAACCAGTGAACATACCCTTTACTGAAGGACTAGGACCACAACTACCCAAATTCTTAAGTCTCCACTCGTCACAAGTAACATTGTTTCCCGATTTAAAACCGATAACCACTTTTCTGAAAGAACCCACAACCACTACCATATAGACACATTGAAACCCAACTTAACTTTTCACAACCGAATACACAATCCACTCTCATACAACTTGCAACCTTAACCTGACGAGCACATCAGATACCAATTGTTCGCTTCATAATGGCGGAGATTAATCTATCCAATTCCTTCTTCTCACTTGCTAAGCGTTTCACACAAAGTCGTCCTTCATGTCCTTATTCCCAATTTCTATTCTTTATTACTCGCGGTCATTACACTTTTGCCAAAATCCTATGATCCTCACCGAACTTACATTCATGCCATGCACGCCATCATAATACCCTGACGAAGTTGAAACTTATTCCCAGCACCAATCCTATCTCTAACAAATCATACTTGTTAAATCATAAAATCACTTCTGTGACTTCCGAATAACTAATCACTAAAAACACAGGGATCATGCAGTCCCCTGCATTATCACTCCCATCTTTCCAAGAATATCACAAAATAACCGGGTCTAAATCACAACCCACAAAACTGAAGCTTCAATTCATAATTGGTAATTGAATTGGGTCATGGATCCAAATCAAGACAACACATCTCGTACCCTACCATAACACGTCACATACAAACCGTGCGCATAAAAGTTTAGAAAATGAGCTTCCACCATTCGGGGGAAAATAATACAAGGAAATTCAAGTAACAATTGGAATTTACTAGATACCAATTGGAATGAAGCAGCACGAAAGAATGAAAGAATTGAGAGTTCTCTAAATGTCCTATAGCCTTTCACAGATAAATACTGTAACGGTTCGCATTTTCGCGGGCGGGGTTAGCGCTCGGAAAAAGCTACTTCGAAATCGTTGGTACTCTTTCAGACTTTGTTTTAAAAGAGTCGCCACCTAATTTTTAGGAAATTAGGAAAACCAATTTTGAAGGGTTTATTCATACACCGTCAAAAATGATTCTTAATCCAAAGTTCTAGGTAAGGGTTCTGGTGATCCCCTAGGGAAGGTGTTAGGCACCCTAGTATTAAGGATCCATACTATACGGTTGACCTTCGAATTCCAATGTGTGAGTATTTACATGAACTATTTATTTAGTGTTTATTTCCCGCAAAAAAAACTGTCATGCTGCATATCATTTTTTGAAAAGAATTGAATATATTCCCTTTATATATAGGGTATTTAGATTCGGATTTATGATACCCGGGTATAATTAGTTCCTTTTATATATAAGTATAGTAGTTTTTCTATAGGAAAATATAGAAAGTTTATTTATTTATATGTTTTGGGTGAACAAGTTCTATTCATGCTTTACTCACACGTGGACCTGGTTAATCCGTTTAATAAATTTTCAGAATATCCTTACCTAAATTTTTGTAATTATAAGCATAAATTGGACTGTTTTGATTTTTAAGAAGAGAACTCTTTATATTTTGCGCAGTTGATCTTTTAGGAGAAAATGAATTATACTTATGGTCTAAAATCTTGTATATGTTCCCTTACAACGTACTTGCTGTATATATCTATTCTTTATAGAAAAGTCCTAATTTTATTTTAAAAGATAAGATCTTTATTTTAAAATCAATTCTGTTTTAGGAAAAATGTTTTTCTTTATTCGTTGAAATTATGGGCCTTTGCCCAGAAAACATTGACCATGATTTTATTATTCAGAGAAGCCCAAGTGGGTTTTAACCCAAAGAAGCAATTTTATTAGAGTTTTCTTTAAAAAAAAAAAAAAAAAAAAAAAAAAAAAACAAGCTGCGTGAGCTCTGGCCCAAATATGCCTTATTTCTAGCCATTTTAAAATGTAGGCCTTAGCCACATTTATTTGACCACAGATTTATGTAAAACCAAACGGAATTTTAGCCCAAAAAGAGACCTACCTCATTTGTTTTCAAAATACCAAACCGAATGGACTCTAGCCCAAAAACATTTCAATAAAGACAAGTGGGCTATTGCCAGAAACATCAAATTTTTACCAACTCAAAAAACCAGAAAAAGAGATGCTTTCAATAGTTTTAAAGAAAGAAGCCTTTTGCCTAATCTATTAATCCTCTTAATTTTATATCATACGTTTATGTACCTTTTTCCTTTTCCGAAAACCTTTTTTAATTATTTATTAAGACCAGAAAAATAGTTGCTTTCCATTTTAAGCCTTCAAAATCAATATGCATTTTTTCCCAGTTTTTCAAAATAATGTTTAGGTGCTAAAGTCAATATAAACGGCATATGCAACGTTGTACCTAAGATGCCTAATTCACAATATAATGGTTCCAATACTATTTGTGGGTTTTACAAATAATGAATACACTACAAGGCAGCAATATAAGCAAATAGAGAAAATATAATAAAGAAAAGTAAATTGGGGTGTACAAAACCCCAACCATTGTCACCCATGGTTGGGCCTTCATGTCATTTTTACCCATGACTGGGCTTTCAATAGATTAGCTTCCCTTTCCTTTCTTTTAGACTTGACAAACTTGAAAGAATTTCCCTATTAGGCTTTTGACCCAATAGGGTGGCTTTAGCATGCCCAAGTGGTCATGCAGTAGAGAGGGGAAAAACAAAAGACCCCGGTTATTTTATATTTTACTGCTCTTATCATACACATGATATACACACACAATATACACAATGCACTATTGTTTACAAGTCCTATTCTACAACATAAATATGCACATGTACAAGCAACTTATCATATTTATTCATAAGCTCATATGATGTGCATATGTGTTTTCCATGTCCTTAAACTCAAACCCCAAACCTAAGTGGTGGGAGGGCCAAGTCATCACCCCCCCCCCCCTTATTCCTGATGCCGCACAAGTTCCAAGAGGTTTCATGGACCTCCGGCATAGCTGGTCACCAGGGGAAGGCTCAAATTAGACCCTCCTTTCACCTAAACTGCCATCTCAACCAACAATAACCATGGAAGACAAAGATACACATATATACACACATGGCTTAGAATAGATAGGATAGGTCCAATATACATGTACATAGAAAAATTATAAGTCAACGAGAACAGATGAAGACAAGCAGAGAAGAGATGAATTGACTTGAACATGAAAAAGAAAACAATTTGTATGGGCACAGTATGGCCTAGACTAAACTTAAACCAAATAATCACAACAATGAAGTCGTATAGGATCAATACAATTCTTGACAGTATTGAATCAAGTAGATGTGATAAAATATAAAGACACACAAGGATAAGGAAAACCAGCGTCTAAACATGGTACAGTCATAACAGATTTGGCCTTCATAAAGTGCATGTAAAACTATCTAAGTATAATCCTCAAATGAGCCTAGACATTTTATGGACAATTCAAGTAAAGGTTCTTGTCACTTTTTTAGAACTTATATTCCAAAGTCTAGATGATCTTCCTAGAGAATACAGAGAATATATAGAAGGAATCAAACTGTAATCCTAACAGGTATGATATGACAAATCCCAATAGCTAAAAATCAAAACTCTTTTGTTGAAACAACAATTGACTAACATGGTGCCATATTACTTCTCAGTAGAATCTAGTTTGAGACACAAGTAGAAAATGAAAACCAAGCCAAGATCAATTGTGAGAAAACTTCCAAGAGACTTTCAAATCCTAATGGTTCAATGTAGAATAATACAACCGTAGGTACAGCAGTTACACCTTCACACATAACTTAAGCAAGTAGAAAAGCCAAAGTCCCGTGAATGCACAGAAGTTTCACATTTTTTTGAGTTCTGAGTTTGGAATTTTTCAGACCTTTGCTCCTGATTCTATTCTATTGCAGAAAAAGCCAAGTTGAGTTTAAAAGGAGGCATATGATTTATACTGGCCTACTCTTAGTTTTCATCTCTTCAAAATTGGACAAGCACAACATATTCTTAGCTGTTTTTAATGCTGCACAAGGGGAGAATACATCTATCCAACATGACCAAATTAAGTACTTTATCTGCTTAGACGTTTTTAGACTAACGAACTCAGAACACATCTCAAAAAAATGGAAAGAAAACATGACTTGTTGTCCAAAGTATCACAAACAAAGGGTCAAATATTCCCCTAAGACACTACATTTCTGCCTTAAATTGTTGTAAGCTACTAATTTTCATATTTTAAAGGTCCTACTGTTACTTAAATAAGGGAGAAGACATACCATTTTTCACACATTAGTTGGAAACATATCAAATGCACACAGAATTTACATGAAGATCTAACTATGAGCCTAACTGAACCAACTGTTAAAGAACCTGTTACATATTATCATATCATCTTCATAAAACTCTTTGCCTTGTTTTCAAAATAAACAGTATTCTCTTTTGAAAAAGATTTTCTCTTTCCAGTTTTATTACATTTTTTCAAATCATCAGTCATCATCTAAACTAGTCTAACCCCTTTCCTTAAGACACATCAAAACAAATACAGCAAAGACAGGATATCAATCCTAGTGAACAACTAGTAAATGCACAAGTAATTTCATTTTTTAGGATCCAATGAACTTAAAAAAATGGCAAGAAAACACCAAATGTGTAAAGGTAGGAGGTTGTACCCCATAAGCTATGAAGAATGCAATGACAATCTCTTATTTGGGAAGAAAGATACTATTGCTTGACCCTTTCTCAATTCTCTCCTAAGATGTCTTTAAAAGGCCTTCCCCATCTAGCCAAGTGGTTTTCAACCCCAATAGCTACACTTTTGATCCCTTTTGTTACCCCTTTAACATATACCAAAAGAAGACTGGACAGTTCTCAGAGCAAAACCAAATTTTCTCTTAAGTTTTCAACGGTTGTTTTCCCTCTTTTCCTATCCTTTTATCCTATTCTTTAACTTAGACTAGAATTATAGGGTCTTTCCTATTTTTTTTCATCTTTTGCCTAGACAGTCCAGGACCATAAATTATCATCACCACATCATTCACTTATGCACACAGAAAAGAGAACAAAATTCAATATCTCAAAACAAAAGCCTCAGTCCCCAAACTGTTTAAGACTGGACAAATCAAAACAAAATTTCTTCATTTCACTCTTCTTTTAATATTTCAAACTTGTTAAATTTTGACACTTAGGATCCTTTTACCAAATTAAAACCTATACATGAATGAGGTGCAACACATATGCAAGATATATGGTAAATCAATCCACTCTCATGGCAAATTTACTTCATCATTTGGATAAAACAACTAATGAGGATAGGACTGACAACAAGAGATCAAAGATAGCAAGACAGACTTCCCTCCTAAACAACTATCTCCTTCCATTATTATACCTTTTAATTCCAACATAATCACTATCCAAGTTACAGGTTTGACAGCCATCTTGTTAGTTAGTTACTAATTAGATTAACTCTAATTAATCTTCAAATGGGAACTTAGTCCTACATTTCTAAAGTTAATCATTTACTTTCATTTTCCCTTTTACTAGACTCTGAACATTTAGGAATAGATCACTTCCAGGTGAAGGACTTATGGCATGGTCTACACAAAGCAAGTTATGAACACCATATGTTTAGGCAACAAGTTCAGACAAGAAGCCAAGCCTTGATCAAACCAAAGGGGAAACACAATTCACACTCAAATACCTTGATCATAATGGTTCTAGGATTTGCTATAAGTCATGGACAATTAGCAAACATTTGCCACAAGTCATAGACAATTACACACCAGCTGACCTACATTAGGTGAGGACATGATCACAAACCTTGCTATTAACAGTCAGTCATCCCACAATTTCAAGCTGAACTTGATTCCCTTTTAATCTTAAAATTAATTGACAAAATAAACAAGCCATTAATTTATCTTTCCTTAACTCTATTCCATGTGAGCAAGATTATTTAAGAGGGAAGCAAAGGAAAAATAAAATAATCCACTGTTACATCTTCTAGGAATCAACAAGCAGATTCATCTTATATTTAAGTATTTATTCATTTTAAAATAAGAGAACACACCAGGAACTGTATCCAAACCAATTTGTTAAACCAAACCATATATAGTTAACAAGATCCTGATAAGAGACTTTGTTTCACAAGAGAGAGTGTTCATGACTAACTAGTAAGAATATGTGATTTAAAATTAGAAGCACAAGCACACATTGCAGGAAGTCCATTCATATTCATCCAAACCAACACATAAACTGCCTTATTCCCTTTAAACAACACCTAGGATTAGACTTCACTACATTGATCCTACTTAAGATTATAATTAATAAACTAATGTGACTTTAATAAGGAACGAAGGAAGAAAGGGGAAAAACATGAAACTTTTAAAGTACTTCAACCACATCCTTTACAGCAAACATAGGAACACTAGAATCACATGAACAAACAAACCAATAGGGGGTTCAAGCAGCCTAATTCCTAAATGAGTTCCACCACAAGCATTCACATTAATTCTACTATATTCACCTGAAACAAGTCCATAAGCTAAGCACAGAACTAAATAAGACAACCCCTTAGCAGTAGGAAACACAATTAACATGTATCAATCACAAACAAACCAACTTGAATAATATAAATACACTTAGACTAGGCAAAACTATAAATAACAAAATAAAATGAATAAGGAATTACCTTTTGTGTGCGCAACCAAGAAAAGAATGAATTTGGGAGCTTTTGTGCTTCCAAACCTCAACAACTCAGCCACACACAAAAAATAAATGAAGTAAAACTATTTTGAATGAGAAAACCCCAACTGTTTCAACCAAGGGTTTTTTTAAAAAAAAAAAAAAAAAAACTTTTACTAAGAAGCTTTTTGAAAAGATCTAAAAATTTTCCAACTTCTTTTTTCCTTCAAATTATTTATTTCGTCTCTACTCTTTTTTTTTCCGACCTTAATAAAAACTCCCTTTTTTGTACGAGGGTTGGGGTTCTATTTATAGAAACCCAAAAGTTTAACTAAAACTTAACAACAACGATGTAGGATAAACCCTTTTCCGCAATCAAAACTCAGTAAACAACGATCCAACAGCCCAGATCTAAGGCGTAGCCAAACATGCGGTCAGATCTGACCCAACAGCCACGCACCAATAGTAAAAATGCGAAAATAACAAACAATATAACTTAAAAGAAAAAGAGAAACACGATTTTGACTAAGAAATCTAAAAAAATAAGTAGAATAAGGACGGACTCATTACCATATTTGTGTAAAAGAATACAAAATCGAGCAGTACTTTTAATATTTTCACCCAATAAGCATGTAATAGCTGTGTATGTCAAGAAATCTCTGTAAATATGCCATTTTTGGTAGAGAAAGGCGAGGGAAATCAAAGGCGCCTGCTAGAGCTTACACGAGAAAGGGAAGAGAGAGAATCAGGTAGGGGTGGGGTTAATTTGAAAAAGGAAATAAAAATGAAATAAGGGTGGGGGTTAATTCTTATTCATTAAACGAATTGGGCCGGGTCTCAGCCTGATCTTGGGCAAGACTCGGTCCAAAATGATGAATATTAATTAAAAGGGCCTAAGTGTATATGTTTACACCAAGTGTATATATATATATATATATACACACTTGGTGTATACATATGTATATCTAGTACATACAAACAAATAATTAGAAAAAATATTAAAATTGAAGAAGTTTTAATTATAGGAAAAATTAGACCGTAATTATTTTATTAAACTAATTTAAAAAGTCAGCCAAATTGTTAATGGGCCTAAAATGGTCTTAATTAACCTGGCATGACTATTTCAATTATGGCCTTTTTGTCCTAATTAGCAATTTTTGAAATTAAATTAAACCGATTATTTCAAATAAAATATTAACAGGTTGATTTTGCAAAATAACTCTAATTTCTTTAAATCATGAACTGATTAATTTAATTGTGGCCAAGGAAAAAAATATATTTATAAAAAGGATCAATTTTTGCAATAATTATCACTTAATTAATTAATTGCCTAATTAAAACATTTATGGGCAATTATGCATATTTTTGACAAATCCTGCAAACTATATAAAAATCAGAAGTTCAGAGGGTTAAATGATTAACTACTTAAATTATTTAAATTACTCAAACATTTAAAAATTAAAAAATAGAATAAAGTATTTGCAAAATTTTGACTTCTTGACAATTTTAAATAATCAAATAAATAAAACCCTTGTTCTCTCTTTCTTTTCTTTTCTTTTCTTAAATTAAATTTAAAAAAATCTCATAAAATATCATGAAAATATTCATTAATTTCTAAATGAATTTGTGATGCAAGAAAATATCTTTTATTAATTTAAGGGAATAAAATATTGACCCGGACAATTTATAAAAATTATTTAAAGCTTTCAAAATTGCTCAGCTCATTTATTTAATATCCGGGGACTCTGAGTGATTGAAATAAATTGCGGGAAGTACGGAGCTCATCGTACCGATCCGCAAGACTCTACTAGACATGCTCTTATACTTGTACGATCAGTAACCTAGGGCTCTTACACCAACTTGTCACGACCCACAATTCGTGAATCGTGATGGCACCTACACTGTCCCCCCAGGTACGCAAATCATTCCCAAATCATTTTAATCATTTATAAGAATTATGAGGAAATTGACAATAACTTAGCTAACAAATTCGAATCATATAGATAATAAGTATGGAAGTAATAACAACTCCAAAGTCTGGTTTGGACTAGTACAAGAGTCATTATTTCGAGATACAAGTATGATATGAAGTAAAAATCTCAAGTATAACAATATTGTCTTAAGAATACAAAATAGACAATTATATACAAAAAAGAGTCTCCGGGTTGCAGATCTAGCCAAAGCTCACCCTGGAATCTCTGTCAAATAGACTCGAATCACTTTCGATGATACGAGCTGGAACTAATAACAAACTCTGCACTCAAAAGAAGAGTACAACAAGAGTAGCATCAGTACAAACAACAAGTACTGAGTAAGTATCATAGGCCGACTAAGATTAGTTTACACATATAAGCACAAAATCAACAAGCAGGTAAACACATAATACTCAAATCAAGTCACAGAATATCCCATAAACGAATCACCACCTAAGATGAAGCTTCTAAACCACAAGTCTGCCTTATCACAATAATCTCAATCATCAATAATCACAACCCAAGTTCTGACCTAGGCAAAGTCACTACCCAGCCATCTAACCCAGTCCATAATCCGATCCATGCCACCACAATAATACGAACCGACCATACCAAATCAGAAATAAAGAGTCGTATGATTGATGCATGATAATATGTAATGATGTGCAATAAAATGCACTGGCCAAATACCTCAAACCTAAACACACATGCTAATGGTATTGTTTGCCCAATAGTCATAACCTGCAGGGGACCCATGGTGTCCATGTACCACTCGCTCCGGAACTAACCTCGGATCAAGCCCATAACTAGCCTACATCCTCACCCCCTGTCAAATGTGCCATATGTGTGTGTGTATATATATATATATATATATATATATATATATATATATATATATATATATATATATATAATCCTCACCCCCTGTCAGATGTGCCTTTTAAACATATAGTTTATGCAAGAATAAGTATTCAAATATGGTTCAAGTCTAGAACCCCGAGATGAAACATTAGCTCAAAAGTAAGCATGATCAATCAATGAAATCAAATGCCAATAAAAATGTAGGTCACAATGCCATAAGCCATACCAGGACTTAGATAAATCCGCTAAACTATGGAATGAATAATACAAACCATCTCAGTCAACATAAAGAGTCTATGTCACCTCTTTCTTCCAAGTATCGCAAGCACACCTTATAACTAAGTCTTGTGTCATCAAAGTGTTCCATTTCCTTTCATGTATGAATGTATGAATGCAGGAATGAGGAATCGGTGCAATAAGTGTAAAGGAATATGCTATGAAGATCATAACCACCATAAGTTGTATTAAATCTTCCATAACTTCGTTACCATCAGCAATTCATAATCAAGATCTCATTCGTGTCTTATCACAAGTACCAATCCAATTCAAGCCTAATCTCATTATCTGATCACAATATAAATCTCAACGTATTTCCAATTCAACGGTCAATATAAAACATGATCAGCCAATAATATCAAGGTCAATGAATACAAGGCATCATGCCACAAGTCATAACAAGACTCAGATAAATCACTCAACAACATCAAGGATATGTAACCATCTACATCAACAAGAAGAGTATATATTGACTCCTTCCTCCTTATATCACAGCAAATACACCTCCGGTTTCAGTACATAAAGTAATGGCGATAAGCCCACATAATCAGAAATCATACCAACCTAGATAATAATCCAACCAAACACCGTGTCCAAAGACCTAATCATGCTTTTTCCAGTCAATTCTATACAATATATACGTTTCGCTAATCAAAGTCTAACTAAAGTAAGACGTAACCTACTTGAATGCAAAATAGGAGCCACGAACTACTCCACACGAGCCTTCTATTTTTGAAATACCTCAAAACGATGGTAGTCCAGTAAATAACGATAGATCATAATGCTAAGTAAGCCACAGACTATCTAATCAAACAAAACAACAATTGTGGAAGAAGACTCAATTACTTCTACCCTTTTCAATTGGGTGATCCATTACTTAATGGTAAATTTATCATATTCTCAATCCCAACAATCATAATCTTCCAATTTAAAAGTTTCTAGTCACTTTAGACCCTTCAAATCAGATTTTAGGCAAAACCCCCAATTTGGGTGAAACCCTAAGTCTCAATATATAATTTTCACAATAATTACGAAATTCCCATCCTAGAAGGTGATAACCTACACTTCTAGAAGATATAAACAGTAATATAAATCATATTCCAAAGTTTCAAATAAGGGTTTCATGAATTTAGGGTTCTAGAGCTTTCACCCACCATTAATGGATCTTAAAACTAACCACAAAAACTTAAAGAATGAAGGTAAAGGAACAAGTAATGGTTAAGACTGACCCTCAAGAAGAATCCACCAAAGCCATAGAATATTCGGCTTTTTCTCTCTTGGAAACTGTTTTTGGAGTTATGGGACCAATGACTCGAAATTGTCAATATAAGAGTAGGTTTTTGCCTCCCGTCGACCGCTGCAGCTGTCACTATGCTCGTTGTAGCGGTCTGACCCACTGCTATAGCGGACCTCTTTAACCCCTAATCCTCGAGGTGGCAACTGGCACCCCGCTGATATATATATATATATATATATATATATATATATATATATATATATATATATATATATATATATATATATATATATATATATATATGTTTCACATGCTCATGTCCAGCTTACAGTTTCAATTTCAGATTTCTTCATGTATCCATGTTATTAATTTGGGTTGCCCAATCCTCGAGCACCCCACTTACAATTTTTTTCATTCAGTTTCAGTTACAACTATTTTATTTCATGTGCCATGCTTTGTTATTTCATTCAGTTGCTTTACATACCACTACAATTCAAGTGTACTGACGTCCCCTTTTATTGTCTGGGGACCTGCATTTCACGATATAGATTTACAGGATGACGGATCAGCTCGTTAGGACTTTGCTCATATCAGCTATTAGTGAGCCTCATTCTATTCGGGGTGTTATCTTTATTTTACTTTCATGTTAGTTATGCAGTTAAGATATGCCGGGAGCCTTGTCCTGATAAATAGTTTAGTAGTCAGACTCATGTCAGAGGTCTCATAGATCAGATTAGTCAGTTATGTCATGTCAGATATTCAGTTGGGTCAGCGTTATTGGCTATAACCCTATATTTTATTTCCGCATTCATGATATAATATATTTTCAGACTTATGATTGTTTAATCTCGTGTTTTACTCTCATCACGCATATTTATATTATATTCTTCATCAGTACATGCCCCATGTTTATTCAGCAAGCCATGTGATTTGTTCGGTCACATGCAGCAAGGCACCGAGTGTCATGTTATGCCCAGGCTATGGTTATGGGGCATGACAACTATGGTGTCACTCACACTCGATGAGGTTTACTACTTCTTCCTTTTCTGAATGTTTTCTTATTAATATGAATATGAGCAAAATCTAAGCAATACAAGCATTCACATTCAAACAAGTAACCAATCAAATCGTGTTATTCAATCACTTTCGAACATTCTGATCAAACTGAGTAAGCATATGCACATGAAATTGTGCTTCACGCAGTTATTCTAAACATGTAAGTTAATGGTTTAAGCATTGGAATTCATATGGTCACTAAAATTTTCAAATATGTAGGTTTGAATTTTAATTTGCACTCAAGAAATATGTCAGGCATCTAGTAGGCACATTCTAATCTGAACCTTGACTTAGGAAAGTAATATCAACTTACCTCAAATCAACTGTCATGGTCCTTAATCAACGAAATTGCGTATTCAACCCTTCAAAATCTACAATTAAATAGTTAAAATTGTCAATCATCCAACTACTTATTCAACCCAACAATTGAGTTTTGTTTGTTCATTAATGGCTTCATATTGTTTTCACCCACAGACTCCATCCATTTTATAATCTAAACATCGTTATACGCATGAATTTGCTACTTTTAATAGTAGGAATTAACAAGACTCATCTTGGAAATGTCTCTACAAACCCTAGTTTTGGGCCTTGAAACCTCTTTTAATTTTGGGAGAAGACCTAGAATTTTAACTTTGATAGGCGTTAAATGATGTTAATCCAATGTTTTTAACTTGAGTCTATGATAGAAATTTTACCTTGGTTCGATTGGTGAAATTACCCTTAGTCGTTTTTCCTCTCTAAGGCTCTCTAAAATTGTAGGAATATATGAGTTTGTCTCTCCCCAGGTCCTTTTATATATATTCTATGAAAATCAGGACTCAGGAATACCCCGTGCATCGCATATGTGTCACACAAGAAAAATCTGCACAACCATATCACCAGTTGTAACGACCCTTCCAGTCGTTATGGGAAATTAGGACTTCGTTGGGAATTAGGCCACGGGTGGATTCGTAGGACGTCTTTTTGTATACGGGTATGTTTGTTTTGTGTTTCTGAGGCCTTGGATGAAATGTGGCGTGATAGGGGAAAAAACTGGACAAAAGCCGAGCTCACTGCCCAAAACGTACCGCTGTGGCTGTCGGAGTACCGCTATGGCGGTACCGCTGCCAACGGCCATCCATTTTCCTTGGTGGCCACTGTAGCGGGCAGTGTACCGCTATGGCGGCACCGCTATAGCGGTGGATGGACCGCCATAGCGATCACAGTGGATTCTTGGGGGGTCGCTATAGCAATCACTTGACCGCTATAGCGGTACCGCTGCAGCAGCGTGATGACCGCTCTAGCTGTACCGCTACAACGGCGTGATGACCGCTGTAGCGGTCGACGTAAAACAGTAGCCCGAATTTTATATACTCAATTTTCTTTTCTCTTTTCACAAAGCACCAAGACACTTCCCAACAAGCACCTAGAGAGATTTTTCAAGCTAGGGCAAGATAACTTTGAGAGGTAAGTTCCTTTGATTTCTATTCTATCATTCCATTCTCCTTCATTATTGTAATCCTCTTCATGGTTCATTAATGGTGAAATTGAAATAGAAACCCTAGAATGTTAATAAAGCTTCTAAACTTGACGGGTTATGGTTATTATCGCTTAGTTATCATCTAAATGCATTGGTTAGTTGCTTTTGATCATAAATTGAATGTTTAGAGACATAAACTAAGTGATTGGAGACCTAGGGTTCTATAAAAATGGTGTTTTTACCATAAAAACTGCTTCTAATGGGAATATTTGATAGAATGTTGTTATAAATTGATGATTAATGCATACTAAGGGCCTTGATAGGTTGTTTATCACCTAGAAAATCATCCACCCTTGGAATGGGGTAAGGGAAGGGTATTCTTGCTTGTTTTTTGAGTAATTGTGACTCATTGAGCCTTCTATTTCTAGACTTTGAGCATTCTGAGGCTTTAAGGAAAGGAAAGGTTGTAGCAGAGTGACCTGCGTTATTCCAGCTCTACTTTGAGGTAGGTTACGGTCTACTTGAGTTAGACTTTGGTTAGTTGATTGTATGTTTTGTGATTTCCTTAGGAGAAAGTATGTTTAGTTTTCATGCATGATATTGTGTGGTTAAACTCCTATGTAAATGCGAATTGAGTGTTTATGTAGGCTTCGTGTCATTATTCCTGTGTGATTGAATCTACAGTGGATGTATTGTGATGAGAAGCTAATATAATCTTCTCGATGGTATTGTGACATGAAATGATGAGTTGAGTATTGATACTAAAAGGTAAGAAACACTATTCTGTAAGAGGTATGGAAAGGCACATATGTGACCTAGATTATGAGCTCGTGGTCCGAGGATAGTTCCAGAAACGAGAGGTACATTGATATGTCCCGCGTCCGAGGGTCGTTCCGGAGCGGAGGTTTGTGCTAGGGTCCGAGGAGTGGATCCGGAACGAGTGGTACATGGACACCATGGGTCCCCTACAGGTCATGACTACTGAGCTATGACATCAGATAGCATGTATGTACAGCGAGTGAGGTTATCGTGGTAAATTTACTTCCGTTGCGGCTTACGCGATTGTGATTCTTGACATCTTGGTGATTTGATTTGTAATATCCTTGGTTGACTTGTTGTTGGATTATTAATATTCGTGTCTGTTGACTGGCTTGTTTATTCTATTGATTTTATGAAATATGCATAATACTAATCTTAGTCGGCCTATGATACCTACCGGTACATAGTGTTTGTACTGATACTACCTTGCTGCATTTTTTTAGTGCAGATTGTGATACAGAGACCGCTATTCGTCCTCACATCTAGCGTGGAGGATATTTGCTGACAGATTTTAGGGTGAGCTTCTTCCCATGCTAGGCCGCCCGAAGATCTTCTTGCTAAGATGTCTTTTCGTACTCTGGATATTATGGTTACTTATTTGTTAGACTTCAGCTCTTAGACATATTTTAGGTTAGAGTTTTGTACGATGACCTTCGGATTTTGGGGATTTGTAATAGTTAGAACTTCCGCACTTATTTCAGTATTTTATGGCATGACATACTTCCTTTATTTGATGTTTGAATGAGTAATAACAGATTAGCTTAGTTAATATAAAACCGGATTTGAATGGATAGATGTCTTGTATGTTGGTTCGCCCATTAGGATTTAGTTAGGTGTCAGTCATAGCAGGTTGGGTCGTGACACCAGCCAAATGGGATTTTCCTCAGGTATTGTGCAATGCACAGCCATAGCGCCACAACATTGGAATAATTCTGTATTATCCTCCTATGCACACTTGCACTAACAATGATAAATTTAAGGGATAAGGACACAATTGGCCATCCGGGTGAAACTATTGACACCCGGTGGCCCAAGCATTTTAAAGGTCATTTTTTAGTGTTTTCAAAATAATTTCATTTTCTAGCCATTTTTCAACTAATTCTAACATATGTATATAAATTGTATCATTCTTGTATAGAATATGTTTCACTACTGTATATGTATAGAAAATGTATATTACGCATAGAAACTATATCATTATTGTATAGATAATGTATCACTACTGTATATGTATAAAGAAAATACATCACACGTATAAAAATTGTATCATTATCGTATAGAATATGTATCCCTAAAGTATACGTATAGAAAATATATCATTGTTATATAATTTGTGTGTAATAAATGTATAATTTATGTTTAATAAATATATAATTTATACTTACTAATTATACACATATTATACATTTTTCTATACATATATTGTAGTGATACATATTCTATACAACAATGATACAGTTTTTGAAGGCTCAATATGAATTTTTTTTCGTTGATCTTTAGTGGTGACTAAAGTCGCGGTAAATACTCCTGTTCTTTTTGCAGCGAACCTTTTAGTGACGACTGACGACTTTTCGATCTGTTGTGGCGACTTTCAGCGAACCGTTTAGTGCCGATTTTTTTATCTTTTGTGGCGATTTTAAGGTCAATTTTTTGTTTGTTTGTAGTGAATGGGCTGCGCGGTCGAAGGGCCATTTCACTGTATTAAGCTCAAAATGGGACCTTTTGAGTCTTTTTTTTGTTGTTGTGGCCTCTTAATGTCCTTTTCCCTTAATATATTGATCTGTAATTAATAAGATACATTATTCAAGTGTGTGATGAATAAATTTAAAGCTAATGGACAAATGTATGTTTGTAATCACCTAATTATACAATGAAATAAGTTAATATTAACAATCTAGCGATAGTTGCATTACAATAATGTAATGTGGAAATACGATAAATGAATGAAGTTTTAGTTTGATAGTTCAGAGTTCGATGCTTATAAGGACTCGTGTTTAAATCCAACAAAAGTATATGCGGAGTCGATTCTTTATATGATCACTCAATTTAAGAAAATTACTTAATAAAGCCATTTTTTTTTGTTCCTCATATGATCATTAAAGTTTATACATTTGCCTTACAAAGTAACAAAGGCCAAAAGTCACTTTAAAATAAAAAATAAAAAAGGGCCAAAGTAGTCTCTTAAGTTTGGACTTTGAGTTAAAACATCCCTTATTTCTTAACACCGGACAATAATTGTCCTCCAACTCTTTCTTACTTCGTAAATTAAATTGTGTTCGTTGTATAGGTAAGTTCATAATACAGATTAAAAAAAAAACAAATCATAATGTTTAAAAGTAAAAGGAAGAGTGTTAATGTAGAGAGTAAAATAGGTACTAAAAATTTTAAATGAGATAAAGGGAGGAACAACTACTGTTCGAAGTTGCGAGAGCTATTTAATTTTTTTTAGCAGGGTTGGAGGGGGGAAATAATTTTCACTCAAATAATATTACAAGATTGACAAAAATAATATTTGAAAACTTTAAAAAAGTTTAGTAAATCATAATGATGACATATTATGATATAGAATCTCCTTATTTTATGTGATGATGAATAATTTATATTATTATGATGATGTCCTTCAATATGCATCTATGTTTTTTTCTTTACGAAAATCCTTTATGATTAATCTTTATACATGAATTTTTTTTCCTATTAGGACCTAGTTTTTTTGTTTGAAGGAATTCATCGTCTTCCTTATTAGTTAAATGTCCTGGCAATAATTTCTATCGTAGAAGAAACTAACAACAAATTTAAGTTATTTTGTCAAAATAAAGATTACTCATAAAATGAATAAATCTATTGTTGAACTCCTTAGATTCCAAACAAATAGAGTACATATGCTATTTCATATTCTTTTTTTAGTAGTGATAAAATGAAAAGGTTTTTTTTTTCATATCTAAAGTTATTAGTCACAATGTTTTGTGTGTTTCGTTACTTTTAATACCACAATTAAAGTTGAATTAAAATTGTACTATTTTGTATCATTAAAAGGTTGTTAGTGTTTTATGTTAAAGAATAAGGACTATTTTAATTGAAAATTCAAACTTAAGGACAACTTTGACTTTTAGCCTTTGTTATTTTGTAAGGCAAATGTATTAACTTTAATGACCATATGAGAAATAAAAAATAGATAAATAATTTTATTAGATAATTTATTTAAGTTGAGTGATCATTTGAGGAATTGACTCAGAGTATGCAATATGTCTCTGTTGGTTATCTCCTTCGTGCTTTATTCCTTGCAATTTCATCAAGTAGCGTATATTTCTACTATATAGAAACATGAGTGGATCGTCGTCCACCCCAGGGACCCACTCATGTTTCTATACAGTAGAGTAGAATTATTTATTTTTTTAAAAATAAGGGCCCACTAGGCCCACTCTTCTATGATTAAAAAAACGTTAAGGGCCCACCCTTCTATAATAGTAGAAACAAAAAATAAAAAAAATTAAGATGGAGCCCACGTGAAGAATTAGGAGACAATTGTAAAAAAAAAAAAAAAATTGGGTCCACGTGAAGAAGTACGAGATAATTGCAACAACAAAAAAAATAGGACATTTAAATAATGATGATAAGTTCAGAAATAGTAAAGGTACGCTTAGAGAAAACTCAAAGAAGAGAAATTCAGGGAAAAAAATAACGATTTAAATTGAACACAGAAACCGCTAAAGAAGTCATAAAACCAAAACATTTAAAACTTAAGTTTAGACATATACGTCTCACACAAATACTGAGGAATAACATCAAGAAGACGAAATATAAACGGTCTTGGATAATAGTAAATTATAAAATAAAATAAAAATTAAGGTGGGGCCCACTCTTCTATGATAGTAGAAAATGAAAAGAAAAATTAAGGTGAAGTCCGCTCTTCTATGGTAGTAGAAATTAAAAAAAAAAATTAACGTGGGGCTTACTCTTCTATAGTAGTAGAGATAAAGAAAAATTAAGGTGGGGTCCACGTGAAGAATTAGGAGACAATTGCAAAAAAAAGGGGTGGGGCCCACGTGAAGATGTAGGAGACAATTGTAAATTTAACGTGGGATTCACGTGAAGAAGTAGGAGAAAATTGCAACAAAAAAAAGACATTTAAATAATGATAATAAGTTTAGAAAATGGTAAAGGCCGTCGTCCACCCCAGGGACCCACTCATGTTTCTATATAGTAGAATTTAAAAAAAAAACAAAAGGGCCCACTAGGGCCCACTCTTCTATAATAGTAGAAAATAAAAAGAAAAATTAAGGTGAGGCCCACTCTTCTATGATAGTAGAAATTAAACATTTTTTTGCGCGGATTGCCCTTCTTTTGGGGTGGTCTTTAAATTATGCCCCTCATATTGCTGGTCTTTAGTTTTTGTCCTTCGCGTTGCAACCCTGAGTGTTCACGCAGGAATCATGAGATTATGGGTTCGAACCCCCGCTCAAGCATAAATTAAAAAATAAATTACAAGGCAAGGTTTGGGTCGCGTGTATACCGGACCTAGCATACACTTGTTAAGGAATTACCAAAGTTATGCCGGACCCGGCATACTCATGCCTTATGGGTAGACTTGGCATAAGTATGCCGGGTCCGGCATAATTTGGTAATTCCTTAACAAGTTTATGCTGGGTCCGGCATACTTATGGGCAAACTTTTAATGGGCAAACTTTTAGTTAAGCCTTAACTAAAAGTCTTTTCCTAATTATGCCTTATGGGGCAGACTTTTAATTAAGGCACAACTAAAAGTATGCCTCATAAGACATAACTAAAAGTATGCCCCATAAGGCGAAACTTTTCCTTAAGGCATAACTAAAAGTTTGCCCATAAGTATGCCGGACCCAGCATAAACTTGTGAAGGAATTACCAAAGTTATGTCGAACCCGGCATACTTATGCCAAGTCTTCCCATAAGGTATAAGTACGCCGGGCCCGGCATAACTTTGGTAATTCCTTCACAAGTTTATGCCGGTGGGGGCATAGCGAAATTTAAACTCTATCTTGCGAATTTTTTTAAAATTTTTGACTGAGTGGGGGTTTGAACCTGGAACAAATGGATTTTAGCGAAGGGCAATATTTAAAGATTTCAAGTATGAGGGGTAAAATTTAAAGACCACCCCAAAAGAAGGGAAATTCTGCGAATTGCTCGAAATTAAAAAAGAAAACAAATTTAAGGTGGGGCCCACTCTTCTATAGTAGTAGAGATAAAAAAAATTAAGGTGGGGTCCACGTGAAGAATTAGGAGACAATTGCCAAAAAAAAGGGCAGGGCCCATGTGAAGATGTAGGAGACAATTGTAAAAAAAAAAACGTGGGATCCACGTGATGAAGTAGGAGAAAATTGCAACAAAAAAAGGACATTTAAATAATGATAATAAATTCAGAAAATGGTAAATGTACGCTTAGAGAAATTCAGGAAAAAAAATAACGATTTAAATTGAACACATAAACCGCTAAAGAAATCATAAACCAAAAGATTTAAAATTTATACCTCTTGATATAAGTTTAGACACATACGTCTCACACAAATAACGAGGAATAGCATCAACAAGACGAAATATAAACGGTCAAGAAATGTATGCACGTATGTTCTTAAAATGATGAAGTTGATCTATACTTAAAAATTTAAGACTACAGCAGATGTTGACACATGAAAAGGTTTTTCAGTGTTGTTGAGTAGAAAGAGATGATGGCATGAAACTCGATAGGAGAAGGTGTATTTCAAATCTTTCAATTGGAGAACCAAACCAGAAAAGTCATATACGGGAGAAGCGGACTACATTTTCAGTTAATTGAATTATAATACTTTTTATAATAAACATTTCATAATTATATTACCATAAATTTTTGTAAACTTTGTATTTGTAGCAAACACTAATATAATAAAGTTTTGGATACAGAGCACAAACTACAATGTTATACATTAATTGTGTATGAACATAGTATGTATGTGTGTGTGTGTGTGTGTGTATGTGTGTGTGTGTGTGTGTGTGTGTGTATGTGTGTGTGTGTGTGTGTGTGTATATATATATGCATAAAAACAGTGCAAACTTATGGATGTTTATTAGCAATATAAAATATATATCACTGTCCAAACACAACTATATATACATAAATACACTATAATCTAAAGTGTTGGGCCCGTGCTGCGCACGGGCATACGCCATCTAGTTCTATTATATATAAGTGCCTTAAGAGGACTAACACAACATTGAATACTTGTACTATAAGCTATATAAATCGTACACTTTAACAAAATAATAAATACTTGTACCAAAAGTTATATAAATTGTACACTTTAACCAACTACTTCTTTATCCCACGTGGACTTATATTATAGTACTGAATATTTATTCTCTTCTCATGTACTCCCTTCGTTCAATTTTACTTTTCCACTTTGGACTTTTCACATTGGTTAAGAAATAATAAATAAAGTGCATATATAGGCACTTATATATAATAGAAACTAGATAGAAGCTATATAAATTGTACACTTTAACACAAAAATTGAATACTTGTACCAAAAATTATATAAATTGTACACTTTAACCAACTACTTCTTTGTCCACATGGACTTATGTCATAATACTAAATATTTATTCTCTTCTCACGTACTCCCTCCGTTCACTTTCACTTGTCCACTTTGGACTTTTCACGTTGTTTAAGAAATAATAAATAAAGTGCATAATTTACCAATGTAAGCACTTATATATAATAGAAACTAGATAGAAGTTATGTAAATTGTACACTTTAACACAAAAAATGAATACTTGTATCAAAAGTTATATAATTTGTATACTTTAACCAACTACTTCTTTATTCCACGTGGACTTATATCATAGTACTGAATATTTATTCACTTTTCAGGTACTCCCTCCGTTCACTTTTACTTGTCCACTTTGGACTTTTCACGATGTTTAAGAAATGATAAATAAAGTGCATAATTTACCAATGTACCCATATTAATTAGTGCATATTTTTATTAGATTTGAAAAATGATTTGAAGTGAGCAATTAATACTATGAGTAAAAAAAAACAAAAAAATTATCTTATCTTGATATGCTAAAAGTGACAAGTAAAAGTGAAAATTTATTTTTGAAATACTGGACAAGTAAAAGTGAACGGAGGGAGTATACACGTATACACTTCAATTTTAATTGACACATTTATTTTCTTTGTTCAATTTTACTTGTTCACTTTTGACTTTTTACATTCTTTAAGAATTAATAAATGAAGTACTCCCTCCGTCCCATATTATTTTGCCACATTACTACAAATATATGTCCAAATTGCTTGTTCATTTGCAAATCCAAGATAAAATTAATTAAATCTTTCTCATCTTACTCTTTCCGTCTCATATTACTTGGCTACTGAATAGTTATTCTCTTCTCATGTATACACATATGCACTTTAATTTTAATTCTCCAACACATTTATTTCCTCCGTGCACTTTTACTTGTTTACTTTTAACTTTTCACGTTCTTTAAGAATTAATAAATGAAATACTTCCTCCGTCCCATATTACTTAGCCACATTACTAAATTACCACATTACTAAACTATCTTTTTATCCCACGGGGACAAACGTCATGATACTGAATATTTATTTTCTTCTCATATGTACACATATGCACTTCAATTTTAATTATCCGACACATATTTATTTCCTCCGTGCACTTTTATTTGTTCACTTTTGACTTTTCACGTTCTCAATAATTAATCAATGAACTACTCCCTCAGTCCCATATTACTTGGCCACATTACTAAAAATATATGTCCAAATTACTTGTTCACTTACAAAACCAAGATAAAATTAATTAAATATTAATTTTGATTTCTTTGTAACAATTCTTTTTATCTATAATTGTTAATATAAAAAATTATAATGTAACTAATTTACCCCCTATTAACATATTTTTTAATTAATTTAATAAAAATATTTTATTAGTTTTGCTTTTAAAAAATCCAATATATACAACAATGGTTCTTATGTTTGGATTTGAATGGTTAGTTAATTGAGATGGATATCAACATGTCGGTATACATATAATATATTAAAGAATTTAAAAGAAAAAATCTAGAATCAAAATATTAATTTCCCCTCGTATTCTTACTAATTTTCTTTTTCACATCGATAAACAACTTTCATTGTCATGACAATGAGAAAAAAGTCCAACTCTTTCCATCTCAACAACTTAATTCCATCATTTTTTAACCATAACTAAAGTGATGGTACATAAAATACATTTTGTATATGTTGCTATATATAATAACAATTAGAATGTTTTTAAAATTTATTTACAAAATACAAACCTTAAAGACTGACTAATTAAAGTGACAAGACTAACTAATTAAAGTGGAGTTTAAGAAATAAATACAGACTTTTGAATCTTGTGGTTCTAAATTAAAAATGTGTATAATATTATAAAATATCCTTTGAATCTTGTGATTATAAACTTGGCATGTAGGATATTTGAATTGTCAACTTACTAAATATAAATAGAGATGGATATAACCAGAATAAGATAAATTTTAATAACAATTGAGAAATTAAGGGGAAAAATAAGAGGAAAAGAAACAAAATATGGAGACTTACTAAGGAGAATCACGGTATCTTTTGCAAAATATACAAACGATAAAGACTAACTAAAGTTAGTAACTACATTAATCACGTTAGGTTCCGTGCATTGCACGGGCATAGTTTGCTAGTTAAAGTATAATTCGGAAAGAAGACCAAAATATTGAGTGTTTAATCAAAAAGTGGTGAATTTTTTTTTACGGAAACCTTTCAAAAGTTTTTTTTTTTTTTTTTTTTCATTGAACACTTCAACTTAGCCACAGTGGCAGAGGTTAGACGAGAGATTAGACTAACTTTATCTTGTCAAAAGAGAGAAAAAATAAAAAGAATCCTTTGTCCTTATAGTGCGAAGCAATAATCTGAATTTTGGAGTGCGAAACTTTATTTAGCTTTAGAAAAGGACTAGCAAACTATGTCCGTGCGATGCACGGAATTTAATATGAATAATTTGATTACTCAATTTAGTTAATTTTTATGGTTTGTATATTTTACAAAGTATACTGCGATTCTCCTTAGTTAGTCTCCATAAATTTTTTTCATTTCCTCTTTTTTTCTCCTTAATTTCTCAATTGTTGTTAAAATTTATCTTATTTTAGTTATGTCCGCCTCTTTTATATTTAGTAAGTTGTCAATTCAAATATCCTACATGTCAAGTTTATAATTACAAGATTCAAAAGATATTTTATTATATTATACACATTTTTAATTTAGAACCACAAGATTCAAAAGTCTATCTTTATTTATTAATCTCCGTTTCTGGTCAAACGCAGACACTTAAATTGAGACATAGGGAGTATATGCCAAATTAAGGAAATGAAAGGACAATTGAGACACTGCGGACACGTGGGGACTTAAAAAGTAAACACACAAGAGGTCGTATTAATGTTAAACTTCTAAAATGTACACATGTTAGTCCCGACTTAGAGTACAATTTCAGTTGCTTTTCGTACAACTTATTGTTGTTGTGTTCGTCCACTTGGGCGTTTGTTGTTATAAATAAAAAGAATTAATCTTATTTTGGTTATGTCCGCTTCTTTTTATATTTAGTAAGTTGACAATTCAAATATCCTACATGTCAAGTTTATAATCACAAAATTTAAAGGATATTTTATTATATTATACACATTTTTAATTTAGACTACAAGATTTGAAAGTCTATCTTTATTTCTTAAACTTCATGTCTAGTCAAACGTAGACATTTAAATTGAGACAGAGGGAGTATATGTTAAATGAAGGAAATGAAAGGACAATTAAGACACTGTGGACCCGTGGGGACTTAAAAAGTCAACACATAAGAGGTAGAATTAATGTTCAACTTCTGAAATGTACACATGTTTGTTCCTGCTTAGCGTACAATTTCAGTTGCTTTTTGTGCAACTTATTGTTGCTGTGTTCGTCCACCTTGGGCGTTTAATGTGGCCAAGTAATATGGGACGAAGGGAGTACTTCATTTGTTAATTCTTAAACAACGTAAAAAGTCAAAAGTGAACAAGTAAAAGTGGACGAGAAAACAAATATGTGTCGAAGAATTAAAATTGAAGCGCATACATGTATACATGAGAAGAGAAGAGAATAAATATTCAGTAAGAACGTGAAAAGTTAAAAGTGAACAAGTAAAAACGCATGGAGGAAATAAATATGTGTCGGAGAATTAAAATTGAAGTGCATACATGTAATAAATATTCAGTACTATGACATATATCCACGTGGAATTTATTAATTCTTAAAGAACGTGAAAAGTCAAAAGTGAACAAGTAAAAGTGCACGGAGAAAATAAATTTGTGTTGGAGAATTAAAATTGAACTTTTAAACAACGTGAAAAGTCAAAAGTGAACAAGTAAAAGTGGACGGAGAAAACAAATATGTGTCGAAGAATTAAAATTGAAGCGCATACATATATACATGAGAAGAGAATAACTATTCAGTAAGAACGTGAAAAGTTAAAAGTGAACAAATAAAGCGCCCGGAGAAAATAAATATATGTCAGAGAATTAAAATTGAAGTGCATACATGTAATAAATATTCAGTACTATGACCTATATCCCCGTGGGATTTATTAATTCTTAAAGAACGTGAAAAGTCAAAAGTGAATAAGTAAAAGTACACGGAGAAAATAAATTTGTGTTGGAGAATTAAAATTGAACTGCATACGTCTATACATGAGAAGAGAATAAATATTTAACAAGAACGTGAAAAGTCAAAAGTGAACAAGTAAAAGTGTACGGAGAAAATAAATGTGTCGGGAAATTAAAATTGAAGTGTATATGTCTATACAAGAGAAGGGAATAAATACTAAGTACTATGACATATGTCCACGTGGGATAAAAAAGTAATTGGGTAAAGTGTATAAGTTATATAACTTTTGGTACAAGCATTTATTGTGTGTACAATTTGTAAAGCTTTTGGTACAAGCATTTGTTGCGGTGTTAGTCCTCCTTAGCCCTGATGTATTGGCTGCTCAAGGTGTTGATGAGTTGCAATAGAAGGTGTTGAAGCTGCTGGACCATCCGATACTTCTAAGAGAGGCAGGCTATTTAAGAGAAAAGTTACGGAGGAGTATATGTTGAAGTTCAGAAGAAGAAGACTAGAAGTCATAGCAAAGTATAGGAACTATCTTTGTTATTTTTTGTGGTTATGTCAAACACCTATTATGACAAAGTATGTTGTGTCTTCTTTTTCTTTTTGTTGGCAATCATGGTGCTCATAATAGCCAAAGTTATATGTATTTATTTTGGATGAAGGGTTGATGAGTGGTGTGGGTATAAAAATATGGATTTATTTTATTTTATTATGGGGCCCACGTCTACATGGTATAAAATAATTAATTAATATTGTCAAATCAGATTTTTTTGATGACATATGTAGTTGAGTGATTTTATGAGATAATAGGCCAAAGTTGAGTGATTTTATTGATATGTAGCAAAGTTCAATGACTTTATTACATAATTTCTCAAAGTTCAATGACCTTTTGAGATAGTTAACCCCCAGTTACTAATATAATTTATTTAAGTGTTGAAAGGGTCGTTTGGATTGAAGACAAGATACGCAGAGACATTAGTAATGCTGGGATTATTTATTCTAAAAGTATTAAAAATAACATGCGTTGCGTAATTTTTAAAAAGAAGTTGTTTGTTTACAAAAGTAGTAGCGAAACATTATTTAGCTTTAGACTAGCCATATATGCCCGTGCGATGCACAGGCCGAACACGTTTATTCACTTTAATTAGCATGTCTTTAAGGTTTGTATTTTGTAAATAATTTTTAAAAATTTGTCATAGTCATGACAATGAAAGTTGTTCATCAATGCGAAAAAGAAAATTAGTAAGAAGGTGAGGGAAAATTAATATTTTGATTTTAGATTTTTTCTTTTAAATTGTTTAATATCTTATATGTATACCGACAATTTGATATTCATCTCAATCAATTAATTGTTCAAATCCAAACATAAGAACCATTGTTGTATATATTGGATTTTTTAAAAGCAAAACTAATAAAATATTTTTATTAAATTAATTTAAAAAATGAGGAAATAAATGTGTCGAATAATTAAAATTGAAGTGCATACGTCTATGGAATAAATATTAAGTATTATGACATATTAGAAATGTATTATGCTATATCGTAAATCACCAAATTTTAATTCCGAAATGAAAATATAAAGTAATACATTGTAGAAATGTAAAGAAACAATAACCAGAGAAAGCAAAGGAGAGTAAGATAAGTAAAGTATTTAAACGTGAAAAGAGGACGAACAATAGCAATGCAAATTTGTACCAAAAGCAATGCAAATTTGTATCAAAAGTTATATAAATTGCACACTTTAACCAACTACTTTTTTATCCCACTTAAACATGTGTCATAGTCTCTCTCTAATAGACTATTTTCAAGAATATTTATTAGAAAGGGTTAATTTTATTTTAGTTTTATAAATGAACAAGTACTTTGGACAGACACATATTATATTTTTCAAGAACGCGAAAAGTTAAGAGTGAACAAGTAAAAGTGCATGGAGGAAACAAATGCGTCGGAGAATTTAAATTGAAGTGCATACGTCTATGGAATGGAATAAATATTAAGTACTATGACATATTAGAAATGTCCACGCGGGGTTAAAAAATAGTTGGGTAAAGTGTATAAGTTATATAGCTTATGGTACAAGCATTCATTGCGTGTACAATTTGTTAAGCTTTTGGTATAAGTTTGGGCAGCTGTGTTCGTACCCCTAAGCCACTTATATATATTAGAAATATGGGAAGAAAATAAATATTCAGTAAAAACGTGAAAAGTCAAAAGTGAACAAGTAAAAGTGCATGGAAGAAATAAATGTATCGGAGAATTGAAATAGCAGTGCACATGTATATACATGAAAAGAGAATAAATATTCAGTACTATGGCATATATCCACGTGGAATTCATTAATTCTTAAAGAATGTGAAAAGTCAAAAGTGAACATATTAAAGTGCACGGACGAAATAAATTTGTGTAGGAGAATTAAAATTTGAAGTACATACGTTTATACATGAGAAGGTAAATATTAAGTACTATGACATATGTTTACGTGGGATATAAAAATAGTTGGATAAAGTGTACAAGTTATATAACTTATGGTACAAGCATTCATTGCGTGTACAATTTGTGAAGCTCATGGGAAGAAAATAAATATTCAGCAAAAACGTGAAAAGTCAAAAGTGAACAAGTAAAAGTGCACGGAAGAAATAAATATGTGTCGGAGAATTAAAATAGAAGTGCACACGTGTATACATGAGAAGAGAATAAATATTCAGTATTATGGCATATATCCACGTGGGATTTATTAATTCTTAAAGAATGTGAAAAGTCAAAAGTGAACATATTATAGTGAACAGACAAAATAAATTTGTGTAGGAGAATTGAAATTGAACTGCATATGTCTATACAAGAGAAGAGAATAAATATTCAGCTAGAATATGAAAAGTCAAAAGTGAACAAGTAAAAGTGCACGGAGAAAATAAATGTGTCGGAGAATTAAATTTGAAGTGCATACGTCTATACATGAGAAGGAAATAAATATTAAGTACGGAAAAGGCTCAAATATGTCATTCAACTATCAGAAATGACTCATTTATGCCACTCATCAATAGTTTGGTTCATTTATGCCATCGAACTATAGGAAATGACTCATTGATGCCATCGAACTATAGGAAATGACTCATTTATGCCACTCATCAATAGTTTGACTCATTTATGTCATCGCCTGTTATCAAAATGACTCATCCATGCCATATTTCATTAAAGCTAGTTTTATAATACCATATATGACACGTGGCCTCCAATTATATTATGGTTGTGGGTGGCAGGGTGGGTAAGGTGTATGAGTCAAATTTTTTATTAATTTGGTATTTAAATTTGGGTTGGTTTAATTAAACGACGTAAACCTCTAATTGGAGGCCACGTGTCATATCTGGTATTATAACACTGGCGTTAATGAAAAATGGCATAGATGAGTCATTTTGGTAACGTGCGATGGCATAAATGAGTCAAACTATTGATGAGTGGTATAAATGAGTCATTTCCTATAGTTCGATGGCATAAATGAGTCATTTCCTATAGTTAGACGACATAATGAGCCAAACTATTGACGAGTGGCATAAATGAGCCATTTTCGATAGTTGGATGACATATTTAAGCCTTTTCCGTATTAAATATTATGACATATGTCTATATGGGATATAAAAATAGTTGGATAAAATGTATAAATTATATAGTTCATAGTATAAGCATTTATTGCATATATAATTTATGAAGTACATTGTACAAGTGGGGGCAGCCCAACACTTATATATAATGAAAATGAAAAAAAGGAAAAAGGTGAAACCATCATTGTCAATGGAAAGAGTACATAATCGAAATTGAATAATGTCCACATGTTTTATGGCATCAGCCATCAAGTGACTTAAATTATTAATATATAGAGCCAACCATTCATTTTTTAACTTTCTATCCTTTCGGAAGCATTTTCTATGAAAGCGAAGTGGCCGAAGTGGCCATTATGCCGATCACACAAGTGTTAATATTGATTAAGTGGACCTTACGGCTGTTGTGGGAAGTAAATAAGGGAGATTATAGTTAACATTTGAATTTTGAAAAGAAAGACAACCATTTTGAGGCTGGGCGTTTTATTATTCTAATTTCTATTTAAATTCCACATATCAGAAAATTTCTCGAATGTTGAAAGGTTTACATGGAAATTTAATGAAGTATTCGGAATTTGGTGGTTCTATAGCCACGTTGCAATTTCCTTTGTGGAATATCTGCACCTATATGTAGATTGTAGGGCGGATCAATAGTTTTAAATACGAGTCCAATCAAATCTAACATTCTCAGTTTATAATACAGGTGGTGTGAGAGAGAAAACTTATGAGAATATTTATCAATTAGCGCAATTTCTACTACTCCTAAAACGAGTTCAATCAAATCTAACATTCTCAGTTTATAATACAGGTGTGTGTGTGAGAGAGATAAAACTTATGAGAACATTTATCAACTAACGCAATTTCTACAACTCCTTTAATATTCATGTAAAATTAGTCATTTGGGCATGAAATATGTAAAATTAGTTTGGCCATGAGTACTTGCAAATATTGGACGTCAAGTGAAATATTAAAACATTAAGTGGGCGTTTGGTCATGGATTCCAAATATTTTTCACGTTATTTAAAATTTATAAATTTGAAACTGAAGATGGAGTTGTGGTTAATCATATCTTTTGCATATGAGATAAGATAACATTTTATTTGGAATATTGTATAAACAAACACTGATTTTGAAATAAAATGAAAATTATTCTGGCGAAAAAGTGAAAAATTATTCCTCAAACAAAGTATATTTCAAGTGACATGTATTATTTTTCATACACTAATCTCTAACTTTGAGAGACGTTTTACAAATAAATTTAACAGCCTAACAACTTCAATTTATTTTTTAAATACCAGCTTTTTTTCAACTTCAACTTGATTATTGATCAAACGCCTACTTATATCATGTTGGGACAAAATATACGGATTTGACATTTTGAGTTTTGACATAAAACAGGGGGGGAAAAGGCGTGCACGAATCTTGATGACCCAAATCACTTCCATGGCCTAAATCAAAGCTCAAGTTCTCTAAACGAATTGTGGCCATGTTGGTGACGCATCGAGTGAATATAATTGATGGAGATTGACGTTATGCTTGGTCTGGGAAGTAAATGACGTAAACATACATGGATTCATTACAGGAAAACTTAACTGGCATGGCCAACTCTAACATATATTTATAATTAATAACGACTATTTAAGTTAATTATATTTCGTAGCTACAATTTTCATTTTGTAGCTATATGCAGTTGTATACATATATTTGAATGTATTTGGGTTACGTACTGCAAAAGCTGAATACAATTTTATGCATATTTTGACTGTATGTTTGACTGTATGTTTACCAAATGAAATGGATTTTTATTTTGTGTATTGTTCGTTTCATTTATAAATATACATATGTATATGGCTAAGCAGTGCATTCAAATAAACTCAAATACACGGGAGAATACCTAAAACCTAGCTGGGAACAACTGGAAAGTGTATTCAAATATACTGAAATACATGCGAATACACCTAAAAATCAACTACGAAATGTAAATACACAAAACATAGCTATGGTTTGTTAACAATTTTAATTATATAGTCATTCAGTAAGTTCCCCATCATTATATATATACGCGATAACATATCATTTTTTAGTTCCCTTTGTTCCAATTTATGTGGCATCGAGAGCCAAACAGTTTAATTTTGATCGTGAATTCGGACATGAAATCTTCAAGTGTTTTGAAATAAAATTTACATGTTAGAAAATTACGTAAAAAGTACTATAAGTCACAATGATTAACAATTTAAAATAAATATAAAAAATATCACGATTAAAAAAAGACTTATTTGAATCTCAAACTGCGAAAAGTACTACATAAGTTGATACAAAAGGAATAATTATTATCAATGAATCTTAATCTATAATAGTAAGTTAATTTATCAATATCGATCTATCTATAATTACCTAGTATGTGAACTAATTGTATAAAATACACATAAAACTGAAACTCATCTAGGTATAAACATTTGAATTTTGGAAAGGAATAAAACCATTTTGATGCTGGATCATTTTACAAAATAACGTAAAATCAGATATAGTAGTAAATATTTTAATTTTGGGAAGGAATAAAACCATTTTGATGCTGAATCATTTTCTTTTAAAATCAGATGAGCAACTTATTACTTATTTTTTAACGCAAAAATAATAAAGTCAATGAGTATATCTGTTTTTTCAATAAATATCAAGTAATTTAATGCTACTAATATTCGTGGAAATTAAGTTATGATGCTCGGAAAAATAGTTTGAATGTTTCAACATTTTGACAAGAAGTCAAGAAGAAGAAAGAGTGGCTAGCAAAAATCGGTGACCTAAATCATCCATTAGGACTAACGTGGCAACCAAATCCTCCCTTTGCTTGGTTTCGGGAAAGAAAAGAGGAAACGAAATCATGCAGAGTAAAGAAGGCAAATAGTTTTCCTTCAATTTAAGTAACACAAACTGACTTTATACACTATCAGTAATTTTCAAATTATAACAGCACGTTAGTAATCATTAACTAAATGAAATCATTAAGCTATACTTACCTATA
Organism: Lycium barbarum; assembly: GCF_019175385.1. NCBI lineage: Eukaryota > Viridiplantae > Streptophyta > Magnoliopsida > Solanales > Solanaceae > Lycium > Lycium barbarum. The sequence continues at coordinate 33,536,949 of NC_083340.1, forward strand.
TAAATTTATCACTAATTATAATACAGTCAGACTTCTCTGTAACGACATTCATAGATATCAGCACCTCTCTATAATAATTAAATTTTTTCGAAACCGATTTTTTATGTTATATTTTACCTCTTTATAACAACATTTCACCCATAACAACAACAACCAACTTTATAACAGTACGCTCTTTGTAAAATTACTCCCATATAACAACTATCTTCTTTTTTTGGTAACATAATAATTAACCATCTTTATAAAAATAGAATATCTATGGTTACCAATAATAAGTTAGAGATGTGATTAAGCTTAGAATTTGACAATTAAAAATGAAAAATCAGATTTTATGCATCTTTTGTGCTTCTAACAGCGAAATATTAGTTAAATATCAATGCTGTTATAGGTGTATAACACAGCCATTCTCTATAACAACCAAAAAATTTCGGACCCAATAATACTGTTATGGAGAGGTTTGACTGTATAAATGGCCTCATTTTAAAAGTATATTTTGTATATATTTTGTACAGTGCATAGAATTTAATTTTTCATTTCCCTTTTCTCTTTATTTCTGTCACGACCCAACCCCGTAGGCCGTGACTGGTGCCCGAACTGGGCACCCGTATACCAACCTGTTACATATAACATCAAACTGAAACTACGATAATACGGAAACTTATAAAGGAACTCCAAAGTTCGTAACATCACATATATATATATATATATATATATATATATATATATATATATATATATATATATATATATATATATATATATATATATATATATATATATCCAGATCAATGGTCTCCTGAGGAGTCACAACTAATCATATCATGAAATAATACGCATATCAATATCGTATCAATATCAATATCGCATGCTACCATCACATATCAATATCGTATGCAAGCCCACAAGGCTGCTACTAGAGATGAACATCATACCACAGCACATCGTATAGACACAGCTGAACAGAACCCATACACAACCCACACATATGTCTACAGACCTCTAAGAGTGCGAATAGCGAAATATGACGGGACAGGGCCCCGTCGTACCCCTGGATAAACATACACACATATATATATATATATATATATATATATATATATATATATATATATATATATATCATAAGATCTGTACCAAAAGTCTAAACTCCGGAACAACGGAGCTCTCCAAGACAGCAGAAGGGAGTCCTAAGACGGCGGATCACCAAAGCGAGTATCTGCACCTGCGGGCATGAAACGCAGCCCCCCCCCCCCCCCCCCGAAGAAAGGGGGTCAGTACGGAATATGTATTGAGCATGTAAAACATGAAATACAGTAAACAGGATCATAACTGAATAAAGAGTGCAGGAAACAAGTACAATGTTCATAATACCAAAACACTTGCCTTTGAAACATAAATCATGCATGTCAATATCATATATCATATATATCGTACGCGGCCCTCTAGTGAGAGACTCGGTGAATAAAGTCATCATATGCCCTCCTGGCCGCCATAACATGTCATCATATCATCATATATATGTATATATACCGTACCCGGCCCTCTAGTGAGGGACTCGGTGAACAATGCAGTGAAACTGTGCACGATAACATACCCGGCCCAAGACTCGGTGAAAGACATATTGAGGCATGCACGAGCAGAGTAGTGAGAAACCATATGCAATTTAGAACATTATCAAGACTCAAACAGAATAAGAAGAAGGGATTAACACCTGAGTATCAATAGCGACAATCATATCAAGTATCCCTCGAAGGTCATTATAGATCATATCAAAAGAGCCTTAGGAACCATAGACATATGTCAATATAGTATGAAACAGCTTATCGAAGTCAAGGACATCCGTTATCGTAGAGTTTCTAGAGATAGGAGCTTATATATATATCGACTATTATCCAACGTATTGGAAACTGAAGAGGGAGGCTCAATCACTTGAGAAGTGTAACATCAAGAAGTGAATAAGAATCATAAATATCACTCAAAGCTTATGAATGGAATTACCCCAAAGTTCATATCATTCATCACTTAAATCTAAGACATGCCAAAAGAAAGAAGGGACAACATCACATACCTGTTGACGGCTATTCGTAAACCCGTTCGCCTCGTCGCTCTTTTAGCCTATTTAATATAAGAGTAACGTTATCGTTAGTAGGTATACTTTCTAGTTCACAAATCTATAGCCCATTGTTGTAGGACTTATCCTTTAGCTTACACAACCTCGTTTAGGGTTTTCTATTAGTTAAAGACTTAGCGAAAATCGGGCACCATTTCCCCTATATATTCGCCTATCCCAAATTTCCAATTACCCTCCTGTTGACACAGAAATACCAACAACAACATGTAGACATAGTTATATCTTCAATCTTCTCAACTTAACAAGGACGACAATATGTTCACAACACCATAACTTTTACTTTAATTATCAAACTCCTTTACTTTCGTCACACGATACATAACAACCATAGCGATAACCACGTCAAAATTAATCACCATTTTTAAGCTAAAACAATCCATACTCACGGCCAACACAACAACCTAACATCATCCCATACAACTCTTTATATTCAACACACAATTTCCTATAACATCGATTTCATGCATTTTCTTAATTCCAATTTCGTCCAATCCAATTCTAATAATTCCATTACAATACTATTAACACAATTACATCATAAAACAAGAAAATCTTACCTTAATTTTCTCGGAGGAATTTCTACTCTTAATTGCTCCAATTTCGCAATCTCTTCTTCTCCAACTTAAAATCCAATGTTGCTATCACCTCCTTGAATTTGTACCACACTTGAAAATTAATCAAAACAAGGAACAAAATATTTTTTCCCAACAGCCATGGCTGGCCGAGAGGTTGGCAGCCATGGCAATATTCTTGCTCCTTTTTTTTTTGTGCTAATTCAAATGAAATGTTGCCTTGATGATTTGTGAATCATCTTGTTCACATATATACTTGTTCCTTGGTCCCTACACGTGCCCCCTAATGTGTCATCTAGTTGTGTTTTTTTTTTATTTATTTCGGGTGGGGCCCACTTTTGTAATTAACTTTAATTAATTTAATTAATTACTAATTTCCACTTAATAATATAATCACAATTAATTAACTCCTAACCTCTAATAATATTTTTACACTAAATAAAATTTATGATTAATTTATATTCTAATTTAAAATTGAAATTTAAAGGTTTCTATTTCGTGTCCGAAAATGACTCCGCCTTTAACTTGAGTCGACCTGCTTGCGAATAATTTGACGTATAAATATACGGGGTATAACAATTTCTCCCTTAATTTGTACTATTTTTCGTGATCTTTCCTTCCTTTTCCTCGTCCTCAAATACACAGGGTAAATAGTAAGATTCTATAAAGAAAGCTTCTGATTCTGCTACATTGTTGATAGGCTTAATGCATATGCAGCCCCCCAAATTTATTCCTTTTTTCATTTTGACATCTCAATTAAGTGTTGTACGTTCCTATTGAATCCCTGAATTTGGCTTTAAGTGTGTCTATCAAACACAATCCGACTTATATAACATATATGGTGAATTTCATTTTTCTAGCCTTGCGCGTGAATGTCAATCACATCCTATGTGGAAAATTTAACCAATTAAAACACCCCACCAATTTTAATTATACACATCAAATATTAAGTTTTTTTTTTTCAGTTTTAATTTCTAGTTTTGGTTTCTTATTTCTCAGTTTTTGATTTTCCAATTTTGGATTTTTATTTTTAGTTTCTTATTTTTCAGTTTTAGTTTTCAGTTTTTAGTTTTAGTTTCCAATTTTGATTTCTTATTTTTCAGTTTTGTTATTTGATTGATTTAAGTGGTGGTTCTTCACTTGTATAACACAGTAGCACACTTCTTCCTATCTGATGTGTATAATTGAAATGGGTGGAGTGTTTTAATTGGTTTAATTTTTCACGTAGAATGTGATTGACATTCACGCGCAAGGTTAAAAAATTGAAACTCGCCATATATGCTATGTAAGTTGAATTGTATTTGATAGACACACTTGAGGTCAAATTCAGAGATTCAATAGGAATAATATTTAGTTAAGATGTCAAAATAAAAAAAATGACAAATTTAGGGAGCTGCATATGCATCCGGCCTTGTTGATAAGTTTGCTCAGCTAGAAGGAAGAATATTATTTCCTGTACTAGGTAACACAAATTACGTAAAGTTAATCATGAAATGCTTGTTGTCATTTTAGTTTGTTTTTTCTTTCTTCTGACATTAAGATGATCACCTATTAGTTCAATGAATAGTTATGTACTAGTAATACGTGCCCATGCATCCATGTCTGTTCACTTTAATTAATCAACCTTTAAGATTTATATTTTTATTAAATTAATTAAAAAATATATTATACTTTGTTATATTAACAATTATGGATAAAACAAATTGTTACAAAGAAATCAAAATTAGAAAGATATATGTTATATCATAAATCACCAAATTTTAATTTTAAAATGAAAATATAAAGTAATACATTTTATAAATGTAAAGAAACAATAATCAGAGACTGCAAATGAGTGTAAATAAGTAAAGTATTGACAAAGAAGGAAAACGGGGATAAAAGTCACTCCCTCCCTTCACTTTTATTTAGACCTGTGCATGAATCGGTTTGGTTCGGTTTTGGCCATCATCGAGTTGAAATTTCGAATTTCGACTTTCTAAAATTCTCACCCAAACTCGATCCATTCTAGGTTCAATTCGATTCGTTTTTTATTATTTCGGTTCGGTTACACAAATCGATTTGTTCGGTTTATTCGAAATTTAAACAAGTAACTATTTCATTTCAGTTTTAGGGTAAACATAACAAAAAATAGTGAGATCCTAAATTTGCAACCTTATAACCAAGAAAAAACCATAAACTTGCAAGCATAATAGCATATAATTAGCAAAACAAGAGCTTGACAACTTATGCAAGCATATAAATCCGCCAACACCACATTACATATACCAAATTAGTCATATTAGTCACTAATGGCATATAAATTCGGTTTGTTCGGATCGGTTCGGTTGATAATTGAAGCCAACCGTATCCGAACCGTTAAACCGTAATATTTACAATTGCATTTGTAAATCGAAATCGAATTGTATTATCCAAATTGAATTATTCGAATTGTTTCGAATCGGTTTGGAAATTCGGATTGAACCGATTTGTGCACAGGCCTACTTTTATTTGTCGACGTTAACATATAAAGGAAAACAAATCTTCTTATTTTATCCTTCAGATTAATTACTCATTTTCAAATCATTTTCTGAGGCTATTGAGACTATACACTAATAAATATGGATATTATTATAAAATATATACTTTATTTATTAATTCTCAAAGAACATGAAAAGTCAAAAGTGAACAAATTATGTGTAGGAGAATTAAAATAACTTTTGATACAAATTTGCATTGCTATTGTTCGTCCTCTTTTCACGTTTAAAATATTGACAAAGAAGGAAAACGGGGATAAAAGTCACTCCCTCTGTTTACTTTTACTTATCCACGTTAACATATCAAGAGAAAGAAACCAATATGGTAATTATTAATTAGTATGAAACTTCAATTATGTTGATTGTGTATAAAGATAACGACTACGCATATATTATAGGCGTACATATTTGTATACATGTCATCTTTTTTCTTGTATTCCTTTATTTATCATGGGGACCATCAAGCTAGGCAACGCAAGAAGAGTGGGGAGAATCATCCAGAAGGGGCTGGCCATTAATTTCCATGGAATTAATGACTGAATATTTTGTGTCTTTTTATTATTAATTTTACCCTTTAATTACTCATTTTCAAATTATTTTCGAAGTCTATTGAGACTTACACTAATAAATATGAATATTATGGTAAAATACATACTTTCTCTGTCTCATATTACATGTCACTTTCCCTTTTGCACGCCCCTTAAGAAATCAGAAATAAAAGATGTATTTTACGATCTTACTCCTATCTCTCTCAAATAAATACATTCTAATCAAAATTGACTATTTTCAAGAACATTTATTACTAAGGGTAAGATGGGAAAGATTCAATTAATTTTATCTTGTAATTTTATCTTGGTTTTGTAAATAAACAAGTAATTTGGACATATATTTTTAGTAATGTGGCCAAGTAATATGAGACGGAGAGGATAAGATGTGAAAGGTTTAATTAATTTTATCTTAGTTCTGTAAATGAACAAGTAATTTGGACATATATTTTTAGTAATGTTAAGTACTTCATTTATGAACAAGTAAAAGTGCACGGAGAAAATAAATATGTGTTGCAAAATTAAAATTGAAGTGCATACTTGTATACATGAGCAAAGAATAAATATTTAGTAAAAAAGTAGTTTAGTGATGTGGCCAAGTAATATGGGATGGAGGGAGTACTTCATTTATTAATTCTTAAAGAACTTGAAAAGTCAAAAGTCAACAGGTATAAGTGCACGGAAGAAATAAATGTATCGGAGAATTAAATGAAGCTCATATGTGTATACATGAGAAGATATAAATATTCAGTACTATGACATATGACCACGTGAGATAAAAAATAGTTGGTTAAAATATATAATTTATATAGCTTGCGGTACAAATTTCTATTGCTGTGTTAGTCCTTTCTTCACACTTACATATATTAGAAATAGAAAAGAAGAAAAATATATAGAATAGAAAAATAGACATGTATTTTTAGTGATGTGGCCAAGTAATATGGACGAAGGGAGTACTTCATTTTTATTAATTCTTAAAGAAAGTGAAAAGTCAAGTATAGTAATGTGGTCCAGTAATATGGGACGAAGAGAGTACTTCATTTATTGATTCGTAAAGAACGTGAAAATTTAAGTAATGTAGCCAAGAAATATGGGACGAAAGGAGTACTTCATTTATTAATTCTTAAATAACGTGAAAAGTCAAAAGTGAACAAGTAAAAGTGCACGGAGAAAATAAATATGCGTCGGATAATTAAAATTGAAGCGCATACATGTATACATGAGAAGAAAATAAATATTCAGCAAAAACGTGAAAAGTCAAAAGTGAACAAGTAAAAGTGTACGGAGGAAATAAATATGTGTCGGAGAATTAAAATTAAAGTGCATATGTCTATACATGAGAAGAGAATAAATATTAAGTACTACGACATATGTCTATGTGAGATATAATAATAGTAGTATAAAGTGTACAAGTTACATAACTTATGGTACAAAAAATTATTACGTGTACAATTTGTGAAGCTAATGGTACAAGCTGGAGGAGCGGTGTTCGTCCCTCCTCCACGCTTATATATAATAGAAATATTCTAAGAAAAGAAAGAACACAGAAAAGACAATAAAGTAATAAGAGCAAAGGAAGTGTTTCACATGGGTGCCAAAACTCTTGTTTACTCCGCAAGTTGTTCTAGGGAACACCAAAAATTTCAACTTTTATTCCTTGTTTAGTGTCACGTCCTTAGTCTTCAACTAAGCACACGTGCGGCACTTAACAATTCACTCACAATCTTGCATAACTTGCTTACGATCTTGCTATGCTAAGTCAGCCTAGATTACTACACTTAAGATCGCTAAGGGAATAGTAATTGAGAATGTCATGACCCAACTGGAGGGCCATGACGGGCACCCGGAGCTAACCCACCGGGCACCTCTTATCATACTTTCACAATCATATCTAGGTGAGCCACATGACCTGCTAACAATCTCTACGCATCAATAATAGTATTTCTATTGGGCTAAGGCACTTTTTATATCAACATCAACAAACATGCCCATATACATATATACAAGCTGACGAGGCTGACAAAATGATATACAAAAGAAATATCGGCCGATAAGGCTAAAAGACATGTAACTATACACAACTGTCTACGAGCCTCTAGAAAGAGTATGTGACATCATATAGACGGGACAGGGCCCCGCCATGCCCATATATACACAAAATAATAGTACCAACAACTGCAGCTCCGAATCAAGTGGAGCTCCTCTAAGCAGTATCTGAATAAGTAGCCTAAGGATCAAGTCTATCTCCCTGTCCACCTTCGGGCATGACGCAGTGTCCACAAACAAAATGACGTCAGTACGGATAATGTACTGAGTATGTAAGGCATAATCAATAGCATAATAGAAGCATGAACGATAACATAAGAAAGAAGTGTCATGGGATGATAGAGCCATTTATACCTCTAGCGACGTTCACCATATTCACATACCCTTTTTCTAATGGGAACCTTCCATTACATACACTTATATATACAGTAGTATCATACCCGACCATAGAGGTTCGCTGTTTCACATACCCGACCATGACAAGGCTCAGTGTTATACATACCTGGCCCTACCAAGGCTCAGTGTTATCCGTATCCAACTGCAGTGGTACGCGCGCAATAGATATCGTGCCCGCCATATAAGCTCAGTGTTACTTAATAGCCATACATATTCATATATAGATATGCATAAGTATCGTTAACATCATCATCATCACTTTCGTTATATCTTTCCTTAGAGGATCAACTATCATAGGATGGAACCAATGGTATCATGAGAATATCAAGAACTATGAGCTTTTGTGATTCTAGGAATGAAGTCATCATGGAAGACATTATGGAACTCACATGAAGGTATACAACAACACGATCATGCCTTAAGAAAGAAGGTTTAGCCTTACATACCTTTTTGTCTTCTAAATTATTTAACGATCGCCGCCAAAGCTTGAGAAATCTACATTTAAAAGGGGATTCATACCAAGGATAAGTCTTAAAGGTACTCTTAAGTTCAAACTAGAATAATTCACAAGCTTACGAAAATTGGGCACCATTTCCCCTATTTCATCGACTTCTATCCGATAATAAAACAACTTCCAAACAACCATACCAACATCCACAATATCATAATCAAGTAGTCGTATTTCATTAAGCCTCAAAATTCATTCTCATAATCAATTCATATCAACTCTTTGTACAATTGTAAGTAACACTTCCTTGTCATCATTATTATCCTTCATAATAAGATTACACTCATAATATTCTAAAAATGGTAATTCAAGTTAATTTACTACCCAAAATATCATTAAATTTATATTTAACGTTCATCTTCCACTTTCTCCCCTTACTCGAGTTATTCAATAACCAAGCATGCTTAATAACATGGAATAGACATGAAAACTAGCCTTTTATCTCATAGGAATGAGATTTGGATCAAGTTACCAACTTGAGTGAAACCCTAGCTTCAACACTCAAGGAATTCTTGAATCCTACAAACCCTAGTGAGTCTCCCAACACTTGAATATCTTGATTCTTTCTATTAGATCTTTGATTCCTCTTGGGTTTGAGTGGAATATGCTTGGAGGATGGTTCTAGAGCTTTCAAGACTTGGGAAGATGTGTGAAATGAAATAAATTAACAAGGGTCGTCCATACATATAAAAAGAAAAAAACTAACCTGACCCGATTATACGGTTTGTATAAATGGACCGTATAATCCCACCATGGATCCACCCCATTTTGGAAGTATTCTACGGACCATTATACTGGCCGTATAACCCAATTTTTTTTTAAACTTATCCTCGTCGATTCGTTCAACCTCCAATCCTTATGGAACTTATTGGCACTTGCATAACACTTCATTAACCATCTAAGGGCCCTATATCTCCCCCTCAAGACATTACAAAAAAAATTATAGCTCACTTGTCGCGAAACCTTCCCGAATATGCCTTACATTTCCACTTCCTTTGACGAACTTAGTTTCATCGATTCATATGACTCCAAAATCTTATGGTACGCGCTTTAAGTTATCAAATTCTCTCCTTAATCTCATAAGGACTTCATGTTCACCTTAAACTCGCGTTAGTCTACTCACAACGCATCAAGCCAAAATCTCCGAGATGTGTAACATTCTTTCCCCCTTAGGAACATTCGTCCTCGAATGTTATATTCTTAGGGATTCTACAAAAAAAAATCACCAGAGTTTCCCCTTTAATATGGCACTACCAACCTATCGCAACAACCCAAAATATATCGCCTCACAGGCCACAACAACAACAACAACACAACCATGGCCACACACGACCAAGAAAGCATAAAACAAACTACATACCTGAGGACAATGGCGTCTCTGCCTGAGTCTCCTCTGGAGGCGGAAATAAATGTGGATACCTAAATTTCATGTCTTCTTCCACTTCCCAGGTCATTTCCTTTCTAATATTATTTCTCCATAAGACTTTGACTGAAGCTACATCTCTGGTCCCGAGTCTCCGTACTTGTCTATCTAGAATGGCAATGGGAACTTCTTCATAGGATAGTTGCTCGATGACTTGAACATCAATTGCAGGTATAATTCTGAAAGGATCTCCAATGCACTTGCAAAGCATTGATACATAGAAAACCGAATAGACTGACTTGGATTGACTCCAAATCAGAAGGTAGATCTAATTCATAAGACATTTGGCCTACGTTGCGTACAATCTCATAAGGTCCAATGTACCGGAGACTAAGTTTGCCCCTTTTACCAAGCCTCATGATGCCCTTCATTGGAGACACCTTCAAGAATACCCAATCTATCACTTGTAACTCCAAGTCTCGTCAACGATTATCTGCATAGGATTTGTGACGACTCTGTGCTGTTAATAATCGATCCTGTATAAGTTTGACCTTTTCTATAGCTTGTTGGACCAAGTCTGGCCCTATCAGTTCAGTTTCTCTCACTTCGAACCACCCAATTGGCGATCTGCACTTACACCCATATAAAGCCTCATACGGGGCCATTTAGATGCTAGAATGATAACTGTTGTTATAAGAAAATTCAATAAGCGGTAAATGATCATCCCAACTACCTCCAAAATCCAATACACATGTCCGTAGCATATCCTCGAGAGTATGGATGGTACGCTCAGCTTGCCCATTAGTCTGTGGATGAAATGTTGTACTAAGACTCACCTGAGTCCCCAAACCTTCTTAGAAAGACTTCTAGAAATTAGCTGTAAACTGTGTCCATCTATCGAAAATAATAGATACTGGAACACCATGGACTGGAACACCATGGACTGGAACACCATGGAGTTGCACTATCTCTTTGACATAAAGCTTTGCATAATCTTCAGCTGCGTATGTAGTTCTGACTGGTAAGAAATGAGCTGACTTCGTAAGTTTATCCACAATTACCCATATAGAATCATATTTGTGCTTTGAACGAGGTAAGACTGCGATGAAGTACATATTAATCACTTCCCATTTCCAAGTTGGAATTTCCATAGCTTACAACAACCTGCCGGGCTTTTGATGTTCAATCTTCACCTGCTGGCAGTTAGGACATTGAGCCACAAATTGCGCTATGTCTTTCTTCATTCCATTCCACCAACACATAGATTTAAGATCATGATACATTTTCGTTGCTCCAGGGCGAACAAAATAGTGGGAATAATGGGATTTTTTCAAAATCTGATGACGCAATCTTGCAACATTGGGAACACACAACCTGCCTCGACATCGGAGAACTCCATCTCCTGAAATCTCAAAGGACGACTTCTTCTTCTGAGGGAGTGTATTTCTGTAATGAACTAGCATGGGATCCTCATACTGGCGCTCTTTCACTTCAAGACGAGACAGCTGAATTCTAAATGGTAGCTCCCACATTGCCTGAGTCCACTACCCGAACTCCTAGGCTAGCTAATTGCTGGAGCTCGCGAGCTAACTCTCTTTTCTCTGGCTGAACATCACGTAAGCTACCCATAGATTTACGGATAAGAGCATCAGCCACAACGTTCGCCTTCTTGGGATGATATAGAATGTTAACATCATAATCTTTCAATAACTCCAACCATTTCCTCTGCCATAAATTCAATTCTTTCTGCTTGAAAATATACTGAAGGCTTTTGTGATCCGTATAGATATCCACATGGACACCATACAAATAATTTCTCCACATCTTCAATGCATGAATCACCGCAGCTAACTCAAGATCATGGGTTGGATAGTTTATCTCATGTTTTCGCGACTGCCTTGAAGCATAAGCAACCACCTTACCATGCTGCATCAATACACACCCTAACCCAATGCTCAAAGCATCACAATAGTGACAACATAGCCTTCCGATCCCTCTGAGAGTGTCAGGACTGGGGCAGAAGTTAATCTATTCTTTAACTCTTGAAAACTGCGTTCACAAACATCCGTCCATTGAAATTTAGCTGATTTCTGAGTTAGCTTCGTTAGTGGTTCAGAAATAGAAGAAAAGCCCTCTACAAATCTTCTGTAATAACCTGCCAAACCCAGAAAACTACGAACCTCATTAGGTGTTGTAGGCCTTGCCACGTCTTCACGGCCTCAATCTTGTAGGTATCCACCTGAATACCACCGGCTGAGATAATATGCCCCAAAAAGGTCACCGAATTCAACCAAAACTCACACTTTGAAAATTTTGCAAATAGTTCTCGAGTCTGAAGAACTCTAAGAACGGTACGTAAATGATCTGCATGTTCTGCCTCGGACCGAGAATATACCAGGATATCGCCAATGAACACGATCACAAATGAGTCTAGGAAAGGCCTGAACACATTGTTCATCAAGTCCATGAATATTGCCGGTGCATTAGTTAGCCCAAATGACATTACCCGGAACTCGAAATGACAATACCTCGTCCTGAATGCCATCTTAGGAATATCTTCTTCCCTTACTCTTACCTGATGATACCTGGATCTCAAATCTATCTTTGAAAACCATTTGGCACCCTGCAATTGATCAGATAAATCATCAATCCTTGGAAGCGGATATTTATTCTTGATCGTCACCTTATTCAATTGCCTGTAATCGATACACATTCACAAGGAGCCATCCTTCTTTCTTACAAACAACACGGGTGCTCCCCACGGGGATGAACTAGGCCTAATGAAGCCTTTTTCAAGCAAGTCCTTCAATTGTTCTTTCAACTCTATGGGAGCCATTCTATAAGGAGGAATAGATATGGGATTGGTATCCGGTAGCACATCAATAGCAAAATCGATCTCCCGTTCAGAAGGGAGGTCTGGAAGCTCATCCGGGAATACACCCGGAAACTCATTCACTACGGGGACAGACTGAAGAGTTGGCGATTCGGCTTCTATATCTTGAACTCGGACTAAATGATAGATACAACCTTTAGCAATCATTTTCCTAGCCTTGAGATAGGAAATAAACCTACCTCTCGGAGACGCTGTATTTCCTTTCTATTCCAAAACTGGTTCTCCCGAAAACTGGAAGCGAACCATTGTTGTTCTACAATCGACATTCGCATAGCAAGAAGCCAACCAATCCATGCCCATAATAACATCAAAGTCCACCATTTTTAACTCATGTAAATCAGTCATAGTACGACGATTACAAATCACAACCACACAATTTCTATATACTCGGCTAGCTATTACCGGTTCACCAACGGGTGTAGATACTTCAAAAGGTTTCATTGATTTTGGTTTCAACCCAAATCGACCAGCAATATATGGAGTAACATATGACGAGGTGGAGCCCGGATCTATCAATGCATATACATCAAAAGAAAATACCGATAATATACCTGTGACGACATCAAGGGAGGACTCAAGATCCTATCGCCCAGCCAATGCATAAATACGGTGCAGAGGACCACTAGAACTGGGATCCCCCTCTCTACCTCTACCACGGCTAATTGGTGCCTGTGATCCTTGCCCCGAAGGACGTATAGATGATAAAGATCCAGCTGCCGACCCTGTGACCTGAATGGTACCTTTAGTACCTCTCGAGGGGCAATCACGCATGATATGGCCTGGCCGACCACATGCATAGCAAAGATCTGAGCCTAAATGACACTGGCCCCAATGTGACTTCCCGCACTGGGAACATCGTGGCATGGGTGGCCTTGCCTGACCCGAGTTGCCTCTGTAATGAGAACCTGAAGCTTTAAAACTCTGACTCGGCCCGGAGTGAGTAGATCTATCAAATCTCTGACTCGTAAACCGTGGAGGTGCACTAGGCATAAAATGACCTGGATGCCTAGAAAATTGTTGTCTTTGACCTCCCCGATACTTACTAGTCGGACCCGAAGATCTAACCCTCTTGCTATACCCTCTATCATGCTCACGCTCACTTCTTTGCTGTTGTTGGCTTTCCTCCAAGTTCTGGGCATGGGCTTGAATGCGAGAAATATCCATATTGTCCTGAAGGGACGCTGTCAAGCACTTATCCATCAAATGTGGCCCTAAGCCACTCACAAATCGGTGCACTCGATCACCCATATCCGCTACCATAGACAGAGCATAGCTAGCTAAAGAATTGAAGCGGAGACTATACTCTAAGGCACTCATATTTCCTTGCCGAAGATTCAAGAACTTGTCGGCTCTAGCCCGCCGAACTTCTGGGGGAAAGTAATGTCGAAGGAAAGTATCAACAAATTCTTGCCATACCGGGGGAGGTGCATTGACTCCCCTAAAAGACAACTAAACTGTATACCAATGAACCGCAGCATCCCGCAACCTATATGATGCTAACTCCACCGATTCAACGTCTGAAGCATGCATTAACCGAAGTGTCCTCAGCATTCCATCAATAAAGCTTTGACGGTCCTCATTTGGTTTTGACCCGATAAACTCCGTAGGGTTTAGGCTAATAAAATCACGGGCTCTTGCACTAACCGCCTAATCACCATGACCCATACCTTGTCGCTGGGCCTGAGCGGCGACTAACTGAGTCAGCAATTGAATGGCCTCTTTCATCTCTTGGCCCGAAACATCTGGTGGAGGAGCTAGGGTGTTGAGGCCCCCTCATGCTCCTCTAAAGCAGGTAATGAGTGGGAGGACCGAGATGGAACCTCATTCTGCGACTCACCCTCCTCTATGTCCGTTGGCGGTACTCTTTCAGCCCTCCTTTCTGTCACTGTCTTGCCCTGTAGAGTTGCCGTAACTTTCCTTTTTACAGGCATTTCTAAAATACATAACACACGGTTAAGGAAAGAGAAATCCTTATATCATGGCTCTATCGCACGATCTATGAAGAAAGAAGGTCATTCATTCCTAACATGCCCGCAACCTCCTGTTTATACATGTGCCGCACAACACACCCATAAACAAGACTCTACTGGACACGGCTCGTAGACACACCCTAGGAAAGAACTGCTCTGATACCACTTTTTCATGACCCAACCGGAGGGCCATGACGAGCACCTCTTATCATACTTTCACAATCATATCTAGGTGAGCCACATGGCCTGCTAACAATCTCTACACATCAATAATACTATTTCCATTGGGCTAAGGCACTTTTTATATCAACATCAACAAACATACCCATATACATATATACAAGCCGACGAGGCTGACAAAATGACATACAAAAGAAATATGGGCCGACAAGGCTAAAAGACATCTAACTATACATAACTATCTACGAGACTCTAGAAAGAGTATGTGACATCATATAGACGGGATAGGGCCCCGCCATTGTCACGACCCAAATTACGGATCGTGCGGGCACCCACACTAACCTCCCCCCTGGTGGGCGAACCCTTCCCCTAACTACCTCAATTGATAAAAGACGCGGAATAACAATATGTAAACACACTCTAACAGTTTAAATATTAAAACCAATGCGGAAGAAATACTTTTATTATAAGAAATTCCCAAGACCTGGTCTAGACTCGTACAAGAGCTTCTAAGAAGTTTACAATTTGAAGTAAATAACAGACTCAAACTTGATATGAGTTCTGTTTAAGGATAAGGAACAACATAAATCTAAGAAGGGAATCTGGGTTGCAAGATCTCAAATAGCTCACCCAGACGCCTCTGACGAATGCCTTGAAACGGTCTCGAGACTCCGAACATCACCTGAAAACAACTCTACACTCCCCAAGGGGTGTAGCAAGAGTAGTATGAGCACAACATAAGGCTCGTAGGTATCATAGGCCGACAATAGTTAGTTCACACATATAAATAAGAAGCAACTAACAAATAAGCAGATAAGTAATCAAACACAGCACAACTCTAGCAAATATGGAAGTCTTGCAATAACGATAGTTACAAGGGATTTCAATAACTCAGGTTATAAGCCTAGGTGGAAATCTCTAAACCTTGAGTCCATCAAGACTCCAAAATAAATACCTAACAAACAACAACAAATCAATAATTCACCAATAAAGAATCAATAAGAGAATGTGCCAGGCAATGGGATGAATATCAATTCAAATGGAGTGCAATGCAATGCAATACCGTGCTATGCAATGCAGTAGTCACCTCTCACGCTCCACTCTCGTACACACATGCTATGGCAATGTCTCATAGTCATGACCCATGGGGGACCTGCGAAGTTCATGAAGCACTCGTGCTCTCCAGCAGAAACCTCGGAGGCTATCAATCACTCTCAATCTTCGGTAAAGACCTCGGAGTCTCTCAATCACTCTCAATCTCCGGCAAAGACCTCGGAGTTTCTCAATCACTCTCAATCTCCGGCAAAGACCTCAGAGTCTCTCAATCACTCACCTCACCATCAGGACAACATAAAAGTAATATGGAAGCATGTCATGCATGATATCAGTCTCAATTATAACACCAATATGCAATCAACAAGTACAAGTCATATTATTGTCCATGGTTCGATCATCAATATTTACCCTTCCCTTTCATGAGATGAGTGAGCTAGTATGTGACAGAGATACAACTAGGTGATAATCACATCAAATAACATATGGAATATGGGATACATGCCTCGCATGAAATCAACCTCAATAATCACCGCAATCATAGGTTCCACAGATTCATATTATGAAATGCAATTCAATATTCAATTTCTCAGTAATAACCTTCCTCTTCTGTATGACAAGTAAGATAACAAGAGAGAGAGAGAGAGAGAGAGAGAGAGAGAGAGAGATAATTATATCAAGTACATGAAATCACAACCATGGTGACAAACCCACATAACAATATCGCAATAATGGCGACAAGCCCACATAATAGCTGACAATACCAACCTTCACCTCCACACCATGCCTGAAGGCCTATCATGCTTTCTCCGTCAATCACTACTATCTCCGTACGTTTCGCTAACCGGAGTCTAGTCATAAAGTAAGCCGTAACCTACCTCGAAGCCGAACAGGAGTCTCGAACAATCAAACTTGAGCTTTCCCCCTTTCGTAACGCTTCTGAATGATCGAAATCTAACAATTAAATATTCTACATTAGAATACAATTCCATCCACCATACTCTCAAATCATAAATTCTCATTTCTTAGGGCTAGGACTCGAAACCTTCAATTACTCCAGAATCTTAACTTAGGACTAACATCTCACTTTTCACATCTCAAATACCATAAATTTGAAAGTGTACATGTAATCCAATACTCTAATATTTAATTACAATTATAGTACATTAAAGAGAAAATAAAGCTACAACCTAATGAATCTATTCTATATAATATGTAACAGTTAGTAGAATCTTTCTACTCTATCATTTATCAAGTAATGTACAAGATTATTAAGAATAATTATTAATAATAAGTTGAGTCAACATCGTAAAAAAGAAAAAGAAAAAAACGAAAACAGTAACAATAGAATTCTAGCAAAACCTTGACCTATAACTTTCCTTTATCCTCATCATTACTACCTAATGATTACCTAATCATTATACTGACCTAACAAATTTATTACTCCCTCCGTAAAATCCAACCAGTAAAACCAAAATTGTACACAGCAACATTCATTCTATCACTTTCTCAATTATTATCAAATCCTTATTCTTTCTAATCATTAATAATCATCATTATACAATGATTCCTTTGCCCTCTTTTAGTAAACAAATATAACTTAAATCAAGAACTATCATAACTGATGCTCACGCTGATGTACCCATAAAAATTGATTAAAAAAATATATATTTTCTTCGCTCTTTTCCGTCCGTTGTTATGTCAAGAGGTTTTCTACTAACTGCTTCTTTCTTTCAAAAATTAAGAAAATCAATTACCCTGATATTTTATCCCCACAGCCACTACAATGTGGTTTCAGTCAGAATAGGAAATGGGCTTGGCCCACTTCTTTACTACAATAGCCTCCCTAATTCACTTATTCAATTAACCATTTTGTTTTATTTAAAAATTATCCACTCCGTCAAATACCATATTTACCAACTTATACCTTATATGTGTGTAAATAATATTTCTATGAATAAACTATTCACACACATTAAATACATATATTCTAAAATTTACTCGTCAATTAAATAACCAAATCACCCATTATCGCAAGCTATATACACCAAAATTAGACCACGAAAAGGGTGTTTTAGGGATATTAGGCCTAAAAGTGCTAAACGACCAAATGGGTCATTACAACCATGCCCATATATACACAAAAGAATAGTACCAACATCTGCAGCTCCGAATCAAGTGGAGCTCCTCTAAGCAGTCTCTGAATAAGCAGCCTAAGGATCAAGTCTATCTCCCTGTCCACTTTCGGGCATGACGCAGCGTCCACAAACAAAAGGACATCAGTACGGATAATGTACTAAGTATGTAAGGCATAATCAATAATATGATAGAAGCATGAACGATAACATAACAAAGAAGTGTCATGGGATAGTAAAGCCATTTATACCTCTAACGACGTTCACCATATTCACATACCCTTTTTCTAATGGGAACCTTCCATGACATACACTTATATATATAGTAATATCATATCCGACCATAGAGGTTCGGTGTCTCAAATAATCGACCATGAAAAGGCTCGGTGTTATACATACCTGGCCCTACTAAGACTCAGTGTTATCTGTACCCAACTGCAGTGGTGCGCGCGCAATAGCTATCATGCCCGGCCATATATATATATATATATAGGAGTGCATAAGTATCATTAACATCATCATCATCATCATCACTTTCGTTATATCTTTCCTTAGAGGATCAACTATCATAGGATGAAACCAATGATATCATGAGAATATCAAGAACTATAAGCTTTTGTGATTCTAGGAATGAAGTCATCATGGAAGACATTATGGAACTCACGTGAAGGTATACAACAATGGGATCATGCCTTAAGAAAGAAGGGTTAGCCTTACATACCTTTTTGTCTTCTAAATTATTTAACGTTCACGCCAAAGCTTGAGAAATCTACATTTAAAAGGATTCATACCAAGGTTAAGTCTTAAAGGCACTCTTTAGTTCAAACTAGAGTAATTCACAAGCTTACAAAATTGGGCAGCATTTCCCCTATTTCATCGACTTCAATCCGATAATAAAACAACTTCCAAACAACCATACCAACATCCACAATATCATAATCAAGTAGTCGTATTGCATTAAGCCTCAAAATTCATTCTCATAATCAATTCATATCAACTCTTTGTAAAATTGTACATAACATTTCCTTGTCATCATTATTATCCTTCATAACAAGATTACACTCATAACATTCTAGTAATGGTAATTCAAGCTAATTTACTACCCAAAATATCATTAAATTTATATAACCTTCATCTTCCACTTTCTCCCCTTACTCAAGTTATTCAACAACCAAGCATGCTTAATGTCACGACTCGGCTAGGGGGCCGCGACGAGCACCCGGTGCTACCCCACCCGGGCACCCCCCTTATCGTACATAACATAACATCTAGGTGAACCATAAGTCAATTTGTGCTTTTCTTATCGTTAATCATATTGGTCCTATTAGACGACCATCATCATTTAACATATCATAGGCATCTATGCCACATCATAAGTACAAGGCCGACGAGGCCAACAAAAGATATACAAAACATGGGCCGACATGGCCGAACATCTCTACCCACATACACATGACTACGAGCCTCTAAGAGTATGACATATCGTATGAGCGGAACAGGACCCCGCTATGCCCATAATTATTTACACAAAAGAATGAGTACCCAAAAGCTGCGGCTCCGAAAAAAATGGAGCTCTGCTATGCAATCTCTGGATATGCAGCTATGGATCAAGTTTGTCTCCCTGTGCACCTGCGGGCATGACGCAGCGTCCACAAACAAAAGGACGTCAGTACGAAGAATGTACTGAGTATGTAAAGTATGATTAACATCAATATAGAAGCATCATAGACAATATATGAAGTGGCATAGGAGGGAAGACAATAATATCATCATCATGTCACTTACCTGCCTTTCATAGGGACTTTCCATTTCTCATGCGTATTTCATAATTGTGCTCGTATTCGTATATATACCCCTATTCGCATTCATATACATAGTCTTTTCACATTCATATTCATATCATAAACATAGCCATACACTTATATACATACATAGCGTGCCCGACCATAAGGTTCGGTGTTTCATACGTACTTAGCCAACCAAGGCTCAATGTTATTTCTACCTGGCCCGACCAAGGCTTCAGGGTTATCCGTACCATCTGCAGAGGTGTGCGCGCGTTACGTAATCGTATACATACTTTATACATAATCATATACATATATCCTACCCGGCGTTATAAGCTCGGGGTGTCATTATAGCCCTTCATAGGCACATATAAGTATAATAGCCCGTAGGCACCTTTGGCATCATTATTATTATTATCGTCATCACTATCATCATCATTATTGCTACATCCATATCTTAGGCTTACTCGTCATATGAGGGGCGTAGTACAATCGTAGTACATGTTAAGGATCGTGAGCTTATGAGCTCGGAGTGTCAATCACTTGAATACAACATACTCATATAGAGGAATTAGAAATTTGGCCAAGAACCATGCCTTATGAAAGAAGGGTTAGCCTTACATACCTTTTCGTCGGACTATTCTACACTTGCACGTTTCCTTCCAATGCTAGCGTCTATACCTTCATTAATATCATAACAATGGCCATTAGTCATTCACATCATCCACATTATCTAGATTTCTCAATTTGCTTCTAATTCTCCCATATTTATGGTCATGACCTCCAACTTCGTCCATTCGTCTAAAGTGTCGAGTTCATGATCTTAGTACCATTTATAATACATTCATATCGTAACACAACAACATTCATAATTCAATTCAAACTATTCCTCAAAATGTCACTATTCACCATTCATGACCTAGTTGACCACATTTTCTACAATCCATGTACTTTACTTCTCCAATACCTTAAACATCATGTAAAAATCATGAATCTTACCTTAGAAGTTGTAGGAACAAGCTTTGGTTGATAATACCCCACTTTGAGCCAAACCCTAGTTTTTCTCCATTTGCATTTCTTGACTTGAATGGTATTTAATGGTTTGCTTACACTTGATTCACTTGTTTATGTTGTTGGTGACTTATAATCCTTGAAAACTTATGAAATAAATGTAGAGAGATGATTCTAGAGAGAAGTGGTGTAATGTGGAAATGAAATAAAACAAGTCTTGATCCTCATATTTAATGAATTGAAAATTCTGTGCTGGGTGAATAGTGGTCGTCCATGGATGTTTACGGTCCGTCCGTATTTCAGTTTACGGACCGTCCCTCGTGGTCGTCTTTAAGCTTAAGCAGAACCAGAAACTTAAGGGTGCATGCATGGTGATTTACGACCATGGTTTACGGGCCATAAATCACTTTACGGTCCGTAAACCTGGTCGTATTTTACCATTTCTCGGCTGGGCAGAAAGCTGAAGCTCTTTACTGGCCGTATAAATTATACAGTTTGTATAAATGGCCGTACAACCCAATTTTTTTGAAACTTATCCTCGTCGATTCGTTCAACCTCCAATCCTTATGAAACCTTATTGGCACTTGCATAACACTTCATTAACCATCTAAGGGCCCTATATCTCCCCCTCAAGACATTACAAAACACATTATAGCTCACTTGTTGCTAAACCTTCCCGAATATGCCTTGCATTTCCACTTCCTTCGACGAACTTAGTTTCATCGATTCATATGACTCCAAAATCTTATGGTACACGCTTTAAGTTATCAAATTCTCTCCTTAATCTAATAAGGACTTCATGTTCACCTTAAACTCGCGTTATTCTACTCACAACACATTAAGCCAAAATCTCCGAGATGTAACAGATAAAGACAAGAGAAATTTGCTAGAAGGAAGCTTTTTATTATAGAAGAATTGATTGATTTTTGCTTCATGATTTTTACAAATGGATGCCCCTCTATTTATCCTATTCACCTAGAGACTAGTATGTAAATAATAATTAATGTATAAGTCGCTACATATTTACAAAGAAGTCCCTTCTCTAAAATTATCCACTAGGCTAGGATATTCTAAGGTCTTCCTAAGAAATCTTCTAACATGTTCATAAATATCTAGAACATCTCTATAAGAATCTCCATAGCTCTAGAATCATCCAAAGAATGCTAGACTTTTTTCCATGTAAGCATCCACATGGCAAAAATAGCTCTAAATGGCACCTAGGTAGCATGATGACGTGGCGAGTCATTACACTCTCCCCCACCTGATGTTGCGATGACCGCGGCGCATTGCTGCAACATAAACGCTCGAATCTTGTCTTTCATGATGCTCCCATGTGACCTCCTCTGGTGATTGCCCCTTCCAGTGGACGAGGAACCTGGCGGTGGCTTTCTGCCCTTGTCTTCGCCTGGCCTGGTAATTAATGATAGCCTCAATTTCTCGATCTTGAGAGACGGTGATGGTAATCGGCGCCCGACTCGACTGACCTCGGTTGGTATCATCCTTGTCTTCATGGTATGGCTTGAGCACGCTAGCATGGAAGACGGGATGAATCTTAAGATGAGGCGGTAACTCTAACTTATATGAGATCTTGCTCACCTTGGCAATGATCCTAAACGGCCCCTCATACTTTTGTACCAAGTTCTAGTGCACGTCCCGTAGTGTCTTAAAATGCCTCATATTAAACTTCACCAAAACCATGTCCCCAACCTTATAATCTGTGGGACGACGCTTGCGGTCGGCAAACTTCTTCATCTTCTTTGTTGCCTTGTCCAAGTAGGACTTAGCAGTGTCAAGCTGCTCTTCGAACTCCTTAGCCATATGGTAAGCCCCCAAACTCTTCCCCTCGAATGCTACCGGTAGTGAATGTGGAGTTTGTGGTTGTTGGCCTGTGGCTAGCTCAAATGCTGTCCGACCCATGGACTCACTCCGTTGCAGGTTATAGGAGAACTGGGCTAGGTCTAAGAGCCTTGCCCAATCCTTTTGATGTGCACTCACATAATGCCTCAAATAGCACTCCAATAAGGCATTAACCCGTTCCGTTTGCCCATCCATCTGCGGGTGGAAACTAGTGGAAACGTTCCGTTTGTCAATCCATCTGCAGATGGAAACTAGTGGAAAAGTACAGCTCCGTGCCAAGTATGTCGAACGACTCCCTCCAAAAGTTCCCAGTGAAGCGGGGGTCTCAATCACTGATGATATGCCTTGGTAAGCCCCAATAGTTCACCACGTTCTTGAAGAATAGTTTGGCGGTTTCCTTAGCTTTACATCATAGTGAAGCGGCCATGAAAGTGGCATACTTCAAAAATCTATCCACGACCAACATGATAGGCCATAACCGTCGGACTTCGGTAGACAGGTGATAAAGTCCATAATCACGCTCTCCCATGGACGCTCCGCTATTGGTAGTGGCTCCAAAAGTCCTCCGGTCTGCCTTTACTCAACCTTGTCTTGTTGGCACACAAGACAAGTCTGCACATAACACTCTATGTCCTCTTGCATGCACAACCAATAGTAGACCGACTCAACCAAGGCTCTAGTGCTACGTTGACCCGGGTAACCAGCACACAAGGTGTCGTGGCTCTCCTTCATAATACCCACCTAATATCTCCAAACCTTGGCTCGTAGACCGTCCGACCTGTGGTGAGCAATAGACCATCTTCCACCCAAAAGTGCCTCGTCTTCCCCTGGGTGGCTAACTCCATAAGTTGCTTAGTTGTGGGATGTTGCATGCCTTCCTTTATAGACTCTCAGATATCCCAACTTGCTGAAGTGATGGCAGTAAGCTCAGCCTTTCTACTCAAGTCATCGGCTACAACGTTACCCTTGCTCGGCTTATACTCCAGCACATAGTTGAACTCAGCCAAGAAATCTTACCACCTATCTTGTTTCGGTGTGAGCTTCTTCTGTGTCTGAAAGTAGCGGATGGACACATTGTCAGTCTTGACCACGAACTTTTAACCCAGCAAATAATGTCTCCATGTGCGAAAAAAATACACAATGCCAGTCATCTCCTTCTCTTGCACCGTGAAACGCCACTCCGTATCGTTGAACTTGCGGCTCTCGAACGCTGTAGGATGCCTATCTTGCATCAGGACACCCCCAATGGCAAATTCAGAAGCATCTGTATGCACCTCAAACATTTTGCTAAAGTCGGGTAGCGCTAGAGCTGGCTCCTCCGTCACAGCTGCCTTAAGGTCTTCAAACGCCTTTTTGCAGTGCTCCGTCCAACCCCACGATTTGTTCTTCTTTAACAACTCGGTCAAGGGTGCTGCCTTTCCTGAATAGCCACCGATAAAACACCGGTAGTAGTTAACAAGGCCAAGGAAGGATCTTAACTCGGTTACCCTTGTAGGTGCCTCCCACTCTTGGATAGCCCGTACCTTGGTCTCATCCATGCGTAGCTCGCCATTGCTAATGACATGGCATAAAGAGCGCACCTTTGATTGTGCAAACTCCCTCTTGATGTATAGCTCGTTCTCTCGCAAGACTTGGAAAACCTTTCGTAAGCGTTCCACGTGCTCCCTCAAGGTGTTGCTGTAGATGACTATATCATCCAAGTAGACTACCACGAACTGATCCAGGTAGGGATGAAAGATCTTATTCATGCGAGCGCAAAATATAAGGGGTGCATTGGTTAAGCCGAAGGGCATCACCAACCACTCGAAGGCTCCGTACCTCATCACACGGGCTGTCTTCGGTTCGTCCCCCTCTGCAATCCGAACCTAGAAGTAACCCTTGTGAAGATCCACCTTGGTAAAGTACTTGGCTTATCCAAGTCTATCAAATAAGTCGGCAATGAGCGGGATCGAGTACTTGTTCTTCACTGTGACCTTACTAAGTGCCTGATAGTCTATACATAAGCGCAATGATCCATCCTTCTTCTTTTGAAACAACACCGGTGCACCAAAGGGTGCCTTCGATGGGCGAATGTGGCTGGCATCGAGTAACTCTTTTAGTTGTTTCCTAAGCTCCTCCAACTCAGGCGGTGCCATGCGATAAGGGTCGAATGCGGGTGGCTTAGCCCCTGGATCTAACTCAATCATATGATCCACCTGACATCTAGGAGGCAAGCGCTTAGGTATCTCATCGGGCATGACATTTTTGTTCTCCTCGAGCAACTTCTCTATACAAGGCGGTAGTGTCTCCTGGGGACCCTTGTATTCTTCCAAACTTGCAATATTTGCCATGAATGTCGACTTCCCTTTCTTAAGCCCTTTGATTAGCTGCATAGTTGAAAGTTGTGTTTGGCCCTTTGCATGCGGCATAGTCACTGTAGGCACCATGCAAGCTCCTTCTCGCTCCATGACTCAGAGACGTTGGAGATAGGGATTGATCATTTCATGGAAATGTCTAAAGAATTCTTGCCCCAAAACAATGTCAAAGATACCCATAGTAGGGGTGGTAAAGTTTGTCTTACCTTTCCAATCACCCAATTTGACATCAACTCCATTGGCTACACCACGAGCATTTTTTGGCTTAGCATTCACGGTCTTGACGAGGGCGCTAATTGGAGCAAGTTTCAACTCTAGTCTCTTCGCTAAAGCCTTGGTCACAGAATTGTGAGTCGCTCCAGTGTCCACCAATGCACGAGCGAGCTTGTTATTTATGGTGAGATCCACGTATTGATTTTTATTCTCGTCACGTTGGATAGGTTGCTTCTCGACAGCGCCACATATGCTTATCATACCTAACTGTACGGTGCCTGAACTCTCTCCTTGCATCTACTCCTTTCGTCCACGAACCATTGCATTGAGGCTCTTCAAGTCGAAGAAATTTCTGAAGCCGTGTGGTCCTCCATATATGTAGCATCCTTTCTTCTCGATCTGCGCATTCTTCTCGGCATAGCCCTGACGACCACTTGACTTTTTGCCGTCAAACTTGTTGGCATTTTGAGTCCTGGAGTAGTGTTGTTGAGACTCCTTGTTCTTGCCACAGTCTCCCCACCTTTGGCATTGCCATCCCTTGACTCATTACCTTTGCCTTTTTTGCGTTTGTCATGCCTGAAATCCATCAAAGACTCGGCCTCCACTATGGCTTGGTCTTTATCGCTAACTTGCCTCTATTGCAATTCTTGCTTAGCCCAGTTCTGCAACCCTTCCATGAAATGAAATAACAAGTCATCGCTAGTGAGGTTGGGAATTTGAAGCATAAAAGTGGTGAACTCCTTGACATAGTCGTGAATGCTCCCTGTCTGCTTTAACTCTCTAAGTTTGCGTCTTGCCTCATACAAGACATTATTTGGGAAGAACTGTCGCTTGAACTCATTCTTGAACTGATCTCATGTGTTGATTGTGCATAGACCTCTGTCAGCATCGGCGACCTTTCTTCTCCACCATAGTATGGCAGTCTCCGTTAGGTACAACACAGCGATGTTAATCTTGGCCTCATCGTCCCTCACTTTTCCATGCCTGAAATAGTTCTCCAAGTGCCAAAGAAAGTTCTCCACCTCTTGTGCATCACGAAACCCTTTTGAACACTGGTGGCTTGGGAGCCTCGATCTTAGCCTCCCTCGTCACGATAATATTATTGGCTGCCTCGGTCACACAAATGTTGACCTGCTCTTCGAGTGCCACTATTTTTGCCTTCATGGCATCGATAGTACTCAACGCCTCCATGAGTCTACACTCTAAGGCAATGATGGCTTGCTTTACCTCAATCTCTGCCTGCATACGCCCCTCCAAGTCATTTTGGATGCTTTCAATTTCTTCAAGAGTATGCCCCTCAAGAACCCTAAGAGTGCCCTCCACCTTGCCCCAATATTTTGATGGCATCCATCCCCACATTAACCTTCATAACCCACTCTTTACCGAGCGAGGCGTCCTCGGACAAGGCCTCCACGTCATCCTCGCTCGCCTCAGTAGTAGATGGTTCTTGGGATGTAAGCCCTTCATTTGACACAACCTCTGGCGGCACCTCCTTGCTCTTATTGGCGGCAATCCTCTTTTTGTTATGGCCCTTCTTGCCAGCAGCATCCTGGATGATGTTGGCTTGGGTTTTAGCAGGGTTGATTTCTCCGTCGTTTGTCATTCCCTTAGTCGCAAACTTCGCTCTAATAGCACATATTGTCACGTCCTTAGTCTTCAACAAAGCGCACGTGTAGCACTTGACAATTCGCTCACATCCTTGCATAACTTGCTCACGATCTTGCTATGCCAAGTCAACCTAGATTACTACACTCAAGATCGCTAAGGAAATAGTAATTGAGAAAGACAAGAGAAATTTGCTAGAAGGAAGCTTTTTATTATAGAAGATTTAATTGATTTTTACTTCATGGTTTTTACAAATGGATGCCCCTCTATTTATCCTATTCACCTAGGGACTAGTATACAAATAATAATTAATGTATAAGTCCCTACATATTTACAAAGAAATCCCTTCTCTAGAATTATCCACTAGGCTAGAATATTCTAAGGTCCTAAGAAATCTTCTAGCAAGTTCATAAATATCTAGAGCATCTCCATAAGAATCTCCATAGCTCTAGAATCATCCAACACATGCTAGACTTTTTTTTTTCATGTAAGCATCCACATGGCAAAAATAGCTCTAAATGGCACCTAGGTGGCATGATGACGTGGTCATCACACTTGATAGACACTCTTGAAGTCAAATTCAGAGGTTCAATAGGAACAATACTTAGTTGAAATGTCAAAATAAAAAAATAAAAAAATGATAAATTTAGAGAGCCGCATATGCATCAGGCCCTGTTGATAAGTTTGCTTAGCTAGAAGGAAGAATGTTATTTCTTGTACTAGGTAACACAAATTACGTAAAGTTAATCATGAAATGCTTGACGTCATTTTAGTTTGTTTTTTTGACATTAAGATGATCACCTACTAGTTCAACGAATTGTTATGTATATTCTAAGAAAAGAAAGAACACAGAAAAGATTAGGGGTGGGCGTTCGGGTCATCGGATTGGATATGAAATTTTCGATTTGGATATTTGGTTTTCGGATTGAAGAAATTACAATCCAAATCCAATCCAAATAAGTTCGGATTGGATTGGATATTTTAAGTTCGGTTTCGGATTATTCGGTTTGGATATTTCGAATTTTCGGATTTGACTCTTGAGACTTAAGGAAAACTTATTATGAACGAAATTCATGTGTTAGTTTCACAGAGGTAAATCTAAATCTTAATTGCTCAATAAAAAAAGTCTTCCCGTTCAAATTAGGATTAACAAATCCAAGTCATGTCCAACATAATAAATCCATACCAAACAAAAGCATTCTGGAAAAGTGGAAATGATCTACGAAATGAACAAAATAAATTCTAAGTAGTCATCTAGAAAAATAACAACGAACTCTGCCATGGTCATACTTACGTGAGACATTTGAGACATGAGAAGTAAGAAAACCCTATATTATATTTGATTTAGTAGAGAATTATATATTGGACTTAATAGTTTAATAGGTACGGCCTTAGGTACTAATCCATTGGACCTTTAGAAACTAGATTTATTAGTATTGGGCACATATGATATAGGTAGGGTAAGATATAAGGTATAAAAATTTCAGATTTTCGGATATCCAAAAATCCGTAGTACTAAATCCATATCCAATCCGAAATTCATAAATTTTAAAAATAAAATCCGAATCCAATCCATAATCCAAATATCCAAACCAAATATTTAAAAAATTCGGATTTCGATTTAAATTTTGGATTGACCCAAACTGTGCCCACCGTAGAAAAGACAATAAAGTAATAAGAGAAAAGGAAGTGTTTCACGTGGATGCCAAAACTCTTGTTTACTCCGCAAGTTGTTATAGGGAACACCATAAATTTCAACTTTTATGCCTTGTTTAGGAACCATATTATTCATGATGCCGTGAAAATCTGAAACATGTCTCCTGTTTCCTGCATAGAACTTTCCAAAGTACTACTTTGTTCTTTTTTTATTTATTACTCTTTTCACTCTCTTTCAAGAATTCAAATAAAGACCTCTAAATCAAAAAATAAAATAAAATGGAGTACCAAGTAAAATCATAAGGATACCTACAACTATTCTGAGGTTATATGACTAGAAGAACAATCCATAATTCATAATACTTCAGACTTCAGCAAGATTTTTTATGTGATCTTTTAATATCTTGTAGGAGTATCTATTTGAAAGAACTCCACACCAATCCTTAGTTACAAACCTAAGAAAAACAATACCGAATAATGCATGTTTTACGTTTCATCTTTTTGTAACTTAAACGTATTAGTAACATATATTTGTAACTTCATATTACTATGTACGTTTTTCTTTCATATTGTTGGAAATATTATGGAAAACACTTCATCGCGAACACATGCAGGGGCTTCTCTTGATCACGAACACTTATAGGGACTTCTCTTCATCACGAACACTTATAGGAACTTCTTCTAAGCTTGAGAAAAATACTTGATGGCGAATACTTGTAGAGAATTATTCATAGCTTGAGGCATGCCAATGACACTGTCCTTAAGGATATTTCACCCGGTATGGGCGTATCCCCCAGGATTCAACAAGCTCGTTTAGTACAAAACTAGGAGCAAGAATCTAACAAAGATTTATCTTATACAAAACCCAACACTATAATATTGTAAGAAGTATTTCTCTTATTGTCTCTCTCCGAAGGAAAAGGACTATATTATATATATATAGGCAACAAAAAGTCAAACCCTCAAATAACTGAGATACCCACCATTTTATAAGAATATACGGATGACCAAAATAGACTAATAAAGAGCAAAGCCCAATGACCACAAAAAGAAGTAAATGTCAATAAAATGACAAAGGGTCTGTTACAAAACAAAGCTAATAACATGCAACTTTAAAGCCATTCAATGCTATCATCAACTGCCAGAGACCATTCAAATTGATTTAATGTAGTAGCTATTAAGGCTCTTAAAATAGTCAAATACGTATATAATAAATCTGATCACAAAATAATAATTTTATCATTAGAGCTATTTAATGTATTAAATATTCGGTTATAACTTTGCTCAATTTGATTGCAAATAGAAGACCATTAAAGATAACATTTGTATTGCAAAATAATGACTCATCAATATAATATGAAAATCATGAATTTGGATATAAGTTTAAAACTTCTTTTTGAGATATTAAACTCATTTTTCACAACAATCCGCCACATATCTCAAAAAGAATATTAAGTAATGAAATAAAAATTTTTGATAGGTTTTCACATATCTCAAAAGGAAAAGAAGTAGAAAGAATATTTTGCTGGATTTCCACATATGAGTACAATGCATCGAATCTGGTGTCGCGTAGACTATGAACCAGACCTAGATAAAATAAGATTATACTTACAGAATAATTGGTGAAGTTTAGAACTTCTATGAACCAAGAATTCTTTTGTAAGTCCAGCGTCTTATTCTATCACATTATACTTGCACAATCTTTGTCGTTATCGCGATTTTACGCTAAGAGGTCATGCGCGTGTCCTGGTATTCATGAGTGCTCTAGAAATCTGTCACAATTTCATAGAAGCGGCACCACTCCACACTCATATAGGTCCACCCATCAAGTGTACTCTGCAGAGCAATACACCACCTATAAAGAATATGATAATGGATTAAGAGTTTATAACATCAGTCTCACTTTGCCTTGCAGAATTGCACTATATTCACACACCATAGGAAGGGACATAATTTTTATAGTGCACACTTGATCAACTAATGACTTGTTATTACCCATATGAACCTAATTCATGGGATCTCCAATCACATAGGTTGGGTTACCATCATTGTTGATCTTCTCAAATTGACTAAAAAATTCCATTCCCCTCGATGTTTCTTATTGTCTGTGAATTGATCAGATTCACCTCCGACTTCACATAATTTACATAATTAATTTCTTCTCATAGCAGTTGCTTTAACACGTTATGTCTCAAATACATATGTCTATTGTTGCCATTCAATTTTTTTTTTATTTCACTACAGTTATTGTCGCTTGACGACCACAATATATAGACACCAAAGATGTTGGCTTTATTCCAATTGAAATACTCACTAAGAGGTCTCTTCAACATTTAGCCTCATCACCAACCAACTCCAAAAATTCACTATATTTAGTACCATAATTATAGTACCTCTCAAATATACTTTTTCATTTCAAAATTTGAGTAGCATAACATTAGCAAGACACCCCCACAACTTCAAATATTTCAGTCTAATGAATAGTCTTTCCACAAGAAAGTTGACCTCTAAATAAATGAGAACATCTCAATATTAAAATGTAATAAAAACCTTTAAAGGCTATTGAAATAACCGAATACGTTTTTACCATTGAATTCCAATCAAATCATCATATACATTTACACCCAAGAGTTCAAAGCTACTATTATTATAGGTCTACTACAAATTAAACAACTAAACAGACGTTGCAAAATAAATTAATATAATGACTATTAAACAAGTTTAGTAAAGGACAAAGCTAAAGTTAGAAATATATTCAGATGATTATGTTAAGGTCTCATTAAAATTATAACTGTAGACATCTGTTTTTCCAGCATAAGGCAATCTTAAAGTTGTATTTTCTTGATATGAGAAAAAACTAACATATTCAACTCTAATATGAAATAAATTATATGAACCAGTCAAGAAAACAAAGTATTAATATTTTCATCTTGAAAATTATCAAACACAGATAAATCATGATTACAGTACTCATCATCACCCACAAAAACATTATTTTTGATAAACCGTATCAAACTCAAATAAAATATGTACCCAACTTGTCCTAATAATCACACAGAACTCAAGTTGAATCAGATGTTAGAAACATGTACCACCTTAGTTAATGCCAATGTTTTCAAATGTGAGTTTAAGAAGAATTTTCCATTTCCAAAAACATAAGTAGTCACTACAAGAAAAGGCTCAATTTGTGGGGGTATTTCTTCGATTAGTGGCGGTTTTTTACTCCCACTAATTGAATTGTGACGGTTTTAAAAAACGCCACAATTACCCTCGCCACGAGCATATTTGTGTCGGTTTCTTACAACCTCCACGACGACCGCCGCAAAATCAAATTTTAATTTGTGGCAGTTTTCAACATCAATATGTGGCAATTTAGAACCTCTACAATATGATCTCAATATTTTAAAATATTACACTAGCGTTGGTTTCAAACCATCACAATATGATATTAATATCTATTACGATTTAATTTGTGCAAACTTTAAACCGCCACAAATTGATATTTTATCTTTTAAAAAAATTGAATTTGAATTACATCAAGCCTATATAATCTTATATACAAACAACTAACTAACTAACACATAATGTAAATAAAATTTCACCAACTAAATTCATAGTATAAGAAGTAACATGAATTTAAATTATTCATGTCAAACTCAAGTAATACAAACTCGTATATTATAAGTTAATTGTTACAACTTTAAATCCAAAAAGAACAAAAATAGTTCTATATCAATAAAACATAAAAAAGCACTAAACATTTGCTCGGTGATTAGAGCTGTTGCACCCCATGATCTTCTTTCATCTCAGGGTAAAGTAAGCTTACTCTCCGCATCACTAAGCTGAAATGATAAAGCAAAAGTATATGTAATTAGACAAATAAACATATCTTAGTACGAATAAACCAGTCACATGCATACATATAAAAGAGATTTTAAAATCCAATTCATCTCAAAAGTAAGTTCATATGAAGCTTTCATCTTGAAAAAGGTCTATTGGAACATGGATGTGAGGATAAAACTTTGATAAAGGTCAAACATGATATTGCGCTTGAAGAATTTTGCAATCAGAAAGTAAAAAGTAGAAAGACAAAGTAAAAGAAGACTTAAACCACAAATATAATGTACTAAAAACATGATCTTCATGGCTTAACTAGAAACTTTATAGATAATTAGAAATTAAAGTATGACTAAAAGCAATTATGGTTATTGAACTATCAAAAAGAATAAAAATCACAATAGGTAGTAAGTGTCAACTAACAAGTAATTGTAGATACATCATATATATCATAATAAAATTTTGGTTCCTATGTCTCTAACGTCCTCCAATGCATACTGATGCTAATAATAACAACAACATGAATTATTTCTACTCTAAGTAAGCATCGAAAATACAACCTAAGCCTATGTCGACCGACTACCAAAATCAGATCATGGTGTTTAGTGAATTGTAAATACATAAAAGTATTGTTACATTGGATCTCAAAAATCCAGTGTGAATCTAAAACCCGTACGACGGAGTATTACCTTCACATCCACAGAAGTATGATCCAATGTAACGTCTCTTTTAGACCTCCACTTTGTAAAACCTACAAAAGAAAAAGTAAATCAAAAGAGTTAATTGACCCATAAATTTCAACCAGAAAAAGATAAGAAAATGTAGGAGCAAAGGGAGAAAGGAGAAGGTAGGCCGCCAGTGAAAATGTAGGAGCAAAGAAAATATGGGTTTCCAGTTTTTATTTTGTGAGAAGGAACTGTCGGTTGGGTTTTAAATTTTTGGGATAGATTTGGTCTTTGGGACTTTCAATTTTTGGGGGGAAAGTTTGGCTCCAAATGAAAAATAAAAGAAACTATAAAAAAACTGATCGTATTGCCACTATTTTTTTATTTTTTTTTGGTTATTAGTATTTAGTACTCCGTCCGTCCAAATTTATGTGATATAGTTTGACTAGGCACTGAATTTAAGAAAGAAAAAAACACTTTTGAAATTTATGGTCTAAAAGAAGCCGTAAATATTTGTGTGACTCTAAATCATTTCATTAAGGATAAAGGAGGAAGTTTTAAGTTAAATTATTTCTAAATATAGAAATGTATCGTTCTTTTGGGAACAAACTAAACGAAAAGTGTATCACATAAATTGGGACAGAGAAAGTAGTAGTACTTAATTAGTACTCTAATTATAATGTTGTCCTTGCAAAATTAATTACTCCTACTTTAATAAAAGCTTAAATAAAGATAAAATGCATATAGAAATAAATAGAATAAAGGGAGAAGGGTAAAAAATATCTGTGAACTTTTCGAAATTGATCAATTTTATACTTTGTAACGTTTTTTAATATTCAGATCTTCATTAAATTTCAAACGTCTTACTCTTAATGAAAATTCAAAACAAATGAGGTCTAAAGCAAATTCATTAATATTATTAATGTAGAAAAATAATTTTTTGAATAGTTATATAAGCAAAGGATATATGATTTCATGTCCAGAAATAATAATTCATACCTAATGCATAAGGAACCAGAAGAAAAATAAATTATATGTCTTTGTTTTTATTTGTGAAAATGGAAAGTCTTTATACTACTAGCGTTGTCTCATATGTGATACTTTTCTCTTCTCGAGATTCACATGACTAAAAATTGCATTAGTTAGTAATCGCAAATTTGTATCAGATTGCCATAATTTCTCAAAAAACTAAAATTTTATGTATTTGAGGATGTTATAAAAAACATACACAAAAAAAACCGTCACAACAAAAATAATTTTGGGGAGGTTGAAACAAACGCTACAAATTGAATTTATAGTGGGGTTTTTTACAACACCCACAAATAAACCGCCACAAAAAGAAGTATTTTGTGGGGATTGACACAAACGCCACAAATTGAATGTATAGTGGGGGTTTGTTATGACCTCCATAAATAAACCGCCACAATTTAGCAATTTTTTTGTAGTGAGTTCCCGAATCACCAAGACCATTATATTTTCATTCTTCTTCTTCAACATTGGTGTAGTACACAAAAATAATTTTGTCAGCACAAATATGCAAAGTCTAACACCCATCTCACACATTAGCCACATGATTCACTTGAGAAATGACCACAATAATTTATATCATCCGCTAAGTTAAATTTATTTTTACTTAGCAGGATTATCATTTTCTCCGAATCTTCTTCTACATTGAGGGGTATGATATTTAATTTATCACATACACAAACACAATTTTTAAAATAATATAAATTATAACATGCCTACGTACCTCATTAACATGAGCAATTGAAATGAAACACCAATTGTACAAGATTACCTCCAACAGCAACATATCATGTTTGCCAAAATCAAATGCCCTCATAGTGCCAATTATTCCAGCCCCGCTGTCACCATAATTGCCTCGATAGACAATTAATTTTTCAACCATAAATTACTTTCCTTCCAAACCCGGTAAAGCCTCAAAGGTTTATGTTTCACACGAACCATAACTTTGAAAGTTTAGAATAAAACAAGCCAAACAATTCCTACTTTCTGGATTACCAATCCCAAATAAGAATCAACTCCTTCTCTTACCCCCCAAGATATCCATGTTGTGTATCTATTTTGAACTACATATGAGGAAGCATAATTGCTTTCCAGAACATTGAGTATTTTCCATAAGAAATAGCGATATGAAATATCCTTAAGATTGTTGGAAATATTATGGAAAACACTTCATCGCGAACACATGCAGGGGCTTCTCTTGATCACGAACACTTATAGGGACTTCTCTTCATCACGAACACTTATAGGAACTTCTTCTAAGCTTGAGGAAAATACTTGATGGCGAATACTTGTAGAGAATTATTCATAGCTTGAGGCATGCCAATGGCACTGTCCTTAAGGATATTTCACCCGGTATGGGCGTATCCCCCAGGATTCAACAAGCTCGTCTAGTACAAAACTAGGAGCCAGAATCTAACAAAGATTTATCTTATACAAAACCCAGCACTATAATATTGTAAGAAGTATTTCTCTTATTGTCTCTCTCCAAAGGAAAAGGACTATATTATATATATATATAGGCAACAAAAAGTCATACCCTCAAATAACTGAGATACCCACCATTTTATAAGAATATACGGATGACCAAAATAGACTAATACAGAGCAAAGCCCAATGACCACAAAAAGAAGTAAATGTCAATAAAATGACAAAGGGTCTGTTACAAAACATAGCTAATAACATGCAACTTTAAAGCCATTTAATGCTATCATCAACTGCCAGAGACCATTCAAATTGATTTAATGTAGTAGCTATTAAGGCTCTTAAAATAGTCAAATACGTATATAATAAATCTGATCACAAAATAATAATTTTATCATTAGAGCTATTGCTCAATTTGATTGCAAATAGAAGACCATTAAAGATAACATTTGTATTGCAAAATAATGACTCATCAATATAATATGAAAATCATGAATTTGGATATAAGTTTAAAACTTCTTTTTGAGATATTAAACTCATTTTTCACAACACATATTACTCTGTACGTTTTTTTTTTCTAGACATTTAATTAGAGGTAAGTTAGTAAAAACACTCCTCATTTTTTAGGAGTGAGCATTTTATTAAAGAGTGTGCATAAGCATAAAAAAATCACCTATTATGAAATGGAGGGAGTAGGAAAGTTTCTCGAATGTTGAAGGTTTAATGGAAATTTAATGAAGTATTCGGAATTTGGTCGTTTGATGGCCACGTTGCAATTTCCTCTGTGAAATATGTGCACCTATATGGAGGGAGGATCAATAGTTTTAAATAGTTCAATTAAAATCTAACATTCTTAGTTTATACTCTTAACATATATGTGTGTGAAAATTTATGAGAACATTTATCAACTAACCCAATTTCTACTACTTTAAGATTCATGTAAAATTATGTAAGTCATTTGGACATGAAATATGTAAAATTAGTTTGGCCATGTGTACTTGCAGATATTGAACGTCAAGTCATGAAATATTAAAACATTAAGTAGGCGTTTGGTCATGGACTCCCATATTTTTCACCTTATTTGAAATTTATAAATTTGGAGTTAAAGATGGAGTTGTGTTTAATCATATTTTTTTGCGAGAGATAACATTTTATTTGAAATTTATGAAAATGGAAGTGCGGAAACAGGTTTGGAGCACTTTTTAACTTTGAAATCCAACTCAAAGTTGGATTTGGAAATTTATAACCAAATAATTTTGAAATAAAATGAAAAATTATTCTGGAAAAAAAGTGAAAAATTATTCCTCAATGAAAGTATACTTCAAGTGAAATGTATTATTTTTCATACACTAATCTTTAACTTTGAGAGACTTTTTTACAATTAAATTTAACAGCCAAACAACCTCAATTTATTTTTTAAATACCATCTTCTTTTCAACCTCAACTTGATTATTGATCAAACGCCTACTTATATCATGTTGGGACAAAATATATGGATTTGACATTTTGAGTTTTGACAGTTTGGGAAAAGAGGCGCGCACGAATCTTGATGACCCAAATCACTTCCATGGCCTAAATCAAAGCTCAAGTTCTCTAAACGAATTGTGGCCATGTTGGTGACGCATGGAGTCCTGATAAGTAAATGACGTAAAAATAGATGGAGTCATTATATACGCGATAACATATCTTTTTTTTATTTCCTCTGTTTCAATTTATATGGCATCAAGAGTCAAACAGTTTAATTTTGATCGTAAATTCGGATATGAAATCTTCAAGTGTTTTGAAATAAAGTTTACATGCTCGGAAACTACGTAAAAAATATTATAAGTCACAGTGATTAACAATTCAAAATAAGTAAAAGATATATGAATATATTACGGTCAAAGAAAGACTTGTTTGAATCTCAAACAGCGAAAAAGTGCCACATAAATTGATAAGTAATTATTGTCAATGAATCCTAATTGATAATAGGAAGTTACTTTATCAGTATAAATCTATCTATAATTACCTAATTGTATAAAATACACGTAAAACTGAAACTCAAATAGGTAATTTCTGAATTTTGGAAAGGATTAAAACCATTTTGGTGTTGGATCTTTTTACAAAAATAACGTAAAATCAGATATAGAGCCTGTTTTGATTGGCTTAAAAGTTGATCAAACCAGCTTATAAGCCATTTTTAACTTATTTGGGTGTTTGGTAAAATTAAAAATAACTTAAATTAAATTAAAAAGTGCTTAAAATAAGCCAAAATCAAGAAGTTACTCAACCCTAACTTCTTTTTTTTTAGCTTAAAAGCCATTTTGGTTTGACCAACAACCTTACCCTTTTATCCCTTATATTTTCTGTTAATTCCAATGCTACCCTTACTTCTAAAAATCCTTTAAGCACTTTATCTAAACACGTAACTGTTTATTTATAAAATAACTGCCAACACTTAAAAAATAATTTAAGCATTTATGCCTAAAAACTACTTTTTTCCGGCTAATCCAAACGGGCTCATAGTAGTAAATATTTTAATTTTGGGAAGGAATAAAACCATTTTGATGCTGAATCATTTTCTTTATATAAGGTAAAATCAGATGAGCAGCTTATTACATATTTTTAATGCAAAAACAATAAAGTCAATGAGTATATTTGTTTTTTCAATAAATATCAACTAATTTAACGCTACTAATATTCGTGGAAATTAACTTGTGATGCTCGGACAAAAATAGTTTGATTGTTCCAACAATTTGACAAGAAGTCAAGAAGAAGAAAGGGAGGCTAGCAAGAATCTAGGTGACCGAAATCATCCCATAGGACTAACGTGGCAACCAAATCTCCCATTTGCTTGGTTCGAGAAAGAAAAGAGGAAAAGAAATCATGCAGAGTGAACAAGGGAAATAGTTTTCCTTTCAATGTAAGTTACACATACTGACTTTATACACTTATCAGTAATTTTCAAATTATAACAGCACGTTAGTAATCATTAACTTAATGAAATCATTAAATTATACTTACCAATATAAATTTATCTCTAATTATAATATAAATGGCCTCATTGTATAAGTATATTTTATACAGTGTAGAATTTAATTTTTCATTTCCCTTTTCTCTTTATTTCTCCCTTAATTTGTACTATTTTTCGTGATCTTTCCTTCCTTTTCCCAGTCTTCAAATACACAGGGTAAATAGTAAGATTCTATAAAGAATGCTTCTGATTCTAATACATTGTTGATAGGCTTAATGCATATGGAGACTTCTAAACTTGCCCTTTTTTTTTTTGGACACCTCAACTAAGTATTGTACGTTTCTATTGAACCCCTAAATTTGGCTTCAAATGTATCTATCAAGCACAATCTGACTTACATAACGTATATGGTGAGTTTCATTTTTCTAGCCTTGCGCGTGAATGTCAATTACATCCTACGTGAAAATTTCAACCAATTAAAACACTCCACCGATTTTAATTACATATCAAATATTAAGTTTTGGTTTTAGTGTTTTTGTTTTCAGTTTTAGTATCCAGTTTTGGTTTCTTATTTTTCAGTTTTTATTTTCCAGATTTTTCAGTTTTGATTTTCCAGATTTGGTTTCTTAATTGTTGATAAGGGGACACATTTGACCTGCCCAAGACAAAGCCCAATTAAAAATCTGATTAAGTTAATGAGGGTTGAAATGTAATTTTTAAAACTTGTTAATCTTTTACAAAATACAAAAAAACCCCAATCCATTTAATCCAACCCCCAACCCATTTATTTCAAAATCAAAAGCATCAGTTGCAAACCTCTTCGAACTCAACCTCTTCAAAACTGAAAACCGAACACCACCACGAACCCAACCGTCCCTCAAAACTCTTCAAAATAGTTGCTGCTCTCATTTCTCTCTGTCTTCACTGCTGCTTCTTCAGGTAAAATCGCTGAACTTTTTCCTCTTCAAAAGTTAGGGTTTTGAAATCAAAGTGCGAAAATGATGATTTTGGTTAGAGAAGACGAAGAAGAACATGGGTTTGTCTTCATGTTGTTTATTTTGTTGTTCAATGCTTGAGAAACCCTTATTTGGGGTTTTTTGTTATTGTAAATAGTTTATATGGTCGCAAAATTTATGGCTTTTGGTGTTGTTTCTGTTCTTGCTCTCCTTAGGTTTTTTTTTTAAAAAAGGGCTTGCTTGTCTTGACAAAACCCTTATTTGTTGTATTTGTTTCACTTATTGGGGTTTGTGTGTTTGTAAATAGTGTACGTGGAATTATGGTTTTTGGTGTTGTTTGTGTTCTTGTTCTCCTTAGGGTTTTGAAAAAAGGGCTAGCAATTTTTTTTTTATTTTTTCCAACAACTGAGTAAGCTGTTGCAGCAACTTCAGCATTTGTTTGACAGTTGAGGTTGCATGCTTAAAAAGCCCCTATTTGGTGTTTTTTTTGTTTAACTTGTGATGGTTGCGTTTTGTAGTGAAATAGATGTTTTTGCTGGTTCAAATGTTAGGGGTTTGGAAATTACAGTATAAAAATGATGATTTTGGTTAAAGAAGAAGAGGAAGAACATGGGTTGAGTTTCTCTTCAATGTTGTGTATTTTGTTCAATCGTTGATGGTTGTGTATTTGTAAATGTACACTGATATTGCTGACAGTGAAATAGATGTTGTTGTTGTTGTTGTCCTTGTAAGGTTTAGGAAAAGGGGCCTTGCCTTTGTTTTGTTTTTACCTAATGGCTGAGTAATCTGTTGCAACAGATTCCTAATATGTTGGAAAAAATCCAAATAGTTGCTGAGGTTGTTGCAGCAAGTGAATCTGTTATTGCAACAGATTCACAATCTGTTGGAATATGTTGGAAATTGTCAAAACAGTTGATGAGGAAGCTGTAGCAAATATTCTGATATTTTCCAATAGATTAGTCTGTTGGAACAACTCCGTCATATGTTCCAACAACTTCATCAGTTGTTGCAACAGATTATCCATCTGTTGGAAATAATCAATACAATTGCTGATGAAGCTGTAGCAACTGTATTGATATTTTTCAACAGATGTCTAATCTGTTGCGATAACTGAGGAAGTTGTTGGAACATATGAGGGGGTTGTTGCAACAGATTACATACTTGTTGCAACATATACTTCAGCTGTTGTAAACATTCATTACTTGTTTACTGTGAATGATGCACAAATCAATTGAAATTGTTTTTCTTTATCTCCTGTGTGTAGATAAAATGTCTCCACGAAAAAGAAAAGGAGAGGAATTATCTACAATAAGTAAAAGAGCTAAGGGGTCATCAT
Organism: Lycium barbarum; assembly: GCF_019175385.1. Classification (NCBI taxonomy): domain Eukaryota; kingdom Viridiplantae; phylum Streptophyta; class Magnoliopsida; order Solanales; family Solanaceae; genus Lycium; species Lycium barbarum. Next base: position 33,577,929 of record NC_083340.1, read on the forward strand.
CAGAAGATCTTGCTGAACAGGCAAATATTCTTTCTGAAGAAATTGTTGAACAGGAAACCTCTCAAGCAGAAGTATGATGATGATGATGATGATGATGATGATGATGATGATGATAATGAAAATAATGATGACAATAAAGAAGATGGAGAGGATAAAACTGCTTCTTTTGAAAGCTCGACGACCGGGGTTGTTGAGTCTTCTATTGGACTGATATTGATAGACCTTCCTCTGATGAAGTTGTCAAAACTTTCACTATTGAGAAGTTCCGTGTGTAGATGCCGATGGATAAAATAGGTGATTTGAATGGTGAAATTGTTGTAAAATCAGTCATGGACAAGCCCTTTGATTACTTTAGGAAGATACTTCAAGAGAAGGACTTGGAGGATTTCTTTAAGGCCAAATGTTTTGGGATGTATCTAGATTTGCCTAAGGAAAACAATGCAAGGTTTCAAATGACCATTGTGTATGGTCTTCTCAAATGAAGAATTATTTGTAGCAAAACTGATGAGATATGGATAAACTACTGCGGCAATTTGTTTTGGCATTAAGGAGTTTGCTATAATCGCCAGACTGAGGTGTCATGCTCCTTCTTAGCCTCTTCCTACAGTTACACTAAAGAAGAGGGAAAAGACACTCAATCCATCCAAAACAACCAAGAAAGGCAAGAAAAACAAAGCGAAGGTTGATGATGATTTGGATTTAGTGGATATTGTTGGAAAGAGCTACAAGGTAGAGTAGTTGCTAGAAGACTTGAAATCAAAAACTATATCAAGAAAGCACAAGGAGTCATTGTGCTTAGTTTGGTTTGTCCATTCTATTCTTTGGGAAAAAGATGTAAAGAATAATATAGAACTTGGTTTGGTTAAACTCTCGGAGGATCATGAGGCATTCAATAACTATCCATAGGGTCATAAAAGTTTTAAGTTGAATGTTGATTATTTGTCGAGAGATTTCAACCCTAATGTGAAGACTTCCAACATTTATGGCTTCCCTTGGGCCTTCATGGTAAAATTTCTTTCTTCAATGTTTTATCTTTGGCTGAAGTCATCGACAGACCCTCGAACTTGTTCGTAAAATCCACTTAGACCCCCCAACTAAGACTCCTACCATCTGTACCCTTCAAAATCACCTTTACTGTGCCACTTGGACTCAATTTATTGAGGTGGCACAGTGCGTGAATTACACTAGCTCAGAGTGCATGAAACAACTTCAAAATATATACAGTATATTTTTTTCAGCTTAAAAATGTGTGATTGTAAATAAATAATCAAAAAAGAAAATAAAAATTAACTAAAAAAGGAAGGTCATCTTCTTTGTCTTCTCCGCTGGCCCACCCACCACAAATCCACCATCTTACCATTGCCACCACTGTAGCCCCTCCCCTGGCTTCTATTCATTTTTTTTTTTGGGTAATCATTTATTAAACATACGTTACAAAAAAATTCATCAAAAATGTAGAGGAGCAAGAAAAGAGGAATGGTGGTGGGTTTGTAATGGTGGTAACTTTACCAGATCTTAACTTTTTAATTTTAACTGATTTGATTCTTGATTGGCTGAAAAATGAATTTGAGTGAAGAAGAAAACAAGGAAAGAGGAAGGTGACGGGAAAAATATTTTGCAGTTCATATTTTCCGGCTAAAATCCTTGCTAATTGATTATTTTTCCGGTGAAGATATGTAAAGGATTAGTGACGAAAATTTGGTGTTGGTGTTGGTAACATTGATTATTTTTCCGGTGTTAGTGACGAAAAGTAATGGATTAGAGAAGAAAAGAGGAAGGTTTTGTTACTTGTTTAGGGGTGTTGGCAAGCTACAATGGTGTTGGTGTTGGTGGCATGGAGATGGCGGCAGTAGCTGAGAAGATGGAAGAGAGATAATATTTCTAATTGTTTTTTGATTTTTTTTTTTTAGTTTTTTAAAGTTATAATCCACGTGTTTCCATTTTACTAGTTGTTTGGCGTGTGAATTGCATGCAGTATTCATGTTTGGCTGGATATTAATTTTGTGTCCAAGTGACACAGTAAAGGTGATTTTGGAGGGTCCAGATGGTAGGAGTCTCAGTTGGGGGGTCTAAGTGGATTTTACGGACAAGTTCGAGGGTCTGTCGATGACTTCAGCCTTTATCTTTTTAATTCTTTTATTTCATTGATTATTCTGATTTCTGGTGGCATAATTTTTTCTAGGCTTGGGCATTTGAAGCCATTCCTCACCTCCGGAGTCAAGTCAAGGACTACTCGGAAGAAGTTTGTTTTCCAAGGATCCTCAGATGGTTGACTGCAAGAAACAACAATAAAAAAATGAATCTTGATCCTTTTAACCCCCCTAAGGAAGCAGTAAATCAGAATCTGTTGGAAAATATCCCTGAATAGTTTTATAACAAGTAACTATTTGTTGCAATAGATACATTTATCTGCTGCAACAACCTCTGAATATGTTGAAGAAATCAAAACAGTTGTTGAGGAAGCTGCAACAACTTTTCTGATATTTTCCAACAGATAGTGAATCTATTGCAACAACTCCTAAGATGTTGGAACAACTGACTCAATTGTTGCAACAGGTTCACAATCTGTAGGAAAATATCAAAACAGTTGTAGAGGAAGCTGCAACAACTGTTTGGTTTTTCCAACAGCTGAAGAATATACTGCAACAACTGAGGAGGTTGTTGGAACATATATGAGGGTTGTTACAACAAATTACACACTTGTTGAAAAATATTGAATAAGTTTGACATCTGCTGCAACAGATCAAGTTATTTTTTAAATTATTAACTTGTCAATCTATTACAACATCTTGTAAATTCTTCCAACCATTTGAATAGATATATTTGTTTGTTGTAAGTTGTGCACCCATGGCTTATCCCGACAAAATGAAAGTTGCACATGCCATGTGTTGTTAGTTTAGGGCCCATGGAATCTGTGCTGGATGAATTGATTGATCAGATAAAACAAGAATTGGCTAGAGCCACAACCATCATTAGGGCTGGTGTTATTGATGTTGATATTAATGTTGATGTTGGTGTTGGTGATGGTGTTGATATTAACACTGTTGTTGATGTTGCAAGACAAGCTATGGAAGGTCTTTCTGATAAAATAAGAGATGATGATGATGGTGGTGATGGAGTTGGTGGATATACTCCCCAAAGTGGTGGTGGTGGTGGGAAGACCACAGATATCCCATATAGGTTGGGTAGATATTCTTCAGGTGGTGTCGATACCTTAAAGGTGTCTTCTTTTGCTTGTAAATGCAATACTTGCAAGCTGAAAATGGATGATTTGATAAACAAGGTTGAAGAGTTGGTTCAGGCACAAAAAGACACAAATTCTGCTATATAGAGTTTGATATCCAAAAGGGGTGTCAATCCATCCAAAAATCTTAGCTCACCTTATACTCCTATTGGGATTCGCAAGAGGGCCAAAACAATTTTCAAGACACTTGCTGATTGTAGAGCAAGGAAATCAAGTACTCCACAGAAGTCTATTGCTACTCCTCCTGTTGAAGTTGCCGCAAGTGCTAAAAAAGTAGATATTTTCAAGCGTGTAAATCCCCAAACAAAGAAAAAACTTAAAACCTTGATCAAAGCCAAAAGGAGTGGGAAAGAAATGTACTCAATGCATCAATTTGGGGCCGAAGACTTTAAGGTTATGACAAGCATGCGGACATGGTAGGAGGATTGGGTTAGTTTTAACACTTGTATATATCTATCTAATTCAGTACGCTATTGCAACAAGTCTTTTCATTTGTTGAACTTGTTGCAGCAAATTAACTAGTTGTTACAACATGTCCTTTATTTTGTTGAACTTGTTGCAGCAAGTTAACTAGTTGTTCCAACAAGTTACTAAGTTGTTGCAGCAAGATACTTAGTCGTTCCAACAAGTCAACTATCTGTTACAGTAAGTTAACTATTTGTTGCAATAAGTTAACTACCTGTTGCAGCAAGTGACTGACTGTTTTGATACTTTTATTGCAACATATAGATGAAATCTTGTTGCTGATGCGTATGTGGCAACTCAATTTTCCTAGGCACTATGATTCCTCTGATAGAATCATGGACCTCAACTTCTACCATCCCATTCGCAATAGGTACTTAGAGTTGACCAATGAGGCTACGCATGAGGGTGTTGTGCCCTATAAGGAAAGACTCGCTCTCTTTAGGTGAGACGATGATGGTCTCGCTTATCCCAAAGGTAGTATACCCTACCTAAGTGGCTGCGAGTGGATTGATGCCAAAAGGATCATATCTGTCATGAATATTAATGACAACCATTTTGTAACTCTTGAGATCATCGTTGAGGTGGGTATCATAAATGCTTATGATAACATCCCATATAATGAAGATAGTGCTTTCTCCTACCACATGCAGCTGGTATTGGATTTGTTCCCCAAGTTGCTAAAGCAGAGTTACATATTCTCACACTTGCCTGAAAAGTTGCTGAATGAATCATGGGAGTTTGATCGGAAGAAGAATATCCCCTGCAATGAGACCAATAGGGCATGTGCTTCCTGGTCACTTGCTTTTGTTGAGGCTTTGCTTACCCGCACGAATAGGACCAAGCCTGATACTTTATTGAGTGACAATACTGTAGAGAAGATGCAATTGAGGTGGGCTTATAGAATTATTGATAAGGTGTTGGAGCCCTAATGTGGGGACAAACAATTTCTCTTATGTTATGTTTGCATTAAGCAATTTCTCTTATGTTTTGTTTGCATTTGAATGATGGTGGATGAAGACATTACGTAATTTTGTTAAACATATATTCTATGTTCAGTACCCTGATATATTTTTTAAGTTGTTTCAATAGTTTTACACAAGTCACAAATTTATTGGAACAAATACCTAATCTGTTGGTAAAAATAAAATAACTGGTGTAAATATTGCAACAGATGTGAAAAAGTTATTGCAACATATTCATTATCTGTTGTAACGGCTTCCCATATGTTGGATAAAACCAAAGAGTTGATATTAGAATTTGTTGCAACAAATACGTAATATGTTGCAACTGATGCATAATATGTTGCAACAGATACGTAATAACATTTATGACAGATACGTAAATTATTGCAACAAATTCATAATATGTTGCAATAGATACATCATCTGTTGCAACAAATAATTAATCTATTGCAAATAATCCAACAATTGCTGAAGATGTTGCAACAAGTAAGGAATCTGTTGCAACAAATAATTAATCTGTTGCAAATAATCCAACAGCTGCTGAAGATGTTGCAACAACTAAAGAATTTGTTGGAACATATGGATCTTCTGTTGCAACAATGTACTTGCATTGTGACTTAAGTATTTCACATTGATCGCTCAATATGGTTGATTTCCTTTGTTTATCACTAAATATGGGTGAATCAAGTACTTCACATAAATTCACTCTAATAATAACTCGATTTAGTGCATACTGACTTGGTAGATCATCTTTACTGACTCAAAATATATAAAATTGATTAAGTAATTCACATTGATCACTAAATATGGTTGATTTCCGTTGTTTGTCACTAAATATAGGTGAATCAAGTAGTTTACATCAATTCACTCTAATGATAACTTGATTTAGTACATACTGACTTAGTAAATCATCTTTTCTGACTCAAAATACATCAAATTGATTAAGTTATCACATTGATCACTAAACATGGTTGATTTCCGTTGTTTGTCACTAAATATGGGTTAATCAAGTAGTTCACATCAATTCACTCTAATGAACCAAGTAGTATCTGTTGCAACAATTGTAGTATCTGTTGCAGCAAGTGTAGTATCAGTTGCAAAACCTGTAGTATCAGTTGCAGCTACTGTAGTATTTGTTGCAGCAAGTGTAGTATCAGTTGCAGCAACTGTAGTATCTGTTGCAGCAAGTGTAGTATCTGTTACAGCAAGTGAGTAAGTTGTTGAACAAGTCCGTACTCTTGTTGGATAACACACAACAAGTTGTAACAGATAACTTAGTTGGAAAAACCCCAATATGTAACTTAGTTGCTGCAACAGATTTGATACTTCTTAAAACTCCCATTTTTTGTAATATGTTCAACAACTTACTAGTTGCTGCAACAAGGCCTGTCAGTTGTTGGATAAAATGCAATTGCTGCAAGAAGTCTTGTTACTTGTTGGATAAAACCCAACAAGTTACAGAGCTGTTGCAACAGATTCATTAATTGTTGGAAACTATACAATAATTTATTAACAGAAATACACACATTTCTGATTTGAACACGATCAACATATCATACAAACCGCGTTCACAAATACCAAAAACATAAATTACCATGCTAAGAAAGAATAACATTAAAATTTCGTAAAGTCCCAACAGATAACTATGATTACAACACAATGCAATTTACAACTATGGAGCATTTCGGCTTGGACATGTTATTTTTTTTGTGGCTAGCTGTTTTGCATAAGAAGCATTTGTTTTTCCTCATTGGCAATGATTCCTCGATTCCACGCCTCCTCTTTGTCCGCCTTCTTCCGGGTTTGCTTGGATTAACATATGGAGGAGGTATCTCTCTCTCTCTCTCTCTCTCTCTCTCTCTCTAAAATCTCCAAAGAAACTTCCCAAGATTCTTTAGAAGGCATAGGACAAATTTTCTCACAATATGCAATTATGTAATTCTCAACCTTATAATATGGAGATGATTACTCATAAATCCGCCTTCCAAATTCGTCACCATATTGGACCCGAAGCGCTGCCATTGCATGTGGACAAGGTATTTTGGCCAGGTCAAAAACTCTACAAGTACAAGATCTACTTTACAGATCGATTGTCGCAACTACACTGTGACCGATGACGCTGAACTTGTAGTTGGCAATTTGATGGGCCAAAAACTTGTTCCCCAAGTTGACAAATTTTGAAAAACAAAATTCAACTGAAAGAATAAAGATGTTTAGTGAGTCGATGAACTCCATACGCCTCTCATGAAATTTTTCTGCAAACCTCCTGTTTATGGCATCAAATAAAGCAGTAATGGAAAATTCTCTTTCAACACTGAACATTGAGTTCACTGACTCACCAATGTTTGACGTCATAAGATTATACCTGTGACAATAAACAATAACGTATTTCATTAACGTATAAAAGATTATAGCTGTTGGAAAATATCAAACAGTTTCTGAAATATGTTGCAACAACTAAGTGACATGTTGGAACAAGTGACTTACTTGTTGCAACAAGTATGTTAGTTGTTCCAACAGATGTGTTACTTGTTGGAAACAACTTAAGTTATTGCCTTTGTTTCATAACAAAGTGCAATAACTAAGTGAGTTGTTGGAACAAGTGACTTACTTGTTGTTACAAGTAAGTTAGTTGTTCCAACAGATGTGTTACTTGTTGGAAACAACTTCAATTATTGTCTCTGTGTCATAACAAAATGAAACAACTAAGTGAGTTGTGGAACAAATCACTTACTTGTTGCAACACGTAAGTCACTTGTTCCAACAAATATGTTACTTGTTGGAAACATTAATATGTAAATACCTATTTCCGAGCAAAAATACCCTGCTCCATTTGTGGAATCCAACACGTTCAAGATGTTCGGCAGCCCCAGGGACCATATATCTGATTTGATTGAAATGGTCATTGAACCCATCTATATTGTACGATTTTGCTGATTTATAAAACTAAGATACAACCTTCGAATTGTGAAAGTTGGTTTGGAGATTTTCCCTAAGGTGCCTCATGCAATAGCCATAATAAGATAAAGGGAAGACAATTGAAACCGCCTTTTTGATACTTGGATGCCTATCAGAAATTATGCACAACTTAGGGGTATCATCTACAAGCTTCTCATTTGTTCAAAAAAATATTCGTATAAGGCATCACACTCCTTGTCCACTACACAAAATGCCACCGAAAAAATATGATTCTCCGCATCTTGGGCCACGGCTGACAACAACACTCCTTCGTACTTGCTCTTTAAGAATGTCCCATCAATAACTAGGTGTCACGACCCAGCTAGGGGCCGCGACGGGTACCCGGGGCTAACCACCGAGCACCGCTCGTGCCATCACTTATTAAGCTTATTTAGCAATAATTTATCCGATTCATGCTTAATTTATAATAAAATCCATTTTTATTTAGAAACGAAATGCTTTTATACATACGAGCCCTTAGGCTAGCAAAATAATATACACACACACACATATATATATATATATATATATATATATATATATATATATATATATATATATATATATATATATATATATATACATAATGACCATGCCATGAAACCACACGACCCACGTTGAGTATCTACGAGCCTCTAAGAGATGACACCTACAACTGTACACAAAAGAATCATCATAGGCACCTCCGGGACAATGGAGGGCTTCCAATCAGCTAGCAGCCTCTAAGAATCCGGAGCAAGATCTCCTCCCTGTCTACCTGTGGGCATGAACACAACGTCCATAGAGAAAGGACGTCAGTACGAATATTGTACTGAGTATGTAAGGCAGGAATGAAATAAACAAACATAATAGAAAGATCATGAGTCATGGGACAAAGATATAACCTGCACACATGTCATAGGCAATCGCATTACTGTCATATTTCACATGTTACACAATCATAGTACACATGTTATCACATCCCATACATCATCACGTACGTCATCGTATACATCATCACATCACAATCTGTATCGTTACCCGCGTCCGGGTAACCCTCATATGCCGCCCACTAGTGGTGATCATGTCCGGCCCTCTCGGCTCGGTGTAAACATCGCAGCCCGCATTAGCGGTGACATGCCCGGCCATATAGGCGCGGTGGAATCATATCATCACAACATCGATCATAACACGTCATTATTATACATCTCAAGCCATAGCATCATGTTATCATTTCTTAATGTTCTATGTATCCCATAGTGTTACAAGTTAGCATTTCTTATCATCTTATTGTCATAACATACAATAGCATTAAGAGCATTCATTAGGCTTTAAGACAATCATACTATGTCGGGGTGACGTAAGGTCGTGAACCCCCGATTGTATTATGGACATTTATGAGTATCATGCCTCGCCTTGAAGGGAAGAAAACGTAAGGCGAGTGTTAACAATAATAGCATCATTAGCATTGTAGGAACATCATGCCACAATTTCTTGAGTCTCTAGACTCTAGCTCATTGTCATCACTATCATGCTCATAGGGGATTTAATATATAGAAGGACTCTTAAGCTTCATCTTATAGAAAGATTTGTGGAAAGCTTGAAGGATTCATGCCTTTTGAAAGAAGAGTTAAGCCTCACATACCTTTGTCGTTTAAGCAATTTAGCGTCTGCTTATCCTCCTTCAATGTCACGTCTCTACCTTCAAAAGGAGGATTCGTACGATCGTTAGTTAGCCAACTATAAGAATGCACTATTATTTCTAGAGAAAATTGGGCAGCACTTCCTTTGTTTATACTACTTTTCCCGTATTCCATATCAATTCCCAATCACCCACAATAACAATCACAATATAGCAAATCACAATTATCATTCATATACAATGGCCATGATCCACCATTTCTCTTTATTTTCCCCCACATTTATGGTTTTGGGTTCGCTATCGGATTTTCCCATGTATCACACTTATCTCATGGTCTTCATGTCATTTGTAACATATTCATACTCACAACGCACTAACATTCATGATTCAATTCAACTACCACTCACTCATGACACTATTCACTCTTGAATGACCCATTTGCTATGTTCTTGTACAATTCGAGTATCTTAACCTTCCAATACCTTAAACAACATAAAATGATCATGAAACTTACCTTGGATGATGGTTGAATAAGTCTTGAGTGGAGTTTCTCTCTAGCAACAAAACCCTATCTCACCTCTTTTAGTTTTCTTTGAGGAGGATGAACTTTACTTGGGTTTCACACTCTTGTTTTCATGAACTTGGTGTGGTTGATCTTGATTTTCACTTGGAGTCTTGTATTGGAAGAGTTTTGGAAGGTTCTAGAGAGATGTTGGGTCGTGGAGAGAGAAGATGAAATAAAATAAAATGAACTTGGGTCCTTATTTAACAATTGAAATCAGTCCCGACATCATTATACGGTCCATTATACGGTCCGTATAAATTTATAAGGTCCGTATAATCGACCGTAAAACTGCTCCAATGACTACCCTTTTTCTGTGTCAACTTGACGGTACATTATACGGGCCGTATAATTTTATACGGTTCGTATAATTGACCGTAAAATCATCCCTTCAGCAGCCTCATTCCGCCTCATTCTGTGACTCTTTTACGGTCCATTATACGGCCGTATAATGTTATACGGTCCGTATAATCGACCGTATAACCCATCAGTTCACTGAGTCTTATTCTCGTCATTTCGCTTGATCTCCGATCCTTATGGAACCTTCTTAACAATTATTTAGCACCTCAATACCAGTCTAAAGGACGTTGTCCCTCATCAAAACACCATATACGTCATACCCTTCATTGGCCTAATCACTGTACGCTAGCGGGGAAAATTTCCAAGGTGTAACACTAGGACTTTTCTTATTTGTGAAAAACCAAGCATCTAAGCCGCATAGGCTACAAAAAAGTACTTGAAATTCCCATTATCATCAACCTCCAATGCCATCTTACTTCCTGGATTAGCGGAATGAAGCATATAACGGTACGCATCAAGCACCGCATACCTGTGCTCATGTGTCCCTCTCGACAAAGCCTTTGCAATCTCCATGCCCTTCCAGACCTTCCAATAACTTAACTTACAACCCAATTTTGTGCGGAATGATTGACTTATATCTTTTGTAGATGAGCAATTACCGTCGGGAAACCTATCTTTGAAGTATTCACCAATGACATTTGTTGTGGCGTGTGGATTATGACTAGTAATATGCCACATGTGTGATACTTTATGTAGGTTGTAATACAAAATCTGTCAGAATTTAAAAGTTTCCTAGCCCTCAGCCACCACTTGCACTCCGGATGTACACATCTAAAGCAATACATAGTGCGCGAATTAATCACCTTCTTGAGTGTAAAACCTTTCTTCACAGAAGAGAGTTTCAACATAGTTGCTAGTTCTTCCTTGTTCTTGAATGACATTCCTTTATAAAAACCTGTTTCATCATCTTGAACATGGCTGGACTGTGACGATTGTGCAGCACACGGTGTATTGCTCTTAACTTCGGGTATAGGAATCAGCTCACCCCACTTTCATTATTTGGAATATCCATATCCACCCCGTCCAATTTATCATTTAACACATCTTGTTGGTCTTGATCTAAATTATGGTTCTCCACCGGGCTTCCAACCACATATACCCTTAAAATCGGCCTGGCTACATAATTCAAACATGTATGCAAACGATCTTGATCGATTATCTTAAAAGGCAAGACCCCATGGTTTTCAAAAGAGCTATGCATGTAAGTGATGGCAAGATTTTTTGGTTCACAAGTTAATTCACAATAGGTAATGATTAAGTTCACAAGATCATCAAACACAACATATCTTTGGACAGTCATCGCTATCGTCTCTAATATGTGACTACCCTTCCATCGCCAAATATATCGATTGTTCTTCTCGATCCATTCACTATGGCAATTAACACCTATTGTTATTGAGTCCCCCATTAATGGTACTTGAATATATTTTGTTTTTAAAAATAGAGTCATGACAGTATACTAACAAAATGCAATAACTGAATGACTTGTTGGAACATATGAATCAGTTGTTGCAACAAGTGGACTACCTGTTGCAACAAGTACTATACTTGTTGCAACAACTAACTAATATGTTGGAGTCAGCTTTAGTTTTTTGGGTTATGTTTCATCCAAAGACAGTTGAAAATGTTCAACAGATTAGTGAGTTGTTGCAACAAGTATAGTACTTATTGCAACAGGTAGTTTACTTGTTGCAGCAACTAACTAATATGTTGGCGTCAGCTTGAGTTTTTTGGGTGCAGTTTTTTGGGTTCTGTTGGATTGAAGTTGAATCCAACAGATCAGTGAGCTGTTGCAACAACTCACAGATCTGTTGCAACTTATTTATACGACGTATTTAGCAACAATTAGTGCAGAAATTGCAACAACTACATAATCTGTTGTAATTGTGGAAGAAACTACAATAGCTGTTGCAGAAACTACAACAGTTGTTGCAAAAATTTAGCAGCTCTTATACAACAACTTTTGCACTTGTTGCAACAAGTACAATTGTTACTGTAAATTGTTGGAAAATCAGTAGCAAAACCCAGATAAATAGTTAAAACAAAACAACATTATTTTACTTACCAAATGAGCGGAAATCACTTATGAGGTAATGCCCAGTGCTACACGAACGAAATCCAGCCAAAAAAATTACAAAATCTGGTGGTTTCATTTTTTCATTTGTTGAGCAAATTCTTCAAAATGGCACAGCAATGAAAGAAGAAGAAGAAGAAGCAGGGGAAGCAGCAATACTTATGAAGTAATGTCTGGTGCTACACGAATGAAATCTAGGCAAAAAATTACAAAATTTGGTGGTTTCGTTTTTTTCTTTGTTGAGCAAATTCTTCAAAATGGCGCAACAATGGAAGAAGAAGAAGTAGGGGAAGCAACAATGGAAGACGAGGAGGAAGAATGGAGGGAAAAAGAAGGAGAACGAGTGGATGGAGAAGAAGAAGAAGAAGAAAAATGGAGGGAAAAAGAGCAAAAACGGAGATATTGGCGGTAATTTTTTTTTACCCCATTATCTTGGATCTTGATGTTTACAAAGCCAAAAACGACGGCCCGTATTATCTTGGGTCTTGATGTTTTTAGCTTACAATAATAACTACATTCACAAATATCGGGTTCTATAGCAAAGTTTGACGTTTCGGAGCTTTGAGACATGGTTTTTTTTTTTTTGCGGGGGCGGGGGGGGGGGGGGGGGGGGGTGAAGTATGTTGAAAGAGTGAAAACGGGAGGAAGTGAAAAGTGACTTGAAAATGGCCAGCTAGGGGTTTATATAAGTGCGTTTTGCGCACTAATTTAGTGCGCAATATGGCTTAACTGTAAAGTTAGTCCTATTGCGTACTAAATTAGCACGCAAAAGACACTGTGATCACTTTTTTTTTATGAATTATTTTGATCCCTAAACCCATTTTGGGTCATTTAAATTGCACTCGTATAAGCTCCCTGACACAGTACTATATTCTTTCTTATACGTTACGACTTCTTTACAACTTTAATAACACCAATAATGCGCCACTTGGTTATTGAACTCACAAAATTAACTTATGCGAAGATTAACTTTTTACAGAAACAAAACACTTAAAAACACCATATATATACACAGTAAACTTAAATTTCTCTTTCTACTTTTTTATTAATTTCAAAATTATAAAAATGGCAAACCGTTTACTTTTATGTTATAAATCATAGTCTGTTTTGAATACAATTTACTAGAAATATACAAAAGGAAATAGTAAGTTTTTAGGGATCACCAATACTTATGGGATGAATATGATTCTGCTCTTAGAGTCTGTTAGGATTGATTTATAAGTTCCTTATAAGCTGTTTTTAGTTTTTTTGAGTGTTTGGCTGACCAACTTAAAGTTATTTTGTGCATAAAATAAACCTAAAAAAAATAATTGGGTCCGTTTGGCTTAAGTTATCTAAAGCAGCTTATAAATTGAAAACAGCTTATAAGTCAAAAAAATAAGTTAATCCTACCTCAATTTATTTTTTTAGCTTATAAACTGCTTATTTTAAGTCCATCTAAATAGGCTCTTAATTGAAGATCTTGGGTTTGAACTTTAGGAATTGAAAAATTTGCTATAGAACACGGAATAAAAAATATTTAAAAAGTGTGTAGCGTGTCAAGAGTTTTTTTATCTTCTCTCTCTCTCTTCGTTGACGAGTTCTAATACTTTTCAATTGTAAATAACTTTGAGTATGGGTTGTCCCATTCAATGATTTTTTCTCCAAATCTGGGACAAGAGTAGCCTCTTTCGCCTTCCTATTTTGACCCTCTAGCTAAACAACCATTCAAAATCACCCACGTCATCAGTACATATAAAACACCCTATACCCCTACACACATAATCAAACCGCGTCCTTTCTTTCCAGCCAACGTTTTCCTTCTCAGAAGTCAGAAAAAGCCTTCATTTTCCTTCTTTCTCAGTAAATAAATACTTTCCTTTTTTCCCCAAAAACCCCTTCATAATTTCTTCATAAATACCCGATAATCAAATGTCTTATTACCTTTTTTATCTGTCTTAAAAAAAGTGTACCTGTATATAGATATATATATATATTTAATAAATTTTTTCAATTTAAACATTCAAACGTATCAACTAAACCACAAGATTTTAAAGACTTTAATTTATGCCATAATAATTAAAAGTTTTCATTTATTTTTAAAATTCTATACTCAGTCAAGCAAAATTGAGACGGAGGTAGCACTACTTTCCTTTTTTACCTAAAACCCCTTAACAATTTTTCTCTATAAATACCCAACCAAACCTTCGATCTTGAATTTCTCCTTCTCTTTTACCCTTTCCCTTTTTCTGTTTTCATTTTCATTTTCTCTCTATCTCTCAATTATAGCGTTTCTTTAATGGACTCATCCTTACCGGTGGAGGAACTTACCTCCGGCGCAAGTAACCGGATAATCCCCTTATTCAAAAATCTCCACCGTTCCGTTTTCTCATACGAAACATCCAAACGACTACTCATATTCATACAATCCATTTTCCTATGGGTAATTCTCCTTTCTCGTCGCCGGTTTGCCACGTCACCGTCACCGTCTTCTCCTCCTTCTTCGCCGTCTGCAGCGGTGACGGTAGCCTCCGCGAAGAGGAGGAAATTTGCTCTAAGGAGAGATGAAGAGGATACACAGAGAAGGAGAGCACTTGCTGAGGCCTTGGAAATGGTTGTTGAAAATGAAACCGCTGATTGCCGGTGGAACACGTCTTTGTTCTTTGGGATACGGAGAAATGCTTTGTTTTGCCGGTCCTGGTTCCCCGTTTCCGACGAATTAAGGTACTTACTACCTTAAAAATCAATTTGATTGACACAAGAATAGAAGGGCATTTTCGTACATTTACACATATTTTAATTTAAGCTTTTTTTTTCTTCACTTTTTTAAACTGAATCAAAATCAACCAAATTAATTGAACGGGAGGGAGTATGTTCAAGTTTCCTCCTTTTTTGCAAATTTTCGTGTTTGTATAAATAAACATAGGATAGAGGTGAAGGGTTGTAGACGGTTGATGGTTAGTATAAAAAGAAAGTCAAATTATGATAAATTGTCGAAATTGGGCATGAATTAAGAGGATTCACACAGTTAATTAATTTGGAATTGAGTCATACATCATGTTAATCAATTTTGTGATCAAAGGTGAATTTTGAGGTTTGGGGATCTAGTGTATGGGTGAAAAAAATATTGAGCAAATGAAATTGATGAAGATGCAAAATGTTACTTCTTCTGTATTTTACAGAGTAAGACTTTGATTGTGGTGTTAACTTAATATTGGAAGCTTCGTCAGGCAAAGAATTAGGGGTGTTGGGGGGTGGGGGGTTTATGGTTATTTCAGCATTAAAGAATGGAAAGCACAACTGCATGGGTTCATCACCCCTTGCTGAGTTCATGAGAGTGGTTAGAAGCCTATCATCACTTACTTTTAGTACAGAAGGCAGTTATACATACCCTGTATAAAACCCAAAGAAACTATCTTTCATTTCTATGTTAGCTTCACCACATTTGACTTCATTACATTAATAGATAAACTAGAGATGCTCCTTTTCAGTTTTTCTGACAAAACACTCCTTTTACCAATAAAATTGCAAGTATTTGAAGTGATAAATTGTACACGAGTATCCCCATTTTGCCCGTGCAAGGTCATTTTATATTGCCCATGAGCAAAAATAGACATGAATTGATTGGCAAGTTAGAGCATTAATCTTGAGTTAAGAAAATGAACTAGATCATAATCTTTTACATGCTTAGAGAGCGTTTGTTTTTCTAGTTTGCTAGGACATGAATACAAGCCAGAATCTACCAGTGAACAAATGAGGTTACTACTTTCATCAGGATTAGGTTGAATTTCCTAGACTTGGCTTCATGTTTTAAAAGATCCCTCCTTAAATCCTTTAAGGTAAAGTGCTAGCTTAAAAGGCGAGTGATTTCCATTTGAATAATCGTCAAAATAGGAACTTATTAAGAGAAAACTAAACAATATGTAATTGATTCTGATCTTAGTAATCCTAAACCATTTGTTATCGGACATCGAGAATCCCTTTTCTATTCTCATCCTGGAGTGCCAAGGCTTTTTCTAATTCTTATTTTATTCCTAAGGCTCTGTCTGATAATTTGACAAAATTCACTTTTATGGGAGACTAAGGAGCAGTAGTGCTGCAAACTCTGATATTTGTGTTTGCCAATCTATTATAAATTGGCTGTCTCTTTTTTCTTTTTTAATTGTTTCTTAATGGCTAGTTTTTTGTTTCAGGGGCATAATTATCATCATCCATGGACTGAATGAGCACAGGTAACTATTTATTGGCTTTTTGAAATCTTGTGGGGAGGGGTGTGATAGCTGTTGTTTGAAGAATAGGTGTCTTGGCTAATGCGAGTTGTTTAAGCCTTCTTCATTTCACAACTTGTTTATGGTTTGGCTGAACTAGCTGGATAATAATATTCCTTTTATATTTCATTTCAGTGGACGATATGCTAATTTTGCTAGGCAACTGAACTCCTGCAACTTCGGGGTATATGCAATGGACTGGATAGGTACTTTCACTGAGCTGATACTGCCTTTACACTTTCCTGTAGTAACCTCTTTATCATCTTTATCATCGCACATACTACTATACTAGTATTTCATCATAATAAGATGAAAGATTAATGGTCATGCTTAGGGTGCTAAAAATTACTTGCCTTGTTAGAATGGTTGACAAAGGGTCAATAATGGTTTTCAATTAAGTGCTTGTATAGCTTCATCTGTTTTCAATTAAGTGCGTTATAGCTTCATCTATTTTCATTCTCATTGTGTCTCCTCCTCAATAGTCCTCTTTTTATGTTTTTTTTTTCTTTCTTGTGGATGAAGTTCCTCAGTGGTCCTTTTTCCGCTGATGCTTCTTTACTAGCTAGCCTCTTTGCAGGATTATACTGGTCTCTCACATATACCTCACAGAGTATTTCTTTTCTTCTAAAATGCCTTGATTTGAGCTATGTGCATAAAGTATGTCTTGCTATATTTTCTGGGTTCATGCACATGGAATAAGCTTCTCTGAACTGATTGCTATGATAGGTTACACTATTAGTCAAAGTGGATGGTTAATACTTCTTAACAAATGGCATGGACTTATTCTGTTTGACAGGGCATGGAGGGAGTGATGGATTACATGGATATGTGCCATCTTTGGACCATGTCGTCGCAGACACAGTAAGTTGTGACTTTTTTAATATTTCATGCTCCATGTCTGCCATATATCTCTTTTCCTCAACGAATCAATTCCAATTATTTTTCTTGAACTGGATATCCATTCCTAAGTAGCAAGCCGAAGATATGATCTCCATTCTACATTCATTTTTGGTTCTTTGTTGTCTTGCCTCTTCCATAGGGCCTGCCAAAAATTACCTAACATCCATCTCCTGTTTATATAGGGGGCTTTCTTGGAAAAGGTCAAGTTTGAGAACCCTGGGCTACCATGCTTCCTCTTTGGTCATTCAACAGGAGGAGCGGTGGTATTAAAGGTGAGGCTTTTGAAGTGAAGTAACTTAAAAGATTCTAAAACCCTTTAAAGTATTCATTAATTATTCTGCTCTGATAATCTGCTCCCTTGCACAGGCAGCTTCTTATCCACACATTGAAAACATGCTGGAGGGCATCATATTGACTTCACCAGCATTGCGTGTGAAACCTGCAAATCCTATTGTTAGCGTAAGGCTCCTACTTAAAGTACATGGCTTTCAGCAGTGTCTTCTTTCCATGCACACTTTAATTTTGTGTTTGTTATCCAAATGCAGGCCGTAGCACCAATTTTTTCATTGGTTGCACCTAGGTACCAATTCAAAGGTTCTCACAAAAGAGGAATTCCTGTATCAAGGGATCCTGCAGCACTGGTGGCCAAGTATTCTGACCCTCTAGTGTATACTGGGCCCTTGAGGGTCAGGACAGGCCATGAGATTCTGCGCATCTCCTCTTACTTGATGCGGAACTTCAAGTCTGTCACTGTCCCATTCTTAGTCCTCCATGGATCGGCTGATAGAGTCACTGATCCGTTGGCTTCTCAGGATCTGTACAATGAGGCTGCTTCTGAATTCAAAGACATTAAACTTTATGATGGATTCTTGCATGACCTTCTGTTCGAGCCTGAGCGTGAAGAAATTGCTCAGGATATCATTGATTGGATGCACAAGAAGTTAGCTTCTGGCAATCTTGCAAATGTGTATAGTCGGTGCTAGCTTTCTGAATAGTTAGTGTTTTGATTGATCAAGGGTTTCAAGGGAGGGCTGATGTTTTATGATTTTGTTTGATAACATATCCAGCTTATCAGTAGCTTCCTGCTTCTCCAATGGAATCAGAAAGATGATTCCAATTATCTAAAGCTTGTATAGTGTGTAGTAGTAAAAATTAGGGATTCGCGGTGTTGGTCTCTTGGCTGTGGTTAGACTCTTTGACCAGTACTATGTATTCGATGAACACATTCTTCTCTAGAACGGATATGTTTAATAAAGACGATGGGCAAGCTGCATTGAACAATGCATGAAACCCCATGAGCCTCTTGTTAAACGCAAACCTTTAGAACATATTCTACATTATTTTCAACAATGTTGATTTATGAATGCTGAACCCAACTTGCATGGATAGAGATTTTGTTATTGTTATTTTGAGAACGCCTTAAATTCTTTCAAAAAATGTTTAAATCTTTGTTTGAAGGAGGTGATTTTAGGAATATTGTGCCTAAAAGGCTCAAAATCAAACTTGAGCAACGACTCCCACAAGTTTGAAACTTGGGAAGAGGTCCAATGGGGTGAAGAATAGTCAAGCATAATCCAAATGGGAAGAAACAGAAAAGACAAAATCCGGATTTTAGGGCACTTAAGATGCTGTGATATCGTTTAACTCTATTGGTTATATTGTTTTTTATTCCATTAGTTGCTAGTAAGCTCCAATTTGATTGGAGGAATTAGAAAACCCAAATGCATGTAGTGGCTATTAGCGGCTTCCGTCTACCTTCAACCGCTATTGGAATTCCATGGACTATATATTGTTATTGACAGTAACACCTGAAGGTTCTCACTATTTGAATGACAATGGTACATATGCACCAAAAACATCATCGCTCTCTCGCTTCAGTACTTTGTAAAGTATTTAATAATTTCTTTTTTCTTTTCACTAAAGCATATCACATTTGCATGCATCTTGCCTGGTCAAGAACTTCCTAGCTAACAGAAAAGTGAAAGAAAAATAAAGTTGTATAGCATAGCCTTACACTGTAACAACCTTCATTGTAAGGCATGGGAAAGATTCAGGTGGGTCAAAGGGGAGGAAAGAATCTGGTGAGAAGTGAAACTTACACTAATGAAGTATTACTCCTTTTGTCTCAATTTATGTAGTCATATTCGACTGAGCATAAATTTTAAGAAAGCAACAAAAAAAAATCAGAAGTTTTAATCTGAACAAGTGATATACATTTATGTGGCATGAAAATTTAAAATTAAATTATTTCTAAAAAAAAAAAAATTATGATATTTGTTTGGGACAAACTAAAAATAAAATTATGTCACGTAAGTAAATAGAAACAGAGGAAGTAACAATCAGTAAACTACTATCCATTTCTCAAACTAACACTACTTACCTGTCCAACTGAAACATTACAGAATCAGGTCTTTTATTATTCATACTTTATTTAACAGGCTTAGTGTTAGCTCTCTAAGCTAGCAAAATCACCTAAACTAGATTCTAAAGCTTTCTCAATTTTTTCAGCCATGCCTTGTAGGGAGAAGTCAACGTATCCTAAGAAACACTCCAAAGTCAACCCATCAACAGGATCAGCAACGAACGACCATTCGATCTTGCACCCGCTTTCATCACCATCGTCCGATGACAATATTTTAAACGTAGCTACATACGACCTGATTCCCACGTTGTTGTCTAACGCCTCGTAGCTTAGACACCGTTCGATCTTGTCAACGTACAGCAACCTCTCGTGACACCACTTGATGATCGCCTCACTACCGTCTGATGATGGTGGCACGGTGTTTGCGCAACACCGGATAAGTCCATCTTTTTCATTATTAAGTTGGTAACAAGTGTCAATGGTAGGTAACCAATTGTGGAAGTTGAAAAAATCCTCAAAGAGAGGCCATACTTGTTCAGCTTTTGGCCCTTTTAGGTTTCCAATGGCTTTGCCTTCCCATTTGGACTGTTGTTGGGCTGCCATGGAAGAAAAGCCAAAGAAGGAGAAATGGACAAGAAGAAGGACTACCCTTTCTCTAGGAAAGATTTAATTTGCACTGCCAGCTTGTTATATTCTTATCAAGTATTTATAAGATGATTATGATGACCTTAATTGAATATGATACTCCATTTCAACATGCTTAAAGATGTAAAGATGAAAGAAAAATGGAAAAGCAAAACCATTTGCTTACTAGATAGAGCCAAGAACATTAAGAGCCCGTTTGGATTGACTTATAAGTTGCTTATAAGCTGTTTTCAGCTTTTTTGAGTGTTTGATTGGTCAACTTAAAGTCATTTTGTGCTTAAAATAAGCCCAAAAAATTAATTGAATCCGTTTAACTTAACTTATCTAAAGCAGATAAACTGCTTTTTTTTAAGCCTAACCAAACATGCTCTAAATTAAGGCCGGTCGTCATGGATTGGTACCGCAAGTTGCTTATTTAATTTGATTAAACCAGATTTAGATCTCATAATTGTCGGTTGAGTAGAAGATTAATCATATGGTTTTATGGACGGTTAGGGATATTTATATTAAGGTAATCTTTCTGTCCATTTAGTTCTAAGTTAATTTTAAAGGCCAAAACTACTTTACCTGGAATAATTAATGAAATACGAAGTCCTTTCCAAACCAAGTCTTGATTATGTGATAACATTTTTATCGCAGTATATATAGTAATTTGGATTCGCATCTAGATCCATATTTAAAGGATAAAGCGTTTCTTAGAAAGAAGTTCTCGATTCTCGAAACTAAATTGATTTCCTTGAATTGCTTAGCGAGCTTTTCAAGATAAGCATGGTATGTCAAAAGTTTTTCATATTTGATTTTTCATTTCTTTTGAATTTGGCAGATGATAGTGATGATAAATCTAAGTTCTAAGGGGTCGTTTGGTACACGGTATTAGTTGGGATATCCCAGCACTAACTGTAAGATTAATTTTGTATCATGTTTGATAGGATAAATTTATACCTTCTACCAAATAAAGTATAAAGTGCATCTCAAACTTAAAGATGAAATATTCCATCTTATCTCATTAATTATGGAATTATTATTTTATCCCATCTTCTATAAGGGATAAATTAGTCCCAAAAAATGAGATAAATTAGGCCCAAAATTATAATCCTGAAATAATTTTGTCTACGTATCAAATGACCCTAAACATTACAAGGTAGTAGGTACTAAAAATGAGACGTAAAAGCTAATATTCCCGATGTTTTAATTTATGTGAACCTATTTCCTTATTAATCCGTGCAAAAAAGAATGACCTATTTTTATATTTGGAAACACTTTATCTTTATACAATTATTTATAGTCACATAAAATATATGTGACTTATTTAGGACCATAAGTTTAAAAGTCTTCTCTTCTTTCTTAAATTTCGTATTCAGTTAAATAGATTCACATCAATTGAAACGGAGAGAGTAATATATTAAAGTAGTCAATGTCAAAACTGGCACAACTGCACTTCTGATTAAAGGCTTGCTTTCCAGCTCTTTCTAAAAAATTCAATATTTATCTACTTAAATTGAATTAATGCCTGAATTTAGTTAGGCTGGGAGGGGGGCCTTTTTGGTCAGAGAATTTGTTTGTAGTGGGAGTTGTGGTCCAGTAGTGTGTGACCATCTGAAGACTGCTAAAGTGATAACTTTTTTCAAAAATTCCTTTTTAGCAGAATTTATAATAATGTCTGCTCTGAATTGTCTCTTTGAGCGCACTAGACAACCAAACAATGCCCCACCGCTAAATTTAGTATCATCATTTTCTTTTTTCTTTGTTGTGCCAGTAGTTTGTGGGGGTGAGGGGAGGAGGTGTTAGTGGCTTGGAGAAATTTTATCGATGTTAACTCATGGAATATTTTGTTCAAAAAAAAAAAAATAAGATGGGATTTTGTATTTAATGGTGTCAGTGTCATACGAAGAGTTGGGTGGAGAGGGAAGGCTAATGGCGTATAAGTTCTTGATTATTAGTGGATACAATTTTCCAGTAAAAGAAGTTTACAATGAGTCTTTGTATGGCTAAAGAAGACACTTAAACTGGGGCATTTGAAATTTGACTCAGTGATCTTTGTGAAATGGTTTCATGTATAATACTAATAATGCGATACTGCACTTGCTACAAATTTATAGAAAGAAAAACATGATGAGAATTGTTTTTTACGTGACGACTTATTAAATTCTTGACCCAAATTCTGAAGGTGCTCGTAAAAGAATTTACTTAATACATAACAGCCTCTACGACAGAGACTTCGTGTATTTTAAAGGGCATATTCTTCCATGAAAAGTTAAACTTTTGTAAGTACATGACCTCTTTTATGCGTTTACTAAGATACATCATCTTGCAAAGAAACGATTATTCATAAAAGTATGTCTTTATTGGTGTACAAGTAATACCAAATAACCACTTATGTAAACTTAGCAGTATTTTTCTCACATAAAGAGAGAATTGCCCTTCCAAACTTTCATAATGTGAAAATTAAAGAGTTCTTCAATATTACATCAGTTGCGCAACTCATACATGTACATTGTATCCTGGAAGTGTTATTGCCTTAACTCGATAACAAATTTGGTGTAGCTGTAAAAACAACTCTCTAAGGAGAAATTTATTGTAAATTGAAATCTTGAATCCAAATTTTGTTTCTATCCATATTCAGTAACTTAAATTTAATCAATCACGAGATTTAAGACGACGACCGAGTGCCATCTCGTCGTCTTGCTTGAAACTTTATATTGTGAAAATTGAAAAGAAAAAAGGGAATATGATTAGAGCTTTTGTTTTATGCGAAAGCAAAATAAACCTTGGAGCAGAGGAATCCGCAGATACATTTGCTTCAGAAGTCTCACATGTGTTGCCCCAGACAACCTTTGACATACACTTCTGAATCCAAAGGATCCTCAGGAGACCGATTTGTTTATTAATGAGTTTAGTTTTTTTCTTTTAATTTTAAAACAACAGACTACTGAATTCAAGATCCAGAACAAATAAAGAAAACAATGTGTTAGGATAAGCATGGCAATGTATAGTATTGCTAGATGCTAATTAAAGAGTTGTCAACTAGTTGTTAACTAACTTTTTCTCTGTTTGTATTATTTTTCTTCCAGCAGGCCAAATGCAATATAAGTTGAATCTTCTTCCATGGAATAAAGTTCTGAATTCTATGATACCTTTCTTCCAAGATTTCAGATCTTTATGAACCAACTATAGTTATAAATTAGAAATTAAGGTTGAAGAAAAATTATAAGGACCTAGCGTAATACTCAAACGCCAAGGTTCGCCAAGAAATAATTAATAGCCGGCCACCTACCAACTCAGGTATTATGGTATGGCCAGGTATTATGGATCACAATATTAATGTAATCACAAATAAATTGTAGATTCTTTCACCAGGGTTATTTGATGTGATGGAACACCTTGTAACGAGTCAATTTTTTTATTTATTCACATCTAATCACTTAGTTTGAAAAAAATTCATGCTTAACACAATGTTTATTTGGTAAGTCAAAACGGGCTATAAAGCAGAAAGTTAAAGTGGAAGGCTCAATGTGCGAAGTTTACCTTGCCAAGGAAACAACTCATTTTTGTTCTTACTACTTTGGGAACGATGTGCTCTGTTTGCGAAACAGGCCTGATCGACACTATGATGGAGGTGTGAATAACTCGTTGCCGAAATCGATATCGATTTTCAATCAACCAGGTGATGGGTCAAGAAAACGTGTAAGAGAATTGAATCAAATGGAGTTTAAATCAGCATCAACACATATCTTGTTAAATTTCCTAGAAGGTCAACCTTATTATGAGTAAGTTCAAATAAAATTGTAGTAATTATTCATTCAAAATGTAAAGTGACTAACCCAAACTCCATTGTGTTGCAGAGTCTTCGTGCAGTTACATGGCCAAGAAAAAGTGTATGACCAATTTGCGACGTGGTTTAAGGATTACGTAAGTATTACTCCCTCCATCCCATTTTAAGTGTCTTAATTTGACTGGGCACGAAGTTTAAGAAATAAATGAAGACTTTTGAATCTTGTGGTCTTAAATTAAAAATGTGTGTACTCTTTTAAATCTTGTGGTCTAAAACTTACCAAAACTTACTTAATATAGAAAGAGGCACTCTTTGTGGGACAGACAAAAAAGGGAAGTAGTACACTTAAATTGGGATGGAGGGAGTATAATTTTTTGACAAAGCTAACATAATTACAAAATTGTTGATTCTATTATTGCTAACTTTCTATTTCTTAACTATTAATAGGTTTATAGTACACCATGTTGTTATCATGATCAATTTTCGAAAGTCAGAGCCTCGACAAAGGGTGGATCGCTACACAGTAGTGTGGCTATAAGCCAACTGGCTGCGAGGAGCAAGCTGGTATGTCTCCTCACATCATATTTTAAAGATACTCAATTTATTTACTTTATTTGATTAATTACTCAAATAATTTGTTTGAAGGAGCTCAAGACGGGGAAGACATTACCTCAAGACATTCAAGATCACTCACACGAGGAAGAAGAAAAATGATGAGGGTCGAGAAGAATGGGTTGAGCCACGGGTTGAGCAAACCTACGTAAGTCACTAAGTAACAATAATAACTACTTTATTTTTCTAAATTTATCTACTAACATTTTATCTTTTAAATTCAAAATGAATTTCAACAACAGTTAGAGGAGTTGCGTCGTACGTAGCCAGCCAGCACGCCACTTACCCAAAAGAAAATAAAGCAGAAGTGGCTAGACCATGTTGGTGGCCCGACTAGGTATGGTACGACTTATGGCATGGCGAATCGAGCCTTTCTTCGCTTCCCGTCGGCCCTTCAAGGCTTAGGTAGTTCTAGTGATGTGGGGCCAATGGATCCTGCTACAGTTAAGGTCATGGAGGAGCAGATTACTCAATTAACAAACTCACTTCAGACCTAAGAGGCCAGGAAGAGGAGGAGGGACAACGAGGTGGTGGGTATTAAGGCCCAATTAGACCGCTTACTTGCTTCGGGGGCGTTTTCGAATCCCCCGTGTCCCGGGGATACTTGTAGGTTACAGGCCCGACCTTCCCAGGCTAGACGTAGGTCACGTCCTCATGTATTTAATCCTAATCATACACTTCGTGATGAGTCCAGTGAGGAGGATATGGATCACGTGTCTAACACACAACGACGTCCTTGATTCGTATAGTTTATAATCGAACTTTTGTATGTTTTGATGGATTGGTATGAATTGTTTAAGTTTATGATGTTTGATGACGTTTCAAGTTGTAGACTAGCTTGTGTGTTTTGTAAATGTTTGAATGAAGTTTCCATTCAAATTTGAAATAGTGTCGAATTTGATGTGTCATTGGTTGTAGAATGTATAATGAATTGTTTGTTAGAATTTGTTGGATTGTTGGCAACTATTTGAGTTGGTTGTTGGTGATACTGAATTGATTTATAATTTGGCAGGTGATTTCTGGCCTTTTTTTTTTTTTTTTTTTTTTTTTCAGAATTTCGACCTTATGAGGCCGAAATTATTCCAGAAATTGTTAAATTTCGACCTCATGAAGTCGAAATTTACCTTAAACTTCATATATTTCGACCTCATGAGGTCGGAATTTACCCAGTACTTGAAAATTTTCGACCTCATGAGGTCGAAACTTGGCCAGAACTTCATAAATTTTGACCTCATGAGGTCAGTTTTAAAGTGTTTTTTATTTTTTTTAGCTTTTCGACCTCATGAGGCCGAAATATATAAATTATATTATGTTATTTCGACCTCATGAGGTCGAAATGGGCAAAATAAATTAAAATTTATTAATATAATTTGTTTAAAATATAAAATAAAAAATTAACTTACCGACCTCATGATTTAATTTTTAATTTTAGGTTGTAAAACATATAACGAACTAGTGAGGTCGGTTTTTTCCGACCTCACGAGGTCGAAATTGTTTTCGACCAAGCCTTTACCGACCTGGGCTTGAAGTCGAAATTTTGGTCGAAATTTCCCATTTTTCGACCTCATGAGGTCGATTTTTTTTCTTTTTAAAGTAGTGAAATGACATTATTATCGGAGAAAATAAATGAATTTTCACCTTGCTATTTTTCTGAAACATATTTTAGATTTTTAATTAAAAATATTGTAGTTTATGATACTTCCTTGTTCCACTTTATGTGACATTGTTACTATTTGGAGTGTCAAATAGGTATTACCTTTGACTACCATATTCGTATAGTTTAAATTATAAACCGTCATAAAGGTTATACGTCTGAATTCATACAAAAAATTAAGTAATTTGCCCTTACACTTGGAGTCTCACCACATAAAATGAAAGAGAGTACTTTTTATGTAGTTACTAGATATCTAAATTATATGTCACAAAATTAAGACACACATGTACATATATTTATTCCAGAATTTAGTTATAAGTTGACCCCTATCTACTCCAAAGTCTGAAACTTTCGTATTGAATTGTCGATAGCAGTCTTTGGTATCGAATTGAATTGTCGGGTTGACCTAATTTTTAACCAGATTTAGTCCAATTTGGTGTAGGAGGATCCATAATACTTGCACTCTCTTGTGCGTGGCACTATTTGCTAGCGGAGTGACATACCAAGAATAAATATAACACATGCACCCATGACATCAACTAGACAAAGTTACAAATAGTTTCCAATTGGTTCGAGTCTAATAAAACATAGGAAAAATGATCTTGATTTGAACTTTACAGTTAAACAACAAAAGCTCTTTCTTTAATCCTTCTGGTACTAAGATTTCATGTCACTAACCGAATTAATAGCCTGTTTGGCTAAGTTTATTTTTCTCCAAAAGTGCTTATTTTACCAAAGTGACGTGTTTGATCAAGTTTTTGGGAGAAAATAAGTGCTTTTGGGGAGTAGCAGAAGCAGTTTTTCAGAAGATAAAAAAATAATTTTTGCCCAAAAATACTTTTTTAAAAAGTACTTTTAAGAAAGGGCAAAGGGTCAAATTTACCTTGCAAGTATGGTTTATAGTTTAAATTTACCCTCTGTCAAAGTTTGGTATCAAATTTGCCCTCTGCGTTAGGATACTTGATGTATTTTCCCTTTTATGGATGGAAGTCCACATCACAAAAAAAAAAAAATAGTCACGTTGAATCCACATCAGATCCACGTAGGCAACTCATACCCAACCCAATAAACCCAACTTTTGATTCTTGTAATATAAGCTAATAGGGCCTTTTTGGGTGAGGAAAAAAGTTACTGTATTTGTTGTTTATGTTGTTTATGCCTGAATAAATGCCAAAAAATGTGTCTTTTAAATAAATTTAGATCACATTTAAGTAATGTCTGAGTTTGTGACTAGTGCTATGGGATTTGTTGTAGTTAATTGATGCATTTTCTCTGTGAATCTTTTTTTTTGTTTACAGTCCTACTGTGATACTATTATAGTACTATCTGAGCTATCATGCTACAACTGCAATGTTGAACTCACCTTGTAATATTGGAGCTGAAATTTGATGTAAAAGTGAAGCAATCATTGCATTTTCTCCATAAACTGCCTCCTATGAGGTTGAATAGGAGGCAAATGCTGACCATAAGGGCTAGTGATTAAGGGCGTAACAACGGGTACGGGCTCGGGCCTAGGGCTTTGAGAAGGATGGGCTTGAATGATGAGGAATGTAAGGCTGCTGTAGTAGCAGGAAACGGGCAATTTGCAGGATTACCATTCGCTGGGGGTGGTCTTGAATTTTTGCCCCTCAAATTGGTGGTCTTTAACTTTTGTCCTAAAGGCCCAAATTCTGCCTTGCGATTTTTTTTTTTAACTAAGCTGGGGTTCGAACCCACAACCTCGAGGTATTAGGCGAAGGGAAAAACTTAAAGACCACCAATTTGAAGGGTAAAAATTAAAGACCACCCCAAATGAAGGACAATCCACGCAAAAAAAGGCAGGAAACGTGGTTTTGGGTTTTGGATTTATTGGGTTGGGTATGAGTTGCCTACGTGGATCTGATGTGGATCCAACGTGGCTTTTTTTTTTTGTGATTTGGACTTCCATCCATAAAGGGAAAAAGGTCAAATTTACCCTCCAAGTATGGTTTATAGTTTGAATTTGCCCTCCGTCAAAGTTTGGGGTTAAATTTGCCTTTCCCGTTAGGATACTTGATAAATTTGCTCTTATTTGGATGAAAGTTTGATTTAGACTTCACAATACAAAAACATTTAGCCATGTAGGCTCCACGTCGGATCCATGTAGGATCCCATACCCAATTCAATCCACTAATTCCACTGTCTTCGCTTTGAATAATGAACGTAAAAGACTGTGCAGTCTTAGTATTGATCATGAAGAAAAGAGAGTGGAAATCAAGAACACAACAATGAAGAAGAAGCAAAGGATGAAACAGAGCTACTATGTGACAAGTCATTCTGTGAAATTATGAAGAAAGAAGTTGTTATCTCTGATGCTTCTTCCACTTATTGCACTGTATTCGCATTGGATGGACGTAAAAGATTAAGCAGTCCTAGTACTGATGAAGGAGATGGAATAGAGGCTGTTTCTGATGTGACTAAATTACACAGATTTAATGAAGTAGAAGGGCAAAAAGAGCATTATGGGTAGAATGGAAATGTAGAATCTAAACTAGATGAAGAAAAAGAGAATGGAAATCAAGAAAACAACAATGATGAAGAAGATATAAAACAAGAAGATGAAACCGAAGAAACAGAGGATGGGATCCGACGTCGATAATTTTTTTTTTTTTTTTTGTGTTGTGGAGCCCAAGTCATACTTCCATTCATATAAGGGCAAATTTATCAAGTATCCTAACGGGGAGGGCAAATTTGACCCCAAACTTTAACGGATGGCAAATTTAAACTATAAACCATATTTGGAGGGTAAATTTGACCATTTTCCCATCCATAAAAGGCAAATATATCTAGCATCCTAACGGGGAGGACAAATTTAAACTATAAATCATACTTTTAGGGTAAATTTGACCCTTTGAGAAAATACACTTATAAGTTTTAAAAGCTTGGCCAAACACTAATTGCTGCTTAAAAGTGTTTTTTAAATTAATTGGTCAAC
Source organism: Lycium barbarum (assembly GCF_019175385.1). NCBI lineage: Eukaryota > Viridiplantae > Streptophyta > Magnoliopsida > Solanales > Solanaceae > Lycium > Lycium barbarum. Next base: position 33,607,320 of record NC_083340.1, read on the forward strand.
CACGAACTGTTTTTCGCTAAAGTTATTTTTTTGAAAAGTACTTTTAAAAAAAATATTTTAAAAAAAAACTAATTTTAAAAGCTTGACCAAACAGGTTATAAGTACCACAAGAGCATAGTTAAAAAAAATAGCTAAATATATCCTTCTTTTTGCCAAGAACTTATTTCTTTTCCCCTTTTAAAAAGGGTGACACAGAACAACTCAATCCACTTGTTTATTAAGATCTGTTTTTTTTTTTTTTTACTGTGTATGTTGTTGTTGTTAATGCGGACGCTGATACCTTTACAGTGTTTTGGAATTAATATTCAATAGCAAGAAAGTAACTTATTGAATTCCCGTTTCCCTTGCTAGTTTTGAATAAGAGAAATCAAGGAAATACACTGAAATTTCAGAAATTTGGCTTTCCTCTTAGACCAATAATTTTCAATGCTTTGTAACTTAATGTAAATTATTCAAATCAAATTAAAAAAATGTGCAAATGCAATTAAATGAAAGCAAGTCCTGCAAAGCATGAATTATTGTATCCACACAATTTAAATGTACTTCTACACAGTTTTATTAATTGGTGCATTTATTTATAAGTAGGATCATTGGATGACATATGCAAAAAAAAAAAAAAAAATCACAAAAAACAAAGTTATATTACGAACTTATTAGGGCATCGTCCATGTTCTTAGCCATTCCCTGCAGCCCAACTTCATACTTTTTGATCAAATCCTCCAATCTCATTCCTTCCACTGGATCAACGGCGATAAACCACTCGATCACACATCCATGTTGACCATCAACTTCATCTGGGACAATCTTGACCGTCGAAAAGTATGACTTGAACCCAATGTTACAATCCACTATCTCATAGCTTAATATCCTCTCAATTGGATTAATAGACACCAGCCTCTCCTTGGACCAGCTCACTGGAGCACCACGCTCCGGTGGGAGAGAGAATCCGGTACAGTATCGTATGCAACCAACCTCACCATTTTCACCATGGATGCCATAAGTTGTTGACAAGCTAGGAAACCATTTGTTTAGGCCAAAGAAATCTTTGAAGAGGGAAAATATTTGGTCTGCATCTGCCTTTTGTAATCTTGTTGAGACTTTAGCTTCCCACTTTGGTTGTGAATCCTTTTGCTCCATTGAAGTAGATGAATTCAGATCCGATTTATTCATTGATAGAAGACTATATATATATATAGATAAAGTTTATAGGATATGGAAAATAATTAATGAGTCTTGGGAATTTTCTGTAGGTCATGTTTCTCCAAAGTCATATAAGGGCAACTCGCTTGGGAAGTAATTTATTCTTTTTGGTTTGTTTTCTGGAGTTGGAACGCACATTAAATGCGTCCCAATTTAAAATTCTTTTAATTGGAGTACTCTATACTTTTCTTATTCGATAGTGATTCATTTCTGATTTGGGAGTACATCAACCAACCAGGTTGGTTCCAAATTTTCAAATATCAAACTAAATTAATTGTGTCAGATTTTTAAATTGATTAACCAAATCAAATTAATAAAACCCGGGTTTTTTGACTTTGGATTTTTCGGTTTTCTCGGATTTTTAGGATTTTTTTTCCGGAAAAATCTTCATACAAAATATAACTTTTGCGTCAAATATTTCTTTACTCCTAATAAGATACAACTATATAATTAAAGTGTTTCTTAAGAAAATGACAAAAAGGTGAAATAAGTGATGAAATTGTAATAAAATATTCAACAAAAAAATAAATAATGAAATAGCATAAAATAAATCTTGCTAATTAATAAGGCATAATGAAAATGATCCTCATCTAAAAATACCAAATTATACTAAAATAAGTAAGGCTAGTAAGTATTAATTACCTAACAAAGAAAAATAATAAAATTAAGTTATGTATTTTCATTGTCTAAATTAACAATGCAAAACTAAAGAATAGATATCCAATATTATTGTCATACTAGTGTTAGGATTGAAGTACTTTTGTAGCATTAGTATTGATTTGGACTTTATTTGAGTTACTAACATCTATGCGCTATAAAACTTATTGAAACATTCAAAATTTTAAGTCAAAGTTTGAAATTGTATGTTAAAAGATAAAAAATATGAAAAAACTTAAGAAATATTTATAAATTACATTATAAGTAAATCTTTTATGTATAAAATATTTTAAATTTTTTTATACATGTAATTTCGGATTGGTTTGGTTCGGTTTGACTTTTTTTAGTTAAAACCAAACAAAACTAATTATGGTCGGGTTTTTTTTTTTCAATATCAAACCAAGTCAAATCAAATCACTAGTCGTATTTTTTTCTCGATTTGATTTGAGTTATCGATTTAGTGTGATTTATCAATTTTCTTTGTACACTTCTATTTCTGATCATGTGGAAATTAGAATAGTCTAGAATAGTCGGTGCGGGGAACAAGAATATTAACGAGATAATAACTTTATAACTAATAAACTGTGGTTCTAAATTGTGAAAGGTTTGATAGAAAAGTGTATATCTAGAAGATGAAGTTAGCACCAAATAACTAAAGGACGGTTTTGGTTCATAGTTATGTGAAAATCATAGTGTAAATATTATTTATGAGGTGATTAATGAAGAAAGGACTGTTATGCAGTGATATAAGAACGGTAAAATTATTAAACATGAATGACATACTTTATTTTTATCTTTAAATAATTTATTCCCCATATTAGTAATTATATTACATTTTATTCCACATAAAATAATACACCAATTCCTATATAACTTAGTAGATGTTCTATCTAATACGATCAACCAAATGTTGTAGTTTTGTGACGATTTTGTTTTTTTAATATGCAACAAATCAAAGATTATATTATTTTGTGTTGAATTTTATACTGCAATTAATTATACCAATACATCAACCACTAAAAATGAGACCTTTTTTAGCCCTGCCAGAGTAAGCCCGTTGGCATGTGAGGCTTGAGTGAAGTTGGGCTGGGCCAGCCTGTGGGCCAAATAAAAAGTAATGTTATATAGGGAAACTTACCTAAACAGCTACATTTTAATAACTTTTAACAATTTATATCTATTTTTTTTATATTTTCAAATCGTAGCTAGTTTTTGTTGTATTCGGTTATATTTCGCGTTTTTGAAATACAGGGAAATACATGAAAATACAAAATCCGGCAGAGTTCGCATTTTTGAAATACACTGAAATACAAAATCTGGCAGAGTAAAAATAGGCTGTATTTATGGAACAGATTCTCTTCTTTCATTTTAAATGGTAAGTCAAATTAAATCAACCATGTATCACGCATAACTGTTGAAGTTCCATAACAACCCACGTTTCTCTCTCCAAATTACTCCATTCCAAACTTTTAGAAATACTTCCATATACAGAAAAATATACACTGAAATACAATGAAATATGGCTGATTGTTTAAGAAATATAAAATTGCAGTATGCGTATATACAATGGAATACAATGAAATATATCAGAATCTGTTACATAAATTAGAAATACATTGAAATACAACGAAATATCCTGAAACAGTACACTGAAATATACTGAAACGTTTTATCAAACACTTGGTGAGCATGAAGCTCCACAACTCTCATCGATGAAGTATGCGTTGGATTCATGCCGGAGGGGCGGTAGAATAACGCCGTTATCAATGAGAGAAGAGATTCAACATTGTGAAACAACACAGACCTAACTTCCGTTCCCGTTAAATCTAACGGTACTTCAACTTTCCCTAACAACCTGCCTGAATTGACACCACATGTCGAACCTCTACCACCGCCGCAATTGACGACAGTGACGCTGGAGTAATGAAACGGAGCAGATGGTCTCTGGCTGCTACAATTTGACACGTGAATTGGCCGGATCAATTTCCCAACAACAACTTTAGCTGCTATTGTTTTTAATGATTGCCACGTAGACAAAATTAAGAGGAATTACCATTCAGTTGCTTGCTCCATTCCATTCTTCTAATTTGTACACTATATTTAAAAAAGGGAGAATACACTATATCAAATCTCCAGCGAAAACAAATAATGACGTTGGAGCAATGGAACGGAGCAGATGGTCGGGAACGGAGATTGTATATGCTCAGATCTGAGAAAATCAGTTTCAGATCTGAGAAAATCAGTTTCAGATCTGGCTGGCATGGTCACCGAAAGTTATATATGCTACCGGTGACATGTTTCTTTTTCGATAGGAACTTTGTTTTTCGTGGCGGTGGCGGAGACTGTACTGGATTCATGTCGCCGGCGATGAATGAGATAAAGAGAGGGTGGAGGGGGGATGAGGGAGAAGAGATCTGTGGTAGGAGAGGGAACGGAGAGAGAAAGAGAGGGGTGAAGGAGAATATAGAATTGGTAGGTGAGAGAAAATCAATTTGAAAGAGGAACTTGTGAAATACAAGACACTAGTTATGATGTGTAATTTAAGAAAATATTTTAGTTAAGAAAAATAAATAAAATAAAAGGTAGTTACTATTCATAAATAGGTCTTAGAAGTAGTTATGACAAGTAAATTTTCCTTTTATATATAACAAAAGGAGTTTAAATTCAAAGTCTACTTAAACCAACACATATTTAATGGATGGAATATTGTCATCCTTTTTTTTTGTGTTTTAATGTGATCTATTGGAACAAAACTAGGTTAATATTCCTATTTAGCTAGCTTTATTGTTACTCATTAGCTGTTTAGTGTTTTTTTTTTTTATTAATATCTCTACTTGTTTTGAGTCATATCAGTTATTAATAGGGGTGGGCATAATTACCGAAAACCGAAAAACCGTACCGAACCGAATTAATTCGGTTTTTCGGTGTTCGATTTTTCGGGTTTTCGGTTCGGGTTCGGTTTCAATTTTCAAAAATTTCGGGATTTGGTTCGGTGTTCGGGGTTTAGTATTCGGTTTTTCGGGTTTTCGATTTAAACCGAAATATTAAGTATTAGCCCCAAAATATTAAATAGTTAGGCCCATGCCCATTAAATTTAAGCCCAAAATAAATAAAACCCAAGCCCACTTTCATTACTTTGTATCAAATATCAATCATCAGAGGTTAGATAAGTACAAAACCCCCACTTCCATTTCATTGTTTTGTATCAAATAACCTAACTAAACGTATCCATCTTCCGCCCACTTTCATTTCATTGTTTTGTATCAAATAATAACCTAACTAAACGTATCCATCTTCCGCCCACTTTCCATTCTTCCATCTTCACTCTTCAGTTCTTCACACATCTGATCTAAGATTGGCTTAGGAAAGAGACTAAATCTATTAGTGTGGAAGAAAGTTTGGATCATCTTGAGGAACTTGAACTTGGTAAGATTTTGTATTTTTTTTTGTGTTTTAGTGAAAAGATAATATACTTATTTATGTTGTATGACATATTTGATTAAATTATCTTTAGACATGGCAAATAGTGGAAGAGATCCTTGCATTGTTGATGTATGATTGCAATTTGCTTCTTTGTTACTAGTGGTAAGGTCAATACTTTATTTTGTAGTTTTGTTCTTTTATCTTGAAAGTTATTTTCTAACTTTTGGTTTTATCTATTTTTTGTTATTTTCAAGTTCAACCATGCCTTCTAGAGCTCGCTCACAAGTTTGGGAACATTTTGTGATGGTTCAAGACAATGAAGAAGGGCGTAAAGCTAGGTGCTTAACATGCAGTGCGATACTTAATTGTAATAGAGCAAATGACACATCTAGCTTAATGAAGCATATTAAGAGATGTCTTGAAGATAGGCGGATTCACCTTCAACTTTAAGCTTATGTTTTGAATTTGGTAAATTTCGGACTTAATTATGATTGTTATGTGAGACGACGGATTTAACACTTGGTGTTACAACTTATGTTTTGTATTTGGAGCTAAAATTTAGGACATTTATGCTGTTTGGTTGTTTGGCTGCTGCTCATTTTATCGTTATGTTGTTTGTGTTACTCGTTTTTGTCTTGTACGTTGTTTGTTGCTGGTCACCGTAAAGACTTCAGGTTCACATTATGTTACTGCTGAACTGCTGAAAAATACTGCTGCTGAAACTGCTGAAAACTGTTGAAAAATGCTGAACTGCTGAACTAAAAACTGAAAATTGCTGCACTGAAAATTGAAAATTGTTGCTCAATTGAAAACTGTCTGCTGCTGAACTGCTGCCGCTGCTGAAACTGCGCAACTGCTGCTGCCACTGAACTGTGCTGCTGCCGCTGAAAGCCTGAATTGAAAACACCAAATTGAAAAAACCGAAACCGAACCGAACCAAACTTCAAAAAACCGAAACCGAAAGAACCGAACCGAATTAGTTTGGTTCGGTGTTTGGTGTTCACTTTCAAAACACCGAAACCGAAATAGCTAAACCGAAGTATGAGAAAATCGAACCGAAGAACCGAACGCCCACCCCTAGTTATTAATATGCTAACAATGTCAAAAGTTATTTAGTTTCGCAGAAGCTTTTCAAGTATTATTAGGATTATTTTGTTTGTGGATTTTAGACATGGTTAGCAAGCAGAAACACCTTGTAATATTGTCTTGTAAATATATATGTTATCATTTTTAGATTAAAATTAAATTAAAAAAATCATTAAATATCTTTTTTTTTTTTAGAAAAAGGTTTGCCCGGCCTGGCAAGCAGCTCACCTAGGGATGGATTGGGCTGGCTATTTTAAGGCCTATCACGGCCTAGCCTGCCAAATTTCAAAGTCCACGTGGACTTGCTCGTATGGACGGGGCCGGCCCATATTGACGGCTTCAACAAGAATTGTGTATTCTCTAGATCTGTGGATCTAGTTGATGATTGATGGTGACATAATATAGCACAATCAAAATATTTCAGCCATAAATGTAGTTATTCATAATTCACTAAACTTCTTCCTCTCAATCGCCTGACACCTACGTGGGGATATTTATGTTCAACCACATACAATTCCACTGCTCTTTCAATCACAACAGACTATACTCAGTGCCATTATAGTTCGAGATGTGTAAGAACTCGAATGCTGAACATCAAAAATCGATCTCCAGTGGTGAAGATTTTGGGTCTCTATATCTGTGGAGTCCGAATTTTTTTTTAAATATGACAAAAAGGGCTTTACGTCATGACCTAAAATACTAAGTCGTGATGGCACTAGTCTCACCGTACAAGTAAGCCAACACCAACATTAACAACCCAAAATAAGCGGAATAATAAAAGCGGAAATAAGCATACAAGTCATTTTCAAGTCTTAACAATATTAAATAGAAATACTTAAGTAATTATTACAAACTTTTCCCAAAATCAGACGTCACCATAACACAAGGACTACTAAGAGTATAAAAATAGTTTGAAATACATAAGAACTGTCTGAAATGAAGAAGACAGAAAGTAAAGGATAAGAGGATCCGGAGCCATCCCGAATCTGAGGAGCTCACCCCAGCCTCTCAAACGGAGCTCTAACGGGAAGTCGAGTAGTCGCGGGCTCCACTCGTGCTAGGGATCGAGGCTACACACAAAAAAAAGTGCAGCAAGTGTAGCGTGAGTACAATAAACAACAGGTACTCAACATGTATCGTTAATCGACCCTTTCCGGAACGGAGACGAGGGTTGGTCTAAGACGCCATAACCACACTTGTCCGCTATTGGTTCAAGTGCAAGAAATCAGTAATCAATATTAGTCATCAACATAGATCAAACAATGCAGAATGTATGTAATGCAATGCAATGCACTGCAAGGCCTTTGTTTCCACTTCCCGATATACACAGGTTCGAATATTAATGAATCGTGACCCATGGGGGGCTCATGAGGCCCATATATCGCCGCTCTGGGAGTTTCCTCGGATCACAGCCTCAATCATATCATATCTCAATAACCTGTCTCATAGCCAACCGGGCTCAAGTGCCAATATAATGTGCCAACATCATCACTCGTCCGGAACAAGATCCCATCGTACTCACAATCATATCCTCAAATGATATGCATAGATACATGAAAAGCATGGATATGGCATGCATCAAGTCAAGAACAAGTATAAAAGCATGAATTCCATCATTATGTTCTCAATATCAGAAAGGCTTCACCTTTTTACTCTCTTTTTCATTTCAACGAGGATATATGTATGAGTGATCTGCAGACGAACAGACAAGACAGGAAAATAATAGCAATAAGAGACATAAAGTACGGACATCAAACCCTAATCATGGATCCTAAAGGATCGTAGTATTCTATCAGCTAGTGCCCAAAGCATGACATTCAGACTAACTATACAATTGAAACAAAAAATTTAGGAAATCAAAATGTCATAGTCTGATTCAAGAAAAGCAACTACCTTATGTGTTTCAAATAGATCATCATAGTACTTTAATGTTCTACTGCATTCAAATAGGATCAGTGTTGATTTAAAAGTTCACTAAATTGCTATCATGACTCATATGATCACATTTTTATCATATTTATGTATTGAACAGCCAAAATAGGAAACCTCAACATCCAACAGAGCACTTGAAGTCTGTTTCAACCGTATCTAAACAAACAAGACATTATTTGAAACACATACACTGAGTCTATCTCAAGAACTACTTATTAAAGTCAAACATATGCTTTGAAAATAAAGGAAGTAATCTCCACATCTAAACAAGCTAATGAATCTTAACAGCACCCCAAGCGGTACATTTATTTAATTGAACCAAAGGCAACACAACAACCAACTAACATCAACAAGCTACTATCATATAAATTAACTACTAAGCAGTAATAAAATAAGTAAATAAAGGATAGAATATTACCTTTTAATGGTGCACCCTTGGTCAAAAATGAATTTGAAAGCCCTTTATGCTTCCAAGACCACACTCAGCCACACAGACTCAAAAAAAAAAAAGAAAAATAAATTTTTAAACTCAGGAAAACCTCAAACTAGCAAAGTCTTTCAATTTGTTTTACTAAAGAGGCTTGAAATCCGAAGTTTTCAGCCTTCCTTTTAATTTTCTCCAATTTTTGACCTCTGAAACTCTTTTAAAACTTTAAACTTTCGAAACTCAGAGTTTTTTCTCTCCCAAAAAGACCTCCTTTGTGTGATAACAAAAATTGTTCAACTCTCAGAACCATCGATGTGGGACAAACATATTCCCCTAAAAATGAACCTTCAAATCGAATCTACATCTCACATGACTTCTTAAACACATGAACGGCCAGATCTGTACCTCATTTACTTCGATCTAGGCCTTTCAACCCCAACCAATGGAAATTAAGCAAGGTATAACAATACAACAAGTAAATCTCAGAACAATAAAGCAAAAATACGATTCATTACCGTGTTTGGATTAAAAATCGTGAAATCGAGTGAAACATTAAATGTTTTCACCACAATGGACATGCAATGGTTGTATTCGTCTGCTACACTCTATAATTTTGCCATTTTTGGCGGAGAGAGAAGATGGAAAACTCAAGGCGACGCTAGGGTTACGCATAAGAGGAAGAGAGAGAAATGGGGTGGGTATAGGGTTTGTTTGGAAAAAAGGAAAAATGAAATAAAAGGTTGGGGGGGGGGGGGGGGCATACCCCTTTATCTGTTGTTAATGATTTGGGCCGGGTCTCAGCCTGGTTTGGGCTGACTCGGTCCAGATTTTAAGAAATCAAAAAGGGGCCTTTTCTTTTGTATACATATATATATATGTATACTAAGTGTATACATGTATATGTATACCTTGTGTATACATATATATGTATACCTGGTGTATACATATATATGTATACCTGGTGTGTGTGTGTGTATATATATATACATATATAAAAAGATAATTAAATAAAGATTAAAATTGATAATATTTTAATTATAGATAAAATTAAGACATAATTATTTTATTAAAATAGTTAAAAACTGGCCAATTGTGTTAATGGGCCAAATATTGCGAACATGGCCCTAGTGGATTCTGATCCAACTAATTACTTCAATTATGGCCATATTTAGCCTAATTAGCAGGTTTAAAAATTAAATTGCATTAATGACCTTGATTAATTTAAGCCAATGAATTTGGTTATTTCAATCAAGGCCATTAAGAGGCTAATTTTACAAAAATGACCCCAATTCCATTGAACCATGAATTGGTCAAATTAATTGTGGCCATAACAAAAATAATTAAATAATTTAAACATCAAATTGCAATAAGGACCACTTAATTAACTAATTAAAGAATTTATAGATAATTATAAATAAATTTTGACAAATCACACAACTATGCAAAATTAAAGATTAAAGGGTGAAATGACTAATTATTTAAATTACTCAAACTCCATGGATTAAAGGGAATAAAGTATCTGCTAATTTTGATTTTTGCCAATTTAACAATTAAATAATGATTATTATCTTAAAAACAAAAATGCCCTTTTTTCTTTGATTAAATCAAATAAGTATCTTATAAATGTCATAAGAAATACCAATTAATTTCTAAACCACTTTGTGATGTCATCAAAGACCTTTCACCAATTTAAAGGAGCAAATATTGTTCTGAGCAATTTTATAGAAATTATTTAAACCCTTTAAGGTGCATAACTTATTTTATTTATTTTTCAAGGACTCTGACTAATTAAAGTAAATTATGAGAGGTAAAAAATTAGGTGTCAACAGTAATTACGATAACAAAATGAACAAAGATAGAAATATGGGAGAGATAAAGACAAATGTGAAAATAAAAGGCAAAGGATGAAGAATACCCGAGCAAGAGGCTCTAATACCAAGTGGACATCGGGGGTATGCCAATGATGGCGTGATTAAGAACTTTACTATGACATGATAGTCAATAAAGGGGCCACTTTGGTTGGCTAATTCCAAGGATACCTCAGTTACTTATTAAGAGGAAACACATTCTCTTAATAGAAGCAAACTAAATCACAAAGCTTTAAATGAAAGCTTATAACTCAAATGTAATGACCCGCTTGGTAGTTATAGTCTTTCCGACACGTTTTACTCTTCCCCGAGCTTGTTTAGCTCACATTTGACCCGAGGGAACCGTTGACACTTTTCCTAAGGTGTTTAGATTTTATTCGGGCGACTTTTTGTGAAATTTGGGCTTAAAGCGAAAAAAGAGTTGACTCAAAGTTGACTTTTGGGTAAACAAACATTTTTCAAAAATCCGTCGATTCTGAGAGGTCCGTTATAGTCTTTTATAACTTGTATATATCCAGTTCGATTTCCAATGCACTTAGATGCATTTTGGGACTTGGGTTGGGAAGTTGAAATTGAGGTATCGAGGGTTGACTCGGTCAACGAGACCTCCGTTGGAAATTCTGAGGCCACGAGTGCGTTCGTAGCGTATTTTTATGCGTGTCTGTGTATGTGGTTTGGGAGAAGATGGCCTCGAGTATTAGTCGAGATTTCGATTTGAGATTGAGATTATTTTTGGGGAATTCTGGTGTTGGTGTCTGCCATGGCGGCACCATTACCGTCCCAACGGCACCGCCATAATAGTGGGATGGGTCGCTGGGGTGGCCAAGTTCTTTTGTGGCCTGATCGTCTCGACGGTCTGAGTGAATGTCGGGGTAGTATCGTCGTAGCGGTCCCGATGCCGCCATATTGGTACTGGGCCTGTTATAATCATTAATCGTCACGACCCAATTCGGGACAGTGCGGTCACCTATCTTTCCCACCTCGGTAGACGAACCTTCTCATTTAATATCGCATAAATTAACTAGCAAATCATTTAAAGCATTAGGTAATTAGAAATACAGTGAAATTCCATAATATATTCAATAAACTCAAGGGTTAATATGATTACAACAATACATGATTACAGACTCGATATAATTTCCCATGACCTGGTCTAGACTATTACAAGAGCGACTACGATTTCAGATAACCACTACGTCATAAGACATCAACCTCCGTCTCGGAATGAAGTGGGAGGAGATCTTCCAGATAGGCACCGCACATTCCGCTTCATAACAGAATCAACCACCTGAAATAATCTACACCCCGAAAAGGGTGTAGCAAGTGCAATATCAGTACAATTCACACGTACTGAGTAAGTGTCATAGGCCGACAATGGTTAGTAACACATATTGGTAAAAGAATTCACAAACAACGATGATAATCACTAAATCAAGTCATACGTCTATATACCGCACATCATAACATCAATAGCTTAGATCACAACTGCTCCTAATGACTAGAAGTCAAACATCACCAGTGCAAATTTCCAATACATAATTCTCAGATCGTTCATTTTAGTCTAGGGGTCAACTTATCGTTGTAACGCCTTATATCCTACATCACTTAGAAACAAATCAAAAGACTAATTTTATGGGGGGAGTGCTCCGGGGTAATTCAACAGGCACAGGTCAACAAGTATAAATCAAATGTAATCAAATCCAGATACACATCATTGCTTAAGTAAAACCTCTAATCCCCAAACATGCCAAGTCTGAATACATCCAATCCAAATCCAACATCACAAGTACAACACCAACCATCTCAAAATCAATTCATAATGCAATGCAATAATGGTATGAATGCAATGCAATGCCATGCCGATGCGGTGTACACATATACTCCGGACGGAAATATCGACGTCCCAAGAGCACAACCCAATGTGACTCGCGAAGTCTAAGTGCTACCCCATCCCGGATCTTTGCCCAACAGATAGACGGGACCCCGAATCTTTACCCACGGGGGGTTTCTCACCGGCACCACTCTAGGGGACCCGCAGAGTCCATACACTAACAATGATTCTGAAAATAACATTGGATATTGGCCATATAATCTACAATCCCGGGATGAACATCGGATATCGGACTCTCACGTCACTCAAGTAAAAGAGTTCTCTCAAATATCAATTTCACTCAATCCACAATTCCGGGATGAACATCGGACGTCGGACTCTCACATCACTCAAGTGAAACTGAGCCCAGCTCATTAAGTGTTTCATCAAATATCATCAATATCCCAACAATGTATCATGAAAATGAGAGTGCATGCAATGTATGAATCACATCAATAATCATGCTCAATATCACCAGTACAACCAAATGGGTACGCCAACAATATATCTGAATCACAAACACCAACAGTAGGTATACCAATAATATAATCGAGTTACAAGTACCAATAGTGGGTACACCAACAATACATCCTAGTGAAAATACCAGCAGCGGGTATGCCAACTATATCATAATCTAGATGATAACACATAATTCAACATCTACCAACAACTCATGGCATCAAGCCGACATAATAGAACAATCAAATCACACATAACCGGATGGCTAGCCCCAACATACAATGGGTTAAACAACCGATACGCATTGTTACCACTCCCTCTAAAGCAGCCTGATAACTTAGACAAGTAAATTCGCCTCCTACTTACGATTAATCCTCACAACTTATTTTAGAACTCAGTCACAATCTTGGTACATTTCACCCTTCCATTTGTAAACTAGGTTATCCATTTATAGTATAACACAATTAACCATATGTTACGGGATTTCCTATTGTAAGGCACAAATAAATTACATACCATCCACTACCTCCCAAGTCACATAAATCCACCCATAATCAAGAAACCAACCAAGCAACCTGAGGAGTCTACAGGCCACAAGCCCGAACACACAAATCGCATATCAGTACCAACCTAAGGTGTCATCCCAAATCTCCAACGCCTATACATGCATTCTCCCTTCCTTCTAATACACGAATATATGAGACAAACCGGAGTCTACCAAAAAAGGGAAGCCATTAACTACCTCATGGCCGAGCGGGTTCCATGAACATCCATTGATTCTTTAATTAAATCACCATTTCGAAATCTGCACGAAAGAGCTTGGAGATAAGCGTGAGACCCAAGAATAGAAATACCAATTATAACCTTCATAAGAGATTTCGGATTTACGAAGGAAGGTTTTGGATCTCAACCCACCTCTATATTCCATCCATAACAAAGCTAGGTGATTTTCCAATTTTAAGCTTATTTGAGAAAGGCCCAATTCCAAATCCATCGAAGAACTTATTTTTAAGATGGAGAATTGTGAATATCTAGGTTATTAACCTATTCTAGATGAAGAACATGGGAGATTGTTAAAAGGGAGCTATGGGGAAATGTTGTTAACCCATCATCTCTCCAACTCTAGATTGCTTGAAAGACCCACTTGACAATTCTCTAGGAAACAAAATTTAAGTGGTTTAGAGTAATCTCCTAGGTGAAATGTGAATTTGAAGGTATTAGAGAGGTCTATAAAGACCAAAGATCTGGTTATTTTTGGTTTTCCCTGAACTGGGCGGCTGGAAATTGGGGTATTGAAAAGTGGGACAATTCTCGAAATGATTCCTTAAATAGGGAATTTTAATTGCGCGCACCGCTTCAGGGGTTTACCCACCGCTTCGGCGCTAGCGCTGCAGCGTTCACGAGTGCTACTACAATTGACCGGTTCAGCGGTGAGATTGACGGTGGAGCGCCATAGCTGTAGCGCTCAGATGATCCTTGGAGCGGTCTAGTTGGGTCATTGGCTCGGATTCTGATGCTTCATTCTCCTCTGTACAATGGTTCCCATTAGGCTAGGCATCCGCCATAATTTATTTGTGAATGGAAGGTCTAGGAAGCACAAGTGTTTGGCTATTTCAGAATTTCACAGTAATGGCGGAACGGGTCATTACATCAGATACTGATAGATATAAATTATTCATGTAATTTCAATATAAAAGTATAATAATATTATAATAAAATATTAATAATTTATATCATATTCTCGCACTTTTCTAACATATCTTGCAGGAAAAAGAATACATGGAAAAAGAGAAGAAGCGAGAAATAAAAGTCCAGGAATGAGGATGTATCCATGACAACTTCACCAAAGGCTACACAATTTCAAGAGATACAAAGTTATGGAAAATTGTCACCAAGATTTCATGACAAATTATCATGTCAATTTCTCACCAAGATTGCATGATAAATTGCCATGTTAAATTCTCATCAAGGATATAATATTATATTGATATTCTCTTGCAATTTCTAGCCAAAGCCTTGTAGGAATTCTCCTATAAATAGCACATGTTTGTAGAAAAAAGGGAACCCATCTTTCATCCTATTTGCATCCAATAGTGAAGAGGACACAAGAACTAGTCTTGGTGTCTCTCTTTGCTCTTTCTTGTAGTAAAAAAAATATTTTCTTAGTCTTTATTTCTATTTAGTTTTTATACTCCACAATAGAGTAAGTTTCCTTGGTTGGGATACTAGATAAAGCTTGATGAAGCTATTATAATAAACATCTTTATTTTATTATCTTCTTATGTTGGGATTTTCTCTTTATCATCTTTATACACCAAGGTATTTGATATTAATTATATCTATTATTGGATATAATTATATCTCTTTACAAAAATCTTTATCTTGTTATTCTATTTCTTATTCGGGAAAAGAGAACGATTTAAACAAGTTTATTGATTTAAATGATCTTTATCTTATTTCTTTTAGTCCTAATTCTCACGGAGGGATTGACTCAAATAAGTTTGTTGATTTAAATGACCTTTCTTATTTCTTTCAGTCCTAATTCTCACGGAGGGATTGACTCAAATAAGTTTATTGATTTATGGAATCTTTGTCTTATTTCTTTCGGTCCTAATTCTCACGGAGGAATTGTGTTGACACCCAATTTGGTCCCTCTCCTATTTAATTTACCCGGGTTTCTAAATTTACTGACGAGCTAAATACTTTATTTTCACTACTATTATTTTCGCTACTTTTATTTTTTAACATTATAAGTATTACTTTATCACAGATTTTAAACGGTTAGTCATCGTTTCATTTTCGGGTTTGGAATCGTTAAATTAATTACAAGACAACACTTTACAAAATATTTATTTTTTCTACATATTAATTATTTATTATATTTACATAATATATATTATACCAGTTATTAAACTAGAAGCCCGAAAATAATTCAAATAGCGGAGGAAGGATCAACAATTTTCATCCAAATTAATGGCCCAAAATACAAATTTAATATTATTTCCCTACCCAAATAAACAACCCACATTTCAATACCCAATCCACATTTTCAACCCATATTTTCGGCCCACATCACAATACCCGTCCAGCCCATTACCCATTTTTTGACCCGGCGGCCCACTACAATTAAAATCCCTAAAACTCTCTTCCTCTTTCATTTCCCTCCCCTTCTCTTCTTGACCTAACCCTAGCCGCCCCTCCCCTTCTCTCTTTCTCCTTCTTCTAGCCGCCTCCCTCGTCTCTCTCTTCCATCGTCATCACCTTCCTCTCACGCTCCCTCCACTCACTTTTGTTCCCCACTCCTCTGCCTGCTCCACTTCCCTCTGTCCCCCACTATTCTCTTATACGCTCCTCTCTCTCTTTCTCAAACCCGAATCGAAACCCTATAAATGGACCTTCTTAAGACGTTTCAAAGGGGGAAGGAACGGAGGAGAAGGTTTGGAACCTCAAAATCCCCCTACAAAACACAAGTTATAATCGCCTCAAATTTTCCAGAAATCTTTAGGTTTTACGACTTTCATTCGTTCGATTATCGGTCTAACTTTAAGATCGTTAAACATTCAATCTGTCTCGGTCGACTTTAACCACGACAGGGATTTTCGGATCTTAGTGGGGTCGAGTCCTAATCTATTCATAACGAGAGAGTAGATTCGACGTCGTCGACACCCACTTCACTGCGCACAAAAAAGGTAAACTTCGACACATTTATCGCCTGTAATCTTTAATTTCTGCTTTGGTTAAGAATTTAGTTTATTCTGCCATCTTTAGTAGTTATATATTTTCTTCATTGTTTTATCATTTGTTTGATGTTTGGGAGCTGTTAGGATAGAATATTAGTTGCTAAATGAACTTGGAAGATGTATGCAGTAATTTGGGTGTTAGACTGAATTTCCAGGATTTAGAATCTATTTTAAGTTGAATATACATAAGATATACAGTGGGTTATCAAGGTAAGAAGGAGATATACATTCGATATACATCTGATATACACACTGTGGTGGGTATATCTTAGGTATATTGTGTATATGATTAAGACAGATCAACACTGAATCATCTTCATAATTGTCTTTCATCTGTAAGTTTAAGCTTCCTGTTTTGGTTGGCTTGATGTTATGTCTAGTGCCACTTTACTGACCTCAGATAGATTAGTCTATTAATAGACCCTTTATATATTTGTCTGATTGGTTTGGCCTGGTTTAGCTGCTGCCTCAACCTCACCTGAGTTAAGATAAATTTACCTAATCATTAGCATTCCTATAAATTCTGTTTAAAGTAGACATTGCCCAATTATGTATTCATTAGAAGTTGTTTAGTACATATGCCTTAATAACTCTGCACTTGATTCATGTTTGTGTTCTAGCCTGTTGATTCAAAGTAAGATATTTGCTTGGCTACTTTGACTCTCTCTAATATGTATTTGATTATGAGAAGGTTCATGTGCTAGTGGATTGTATATATTATTTAACTTTATCCTATGTTGAAATATTGTTTGGTTGTGTTAGTCACAGGTGTCATTCTTTACTTAATATAGATAAGTGAGATTAGACATTAGCATATCTGTATCTATTTGCTCAGTATAGCCCCATGATATGAATGGTAATCTTGTTTGGGTTTCAATTTGAATCTTATACATGTCCACATGCTGTTTGGTCTTAGTCCTTGCATTGCCCTTCATGGTGTGTGATCTTTTAAGGCCATTAGTTGTTTCTTTTCGAAATTTGTAATTGATTGGTTTAGAGTAGAGTATGATCCTTTCTTTCTACTCCGTAGCCTAAAAGCATTCTCAGATACACTCTTGCTGTATTTCTAATTATTCAAGCCTCCACTATGTTGTAAATAAGACTAAGCATAAAACTGCCTCAAACACAAATGATTAACCAATAACTGTACACTTATCTGATTTTTGGTGGTTTGTGATATATCAATAATGGTCCTGGCTGCATCTGTGAACTGCCCATAAGCATGTAACCATGTTTATATCTGTGAAGTCTTCTGAGATTTGCCTGCCTATAGTCAATTATCATTCAAATTCTATCACTAATGTGCTGCATAAAACTATAGTTGGTCTGGAGCAAATTGTTTGTTCTGTCTTGTTTGGCTTTGGTCTTATCTGTTGAGCCTGTTAACAGTTTCTGGGGACTGATTTAGGCCAAACAGTGGCTGCCTTTACTGCTGCGTTTCTGGCCATTCGCTGCCTCCTTTGAGGGCAGATTGTTGCTGCAATTTTAGCCCAAATGTTGTTGAATGTCGGGCACTTTGAATTGATTTCAGTCATTAAATTAGATGCCATATTCTTATTCGACTGAGCTGCATATTTGAAATTAAAATCAGCTATGATTCCTTTATGTTTTCCATGTTATATTCCTTTTAAGATTGTTAGGTTGTTTCTTGTTCGTCTGCTAAATTAAGTGTCACTTGTTGGAGATGAAAAAATTAGACTTGAACAACTACCTCTCCTCATTGCAGTCATTGGCCGTGTAAAAGTAGGTTTAAAATGTTTCTATGAAACATCAAGTTACGTATTCTTGTTATTGTTAATTGCAAGCAACAATGCTAATCTAGTTATGTTTGATCCCATTTATTGAATGTGTACTAATCCTTTCCTTTCGTTTTTATGCATGACTATCGCATACGAGTCCCTTGGACTCGTCCTCCTCCGCATTCGGTGTTGGGCTAAAAGCCCAGGAAAATAACTCCTCTCGAGTCAGCCCCATTTGCAGCCAAGAAATCAAAAGGAATTCTGGGCCGAGGCCCATAACAGTAGCAGTCCCAAATGGGCTAAACCCATTTAAATCATTTCACTCTCCTATTTTATTTTACTTCATGGATTTAATTTGTACTATATGACTAACACTTTACTTGTTTTTATCTGCTTAGATTAGGTGAACTTTAGCAGAATTAGTGGGTTTGACTTTAGTAAATGGGTAGGAAGAATTAATATTTAATTCCATAATGTCATTTTCTCCTTTTATATTAAATTATCTATAGTACTTATAATATTTATCTATATCAAAACAGTTGATCTTCAAGAGCGTAAAGCCATGAACACGTATTTTTAATTATACTATATTGAGAATCTTAAGGTATTACTGATATACAAATATGAACTCGAATACATTTTATAAACAATCCTTCGGATTTAAATCAGACACATACATTTTTAGCTATAGTTAATAAACATGATAAAAAAAAGGAGAAGGAAGATTTCATCTCGTCCGTACTCTTAAAACAAAATTAGTTAAGGCCTTCCAGAGTTATTTTTAATTATGTTTTTAAAACGCTACATATCCCGCGCTCCTTCAGTTCAAAACTAAATTCTTCTTTTATACAACTTATTATTTTTACATGTCTTATTTCTAATAACATTATTACCTTTTACTTTAAAAACTTTAGCTATATTCATAAGTTATTTCCCAAACATTTATAATACTATATTTACCCTTAGCCTAATTAATCATAAGTCCGGTCGGTTAACCATTGTTAATGGGTCTTAAAGGGTGCCTAACACCTTCCCTTTAGACTAATTGAACCCTTATCCAGAATCTTAAGTTTCGCAGACCTTAAACAGAGTTAACTTTAAACATAACTTTAATAAACTTTAGGTGTCCTAATTCACCATAAATAATTAGGTGGCGACTCCTTAAAACAAATAAACAAAAAATAGGAATCACCAATATGTCGTACTGCTACTTTAACCTCCGCGGTTAAAACGGGGTATGACAGCTTGGCGACTCTGCTGGGGACTACTTAGGTTCTAACCATAACGGACTTAGTTCAAATAGGTTTTTTGTGCTTATTTTAATTACTTTATTTATTTGTTAACTGTTTTTACATGCTATTAATTGTGTGTTTGATATAAACTGTATGTTTGATATAAACTATTTATGTGTTATTTGCTTTGATAAAACTGTCATTCCGTTCATATTTCTTCCACTCCTGGAAAACTCACACATATTCACACACTTAAAACGGTTTCGCGGTTCGCGCCCGTTCACTACTAAATTACCCCTTTAGTTGGATTGATCTTGTGGATTTAGTCGATCAGCGGTGCAGTCGACGGCCACGGACTTTCCACTCCCAAGTTGTCCGCTTGGGGGAACCTTGTGTCATAAGAAGCCAACTCTTAGTCAGCCTAAGATAGAGCTAAACCAACACACTTTATTAAGAGCATACATTTCATGACCTAGGAGGTTTAATACCCTTGGTGCATTAAATCCATTAGATGACTTTACCCAAACGTCCAAGTGGGTTCACGACCCCGAGTGACACTAATCATACTTTATGTGCATGTTTGAAGGATAATTGTGCCTAAATATTGACTATTTGCTCTAATTATTTATACTTTAGGAGGGAGGGCATGACTAATGTTTCTATGACAGGTATGGATTTGCATTGGAGTACAATGAATGACGAAGATCAATGACATCACAAAACGGAGCTAGAATTTAGATATAGGAAACTGTATTATTTTTTAGGAAACACTTTATGTTGTATTCATTTGACATGTAATAAATATTACACTGCTTTTGTACTTTATTTTTGGGGGAAATAGAATTTGTTTAATTAAACAAAAAGCAATGGGATGACGTATTATGGCACACTTTACCCTTCAAACAAATGATAGGCCTACCTCTGGCACAAAGAGGTCACATGCATATTAGGACGCGTTATTATGGTTTGATATACTCGTTTACGTTTGTTTGACGACTTGTTTGACTTTATTTGATGAATTATTTGGTACATGACTTACTTGACTCTATGTGATCATGACTTTACCTACTTGACTCTATGTTATGGGACTGACATCATTTTGCATTTTATGTTTTTATATCCCCAAAAAGAGTTGATTCGTGTCGACACCAAGACACTGACCATCCGGGATGCCAAACCAGGAGAGACTTTGAAGAATTGGTTTCTTACTCCAGGAGTCTTGGTAGTTTCAACATATAGAAAACTTTTGAAATAACACGATTTTAAAATTGAGGTTTGAATCATGCCCAAAACTTGTGTTTGTTTTGCTTCATCTTTTGGAAGCTTAAATTGCAAAAACTATGAATGCATTTCTGATTTTCCTTAATCATCCATTATTGTTATTTTCTACTTTATTCATCAAACTGCCAACTCTACGATTGTGACATGAAATGAACGAATAGACAACATACATCCCGAGAGAGTAACAAGGAAAACTAGGGGACAAGACAAGATTCCACTCGAAAGAAATTGAAATAGCTGATAGGTGATGACATAAGCCTGAAAGCTAGCAATTCAAGAAGAAATCAAAGGACGACATTAGGTAAGAAAGCCTAGTTTGCAACCTTTCCTTTAACAAACCTTACGAACTACGTTCCGACCTGATTCCCATGGTGGGATACGTAGGCAGCCCACATAGGGTTCAGTTGCATTATAACAGAAAATCCAAAAAATCCTTATACAAGGAAAACTACATATGGCCTGATTCCCTCGGCGAGATTCGTAGACTATCAATATACAGGTCAATCATATTTAGATAGAAATCCTACCAACCTTTAGCCAGTTACATAACAGAACTACGCTGACCTGATTCCCTTGGCGGGATACGTAGGCAATCCAGATCGGGTTCGGTCCCTTATTAGAAAATTTTAAACCATTGTTATATACCTTACGAACTACGTTCCGACCTGATTCCCTTGGAGGGATACGTAGGCAACCTATACAAGGTTCGGTCACACCACAACATAAATTTAACATACCCTTCTGAACCCAAAACTGGGGCATATTTTGAAAAGATATAGACAAAAGAACGGTTGGACATAGACAATATTGAGGCTACCAGACAGGAAGTATTGTAGACCAATTACTTTAGAAGTGTCACAATCTGAAGTTGGCAGAAATATTTTACAACTTGCATACATATTTTCATATATATCTTTCCTTACATACATACATTTACATATACATATTTCACAACTTATATACGTATAGTTACATTTCCTTATACATATACTTACATACCTATCTTTCAAATGAAATACTTTCTTTCAATTATTTCACTACTGTTCATCTACCGAGGCTTGAACGGAGATCACAAGATCCAAACAAACAAGACAAATGGAGCGCCAACAACGTCAAGCTTCGAGTCAACACGAATCAACTTCCCCCTCCCAAACTAAGAATTTTTCTTTGAGTGCAGGAACCTAAAAACGCGAGATCAACAGTCAAGTCTATCAATCATGGCAGAAAAGCATCCTTTGGCTCATTATGGCCTCGCCTCAAAAGCCATACGACTTTACTTCCAACTTTATCTTTTAATTTATTTTATTTTTGTCACAATAATTTTATGACTTTATATACCTGTTTTTGTAGGTTGACGAAGTTGAAGGCGAATTAAATCAGGATCACACGTCATTAGTTCAGCCTGTCACGATACCATCAACATCATAAGCCAGACGGCTATTCCACCACTTTACTCCATACTTTATCAATTATTTTATCATATACTTTACCAGCTTTAACCATTTTACTCTGAACTTTGCAGGAATCATTGTTAAGTATCCAAAGACAGCTGAAGGCATCTCCCAAGACCGCTGGAGGCATCAATATCACACCCCGAGGATAACTATACATTTTAGGCTCGTCCGCCTTTAATAGAACATCATTTCTTCAAAAGCATCGCACTGCATATGCATTACTGTTTTCAAATGCCCGCACTGCAAAGGCATCGCATTGCATTATTACTTTCAAATGCCCGACAAAGGGACACCATCATTGTTCGCAAACGCACAGCATTTAGGCTCGTCCGCCTTTAATAGGACACTCTAGGATTGTCCGCCTTTAATAGGACACTTTAGGCTCGTCCGCCTTTAATAGGACACTTTAGGCTGGTCCGCCTTTAATAGGACACTTTAGGATTGTCCGCCTTTAATAGGACACTTTAGGCTCGTCCGCCTTTAATAGGATATTATTTCTTTAAATGCCTCACACGGCATATGCATCATGTCCTCGAAAACAACCGGAGACATGCTTGGGTTCGTCCACCCTAAAATAGGACATTTTAGGCCCGTCCGCCTTTAATAGGATATTATTTCTTTAAATGCCTCACACGGCATATGCATCATGTCCTCCAAAACAACCGGAGACATGCTTGGGTTCGTCCACCCTAAAATAGGACATTTTAGGCTCGTCCGCCTTTAATAGGATATCATTTCTTTAAATGCCTCACACAGCATATGCATCATGTCCTCGAAAACAACCGGAGACATACTTGGGTTCTTCCACCCTAAAATAGGATATTGGGTTCTTCCACCCTAAAATAGGATACTTGGGTTCTTCCACCCTAAAATAGGATATTGGGTTCTTCCACCCTAAAATAACATACTTGGGTTCGTCCACCCTAAAATAGGATACATCGGGTTCTTCCACCCTAAAATAGGATACTCGGGTTCGTCCACCCTAAAATAGGACATATTGGGTCATTCTACCCTAAAATGAGAATTCACATATTTATCTTGAATTTTACAGGATTGGCATCGAGTCTCCGAAGACAACCGGGGGCATCATTCGGCTATACAGTCTCATATCAATAAGCCAGACGGCTACACTATGACACTACTCTCCACCTTATCATTCACTTTACCAATGTTAACGATTTTACATTGAACCTTACAGAAATTATCATTAAGCCTCCGAAGACAACCGGAGACATATCATCGAGTCCCCGAAGACAACCGGAGACATCACATGGCTACACAGCCTCACGCGCATAAGCCAAACGGCTACATCATAGCATCAAGTCCCCGAAAACAACCGGAGACGTAGCATCAAGTCCCCGAAAACAACCGGAGACATAGCATCAAGTCCCCGAAGACAACCGGACACATAGCCTCAAGTCCCCGAAGACAACCGGAGACATAGCATCAAGTCCCCGAAAACAACCGGAGACATAGCATCAAGTCGCCGAAGACAACCGGAGACATAGCATCAAGTCCCCGAAACCAACCGGAGACATAGCATCAAGTCCCCGAAAACAACCGGAAACATAGCATCAAGTCGCCGAAGACAACCGGAGACGTATCATTAAGCCTCCGAAAACAACCGGAGACATAGCATCAAGTCCCCGAAAACAACCGGAGACATCGCATGGCTACACGGCCTCACCTGCATAAGCCGAACGGCTATACACTTATTTTACTCCTTACTTCATTCCTTTATTTCATCATCTGCCTTACCACTTTAATGAATTTACCTTAAAATTCGCAGATATCAGTTATCATCGAGTCCCGGAAGACAGACGGAGACCTTATCACTATCATCTTCAAATGCAACTAGAGATATTATCACATCCTCAGCATACGCATCACGCATTCATTCAAGTCCCCGAAGACAACCAGAGAGAACATTGGCCACACGGCTTCATTTTTCATTCCCCCAATCATATTTACTATCATTTACACTCTTTATAGTTTTACATTTTTTAACTTTATTACTAATTTTGACATGAATTTCAGTTTTGGCAGAAAATACAACCTGCAGGAACACAGCACAACGTGGAACTTTATCTTACACAGTGAACTGGGGCAAATTTGCTAAAGAGGAATACCAAACTCACAAGCAAAGGTCACGAATCTACTCTCGAACTCAATTCCGTCTATGTCCACAAACACGTGATACGTAGGTTAAAATTCTCTTTCACATCCCCCCACAAAACTCTACTAAATCTTCTTTTCACAATCTCATATTCCTTTCTACACCCCAGTGTCTCCATAACTCAACACTGGGGCATCTTTGAAGAATTCACATCGAGCCTTGTAGAGTCCTACTTAAAGGTGTGTTGCGCGCCACATTTATAATTAGGAGGCTATAAGCACGTGTTCCATTCTTGAACCTTCTCGTCACTTGTCTACAACCCCCCCCCCCCCCCGCTAGATTATGAATCCACAAAAACTTTCGAACTACACATGGCCTGATTCTCGTGCAGCCCGAGATATGTAGGCAACTCGTAACTGAGATTCGGTCATAATTTCCATAATTCCTTCGGTCCTCATAATATTTTCCATCAATTTTCCTAAATCGTACTTTCTTATAAATTCATATTCGTTGGTCCAAACAAAATTGGCTACTACGTCAACTTCTTCGCCCGAAGATTCTTACATCATCTCCGGTCGAAGAGGGGCATCTGTTGACACCCAATTTTGTCCCTCTCCTATTTAATTTACTCGGGTTTCTAAATTTACTGACGAGCTAAATACTTTATTTTCACTACTATTATTTTCGCTACTTTTATTGTTTAACATTATAAGTATTACTTTATCACAGATTTTAAACGGTTAGTCATCGTTTCATTTTCGGGTTTGGAATCGTTAAATTAATTACAAGACAACACTTTACAAAATATTTATTTTTTCTACATATTAATTATTTATTATATTTACATAATATATATTATACCAGTTATTAAACTAGAAGCCCGAAAATAATTCAAATAGCGGAGGAAGGATCAACAATTTTCAGCCAAATTAATGGCCCAAAATACAAATTTAATATTATTTCCCTACCCAAATAAACAACCCACATTTCAATACCCAACCCACATTTTCAACCCATATTTTCGGCCCACATCACAATACCCGTCCAGCCCATTACCCATTTTTTGACCCGGCGGCCCACTACAATTAAAATCCCTAAAACTCTCCTCCTCTTTCATTTCCCTCCCCTTCTCTTCTTGACCTAACCCTAGCCGCCCCTCCCCTTCTCTCTTTCTCCTTCTTCTAGCCGCCTCCCTCGTCTCTCTCTTCCATCGTCATCACCTTCCTCTCACGCTCCCTCCACTCACTTTTGTTCCCCACTCCTCTGCCTGCTCCACTTCCCTCTGTCCCCCACTATTCTCTTATACGCTCCTCTCTCTCTTTCTCAAACCCGAATCGAAACCCTATAAATGGACCTTCTTAAGACGTTTCAAAGGGGGAAGGAACGGAGGAGAAGGTTTGGAACCTCAAAATCCCCCTACAAAACACAAGTTATAATCGCCTCAAATTTTCCAGAAATCTTTAGGTTTTACGACTTTCATTCGTTCGATTATCGGTCTAACTTTAAGATCGTTAAACATTCAATCTGTCTCGGTCGACTTTAACCACGACTCATGAAGAATGCTCGCAAAGGTAACGACCTGGTTAAACTTGGATAAACTATTCATCTAGGTCCACAGGAAGAACACATAAGTGCGACTCAACGCGGATCAAAACCAAATGAAACAGACTGGTGGAATTTCACCACGGGATGACCGCTTCAGCGGCCTATGCATCTCATCAGCGGAACCGCTGGAGCGGCCTGGCTACCGCTGGAGCGCCTGTCCGGAAATTAGAAAGATAAAACTCTTTCTCTTCCCACCCTTTCCCATTCCCACAAAACACCCCCCCCCTCTTCTCCCACGACTCCTCTCCCACTCCTAACAAAATACGACCTCTCAACTCTCCCCAAACCCCATAAAATTCTCCCAAATATAACCACACTCATCCTATGCCCTAATTCCAACCATATACCACCATAATTTGCTCTCAACGAGGAAAGAAAGAAGGTTGTCAAGTCCGTCTACCACCACCACCATCCATACCCGAATCTGCCACTAATCAAGGTAAGAAATCACCCCTCTACACTAAAAATATAACAATGAAGCAGCATTCTAAGACTTTAATCGTTAATTAATGGGTTTGCTAGCCCCAAAGTTGGGATTATACACATTTTTTGATTTGGTTGGGGGGTTTATGAGGTGTTGTTGGCCGAATCCCATAACTAGGGTAACGTTAAAAACATCTACACATTGATTGTTGCGTTGTAATGAACAAATTTTAGCCAAAACACTTAACCATAGTAAAGAATTTTTGGTCTGAACTTGGGTGTGGGATCTACTGAATTTTTGGGGTTTTTTGTTGATAAAAACCATGTACTAGGAGTTGTAGGTACCTTGCATGCCTGATATCCGTCTGATCCGTTCATAAAAATAAGTGTTTGAGGCTTTGGGGAGCCGAAAAAATCGGGTTTGTTGGGGAAGACGAGACTGCTTCAGCGGTCAAGGACCCACTGGAGCGGTCCCGCTTCAGCGCTCAAGGGGTGCACTAGAGTGGTTAGAGGAAATTGGTAGGGTGCGCCGAAGCGGTGACAGTGACGCTTCAGCGTCCAAGCTGAAGCGGTCTGAGTGACCGCTCCAGCGGTGACTGCATCGAATCTACACCCAAAATTTTATTGTTGAACCGACTTACTGAGGTTTAATCTTAGAATGCGTGCATATTTTTTTGAGACATGGTTCATGAATGCTCAGGGCATAAGCTATTCCTCGCAGGTACAATGGCTGAAAATCTAGAAGTCAAACAGGTGGGGCAACAACAAGAGGAGCAGGTGCCCGTGTATTCAATCTTCGCCACCCCGCAATGTGAGCGCGACTTGTTGGAGCAGAGGCGCATGCCCCTATTGCTGGGAAGGGGTTTTGATATGACCAATGTGGAGAAAGGGGCTCTTGGGTTTCTGGAGAAGTTGGAAAGGATCAAGTGGATGCTTTTGATCAAGGATCCCGGGCATTGCAATGAGAATTGGGTACTGGGATTCTATGCTATGTTGCCTACAGTTGATGGGGATTCCCCTTATCCCAGGATTGTGGTATGCGGGGTTTCTGTGAAAGTGGGGGCCAAGACGATCAACTGGGTGTATAAGGTAGATAACCCTTCGGAGGAGTTCTTGAAGGCTAGGAACACTGTTGATAATGGGGATTGGCTGGTGTCCAAACTGGTGGCTGAGAAGGATAGAGCTTCTATCACTTAGGGAAGGTCCAGAGTGGGGATATCTAGTGAGAAATTTACTGCTGAGGCCAGGAGGTGGCTGAACATCATCTCCCGTTGCGTCCGTCCTTCAAGGAATGTCATCTCCGTGACCTATCCCCGAGCTCTTTTGATTGCTTGTATCCTGGATGATGTACCTATGAATGTGTGTTCGCAGGTGATTGCAGAATGGAAGGAGTTGATGCAGTTTGAGGCGTCTAACCTGATGCTTCTGTCACTGATCACTTCTCTGTGCAAGAGGGCTAGGGTCCATAGGAGGCCTGATGATAACATGGTGGATTATGAGGCGGACTTTCACCCGTTGCGAGTATATGACCACAGCACCGCTGTTCAGTACAAGAAGAGGAAGACTGCGGAGGGAAGAAGTGCTAGTGCTAGTGTAGGTGGGTTGAGACTGGGACTGGGGCTGCCCTTGTTCAGGGCTCCTTTGAGCATATCGACACTCACTTTGACGAGATGATGGCGATGTTCCAAGGTATGTTGAGGACTTCTGTGGATGCATGTTCGTCCAGTGCTAGTGGGGGTTACTTTACTAGGGAGGAGACGAAGGACTACCTCGATGGCTAGAAGAAGACAGGTGAGTAACTCTCCACTTTACAGGCTGTCTACACTTCCTTGGCCGCAAATCATGTCCAACTCCGCACTGATTTTGAGAAGAAGCAGGCCAAGAACAAATCTCGCGAGAAGGTCTATTTGAAACCTTGGAGAGGTATCAAATACCTATAGAGGAAGATGTACCCTAGTGAGGAGATACCTGTGCAAGACGAGGATGACTCTGAGCGATACTCATTGGTGAGCGAGGCCAAGGGAGGTGATAGGAGGAGAAAATCTGTGGAGGATGCAAGCAGCTGAGATGGTGCCACGATGCTCGGAGGGCCTAGAGATCTCTTCCCCTCCCCTCCCCCCCCCCCCCCCTCTATTTTATTCATCTAGTGTTTGGGTTGCCCATGTTGGGTTTGGATATGGAGACAATTTCTCTTTTCTATTGGTTTGCTTCTTTTCTTCTTGGATGATGTTGTTTTTGGGGTTTTGGTTAGCCTGGTTCATGGCTAATGTTTGGATAATTGTTTTGGATGTTGAACTACTTAGCTTCTTTGTTTCGGTAATAGTAGTCGGTTTCGTAGTGGTGACTTGAATGGTTCTTGCCCTTGTTTTCGTAGCCGGTTTTGTTGTGATATAACTGATGTTTCTGAAATGCTGCTGCTGCTTTATCTGGTCTGTTAAATAGTGAAAACAGGCAAACAGATTGAAAAACAGGGGAGAATAGGTTCTCTGATTTCAGGGATTTCGCTTCAGTAGTCCCGCTTCAGCGGTAGAAGGGCCGCAGAAGCGGTCGAGGAGGAAAAAGAAGGAACCGCTTCAGTGGTGGCCTACCCGTTTCAGCAGTAACGCTACAGCGGTTGGCTGACCACTGGGGCGCAATACCTGGCAGTGATCTCATACCATCCTTGGGTCATTTCGCAACTAAAATCTCACTCGACCACACTCAACGCATATTAGAACTGATTCTGACTATGACTTGCTTTCCGCGCGTAGGTACCAATTGGAATCGTCTAGATACCAATTGGGCCCACCGAGAGACCAATTTGACCCAAGTAGCATGATTTGAAAGAAAGAAGGGAAATTTTCCTAGATGCCCTATAGCCTCCCGTGGACGGGTACGGAAGTCTGCGCACCATTGCACGAGACTCTACTAGACATTGCTCTTGTAGGCGAACCTTCTCATTTAATAACGCATCAATTAAACAACAAATCATTTAAACAACAACATACCTAGTCAATCCCACAGAGTGGGGTCTGGGGAGGGTAGAGTGTACGCAGACCTTACCCCCAACTTAGGTAGGGAGGCTGTTTCCGGAAGACCCCCGGCTCAAGAAAAAGCATAAGAAAGGTCAGATACGGACAAATAAATCAAAGCAATTATGAAAATGAAAATAATGAAAGTAAATAAGCCATTATAAACCAACAGATACTCGCAGAAATCAAGAGACAAGAAACTATAAAACAATATAACTACTCGTAAGAAAGGATAAACGCGACTACCTACTAGCCTCCTATCCAAGGTCATGTCCTCGGTAAGCAGGAAATGCGCCATGTCCTGTCTAATCACTTCCCCCCAATACTTCTTCGGCCTACCTCTACTTCTTCTGAAACCGTCGCTAGCCAGCCTCTCGCTTCTCCGTACTGGGGCATTTGCATTTCTCCGCATCACATGCCCAAACCATCTCAGCCTCGCTTTTCGCATCTTGTATTCCACTGAGGCTACTCCAACCTTGTCTCGGATAACTCCATTCCTAATCCTATCGCTCCTAGTGTGCCTTTACATCCATCGCAGCATTCTCATTTCCGCCACTTTCATCTTCTGAACATGATATTTCTTGACTGGCCAACACTCCGCCCCATACAACATAGTTGGTCTAACCACCACTTTGTAGAACTTGCCTTTAAGTTTTGGTGGCACCTTCTTGTCATACAACACTCCAGAGGCAAGCCTCCATTTAATCCACCCTGTACCAATACGGTGTGTGACGTCATCATCAATCTCCCCATTTCCTTGTATAATAGACCCAAGATACTTGAAACTATCTTTCTTCTGTATGACCTAGGTGCCAAGCTTCACTTCCACGTCAGCCTCATGCACTATATCACTGAACTTGCAGTCCAAGTACTCTGTCTTGGTCCTACTCAACTTAACGCCTTTAGACTCCAGAGTTTGTCTCCAAACCTCCAGCTTAGCATTAACCCCGCCGCGAGACTCGTCAATCAGGATTATGTCATCCATAAATAACATACACCATGACACCTCACCTTGAATTTTCCGCGTCAATACATCCATCACCAAGGAGAATAAAAATGGGCTAAGAGCTGATCCCTGGTGCAACCCCATCACCACTGGGAAGTGCTCTGAGTCTCCTCCCAAAGTCCTTACCCTGGTCTTGGCCCCATCATACATGTCCTTGATCGCCCTAATGTACACCACAGGTACATCTATAGCCTCCAAGCATCTCCATAGAACCTCTCTCGGCACTTTGTCGTATGTTTTTTCTAGGTCGATGAACACCATGTGCAAATCCCTCTTCCTCTCCCTATACTGCTCTACCAGTCTCCGTACAAGATGAATAGCTTCTGTAATTGAGTGCCCCGACATGAATCAGAACTAGTTCTCTGAGATAGACACGCCTCTCCTTACCCTCATCTCCGCCACCCTTTCCCACACTTTCATAGTGTGGCTTAGCAACTTGATCCCTCTATAGTTGTTGCAACTTTGAATGTCGCCCTTGTTCTTGTACAATGCAATCATTGTACTGCATCGCCATTCTTCGGGCATCTTAGCCGTCTTAAAGATGACATTAAAGAGTCGAGTCAACCACTCCAAACTTGCCCTGCCTGCAGTCTTCCAAAATTCCCCAGGAATCCCATTGGGCCCGGTCGCTCTTCCCCTACTCATCCTACGAATAGCACCCTTAACTTTCTCAACCTTTATACTCCTACAATATCCAAAACTACGACACCTCTCGGAGTACTCCAAATCTCCCAACACAATATCTCTATCCCCTTCGTCGTTCAAGAGTTTGTGGAAGTATGACTGTCATCTCTGTCTAATGAGAGCGTACTCTACTAGTACCCAGCCAATCTCGTCCTTGATGCACCAACAAATCATTTAAAGCATTAGATAATTAGAAATACAGCGAAATTCCATAATATATTCAATAAACTCAAGGGTTTATATGATTACTACAATACATGATTACAGACTTGATATAAATTCCCATGACCTGGTCTAGACTAGTACAAGAGCAACTACGATTTCAAATAACCACAACATCGTAAAACATCAACCTCCATCTCAGAATAAAGTGGGAGGAGATCTTCCAGATAGGCACCGCACATTCCTCTTCATAATAGAATCAACCGTCTGAAACAATCTACACCCCGAAAAGGGTGTAGCAAGTGCAATATCAGTACAATCCACGCGTACTGAGTAAGTATCATAGGCCGAGAATGGTTAGTAACACATATTGGTAAAAGAATTCACAAACAATGATGATAATCACAAAATCAAGTCATACGTCTATATACCGCACATCACAACATCAATAACTTAGATCACAAATGCTCCCTAATGACTAGAAGTCAAACATCAGCAGTGCAAATTTCCAACACATAATTCTTAGATTGTTCATTTTAGTCTAGGGTCAACTCATCGTTATAACGCTTTTTATCCTACATCACCTAGAAACTAATCAAAAGACTAATTTTATGGGGGGAGTGCT
Source organism: Lycium barbarum (assembly GCF_019175385.1). Classification (NCBI taxonomy): domain Eukaryota; kingdom Viridiplantae; phylum Streptophyta; class Magnoliopsida; order Solanales; family Solanaceae; genus Lycium; species Lycium barbarum. The sequence continues at coordinate 33,639,320 of NC_083340.1, forward strand.
CCGGGGTAATTCAACAGGCACAGGTCAACAAGTATATCAAATGTAATCGAATCCAAATACACATCATTGCTTAAGTAAAACCTCTAATCCCCAAACATGCCGAGTCTGAATACATCCAATCCAAATCTAACATCACAAGTACAACACCAACCATCTAAAAGTCAAGTCATAATGCAATGCAATAATGGTATGAATGCAATGCAATGCCATGCAGATGCGGTGTACACATGTACTCCGGATGGAAATATCGACGTCCCAGTAGCACAACCCAATGTGACTCGCGAAACCTAAGTGCCACCCGTCGCGGATCTTTGCCCAACAGACAGACAGGACCCCGAATCTTTTCCCACGGGGGGTTCTCACCGACATCACACTGGGGGACCCGCGGAGTCCATGCACTAATAACGATTCCGAAAATAACATCGGATATCGGCCATGCAATCCACGATCCCGAGTTGAACGTCGGACATCCGAATCTCACATCACTCAAGTAAAAGAGTTCTCTCAAATATCAATTTCACGCAATCCACGATTCCGGGATGAACATCGGACGTCGGACTCTCACATCACTCAAGTAAAATTGAGCCCAGCTCATCAAGTGTTTCATCAAATACCATCAATGTCCCAACAATGTATCATGAAAATGAAAGTGCGCGCAATGTATGAATCACATCAATAATCATGCTCAATTTCACCAGTACCAACAATGGGTACGCCAACAATATATCTGAATCACAAACACCAACAGTAGGTATGCCAATAATATAACCGAGTTACAAGTACCAACAGTGGGTACGCCAACAATACATCCGAGTGAAAATACCAACAGTGGGTATGACAACTATATCATAATCTAGATGATAACACATAATTCAACATCTACCAACATCTCGTGGCATCAAGTCGGCATAATAAAACAATCAAATCACACATAACTGTGTGGCTAGCCCCAACACACAATGGTAAACAACCGATACGCATTGTTACCACTCCCTCTAATGCAGCCTGATAACTTAGACAACTAAATTCGCCTCCTACTCACAATCAATCCTCACAACTCATTTTATGACTCAGTCACAATCTTGGTACATTTTACCCTTCCATTTGTAAACTAGGTTCGCCATTTATAGTATAACACAATTAACCATATGTTACGGGATTTTCCTATTGTAAGGCATAAATAAATTACGTACCATCCACTACCTCCCAAGTCACATAAATCCACCCATAATCATGAAACCAACCAAGCAACCTAAGGAGTCTATAGGCCACAAGCCCGAACACACAAATCGTATATCAGTACCAACCTAAGGTTCCATCCCAAATCTCCAACGCCTATACATGCATTCTCCGTTCCTTCTAATACACGAATATATGAGACAAACCGGAGTATACCAAAAAAGGGAAGCCATAACCTACCTCATGGCTGAGTGGGTACCACGAACATCCATTGATTCTTTAATTACATCTCCATTTCGAAATCCACACGAAAGAGCTTGGAGACAACCGTGAGGCCCAAGAATAGAAATACCAATTATAACCTTCATAAGAGATTTTGGATTTACGAAGGATTATTTTGGATCTCAACCCACTTCTAGATTCCATCCACAACAAGGCTAGGTGATTTTCCAATTTTAGCTTATTTGAGAAAGGCCTGATAAGTTGGTATTTTACCAACTTATTTCTTAATTAATCTTAGATTTTTGCTTATTTCTTATTTAATCTTAGATTGTTGCTATGTTTTGATTTAGAAAATAGTGCATTTAATGTTGTTTACTTCCATTTTATAGTTTTATATGATTGAGAAGAGCGTCGGAAGAAACCAAGTGAAAATAAATTCAAAAAGAGTCCAAATTGGACAGTTTTGCAAAACCTGTCCAGTGCAAAAACGGGACAGGGACAGTTCTGCAAATCTGAAAACTTGGGCTTAGTTTGTTATTTTTGGACTTGGAAAAAGTTGGGAACTACAAAAGCAAGATATGGGGCAAACATTTATTATTTTTGGCCATTTTTACAAGAGTTGGAAGCTAGGGTTCATCAACCACAACATTGGAGGAGAAGATTGGAGCACTTTAATGATAAATTTCTTAATCCTTTCTTCATTTCGTTGCTTTGTTTTGTATATCTAAGTGTGTAGAATTTTATTCCAGCACTTTAATCTTGTTTATGAGAATATTCATGTGCAAAGTTGGATGAAATCTCTTGTTATGCTTATGTATTGAATGCTTTTTATTTCTATTGAAGTGGGTCTTTACTGTTTTAATTGATCTTGTTCTTTAATATTTCTTAGGGATTAGCTAACCCTAAGACCCGCCCATCCTTCGATTTGAGCTCGAGAGAGAAATATTGAGGTTGAGAAAGATTAATTAACAAGAATTTGGGTCATTAAAACCCATCTAATAACTTGAGCTAGAGATAGGAAAGTTACTTGAGATTATATTGATTGTGCTTAATATCACACTCTAAGGCTTGAGAAAGTTTAGAGTGAAATTCATTGATTTGGTCGAGAGACTTTTGATGAGATTTTAGAGATCATTATCTAATTAGCATAAACTCACTCATAGTTGTAAAATCGTGAAATACATTGGATCGTTACTTGAGTGTAATTTCCTTTGTGTCCATACTTGTGGCCATTGATCATTTTACCCGCTTCCTAGTTAGTTTTATCTTTGTTAGTTGTTAAAACAAAAATTGAATATTGAAAAAGTGTTTGGATTAGCGTAGTTGGTGATAATTCCTTACTTGTTTAAATCGCCTAGTATATTTGTTCCCTGTGGGATCGACCCCGACACATAGTTGGGTAAATTATATTGCATATGACTGTGTACACTTTCTCTTTGAGAAGTGGATTTGGAAGTTATCAAGGCCCATTTCCAAATCCATGGAAGAAATTATTTTTAAGGTGGAGAATTGTGAATATCTAGGTTATTAACCTGTTCTAGATAAAGAACATGGGAAATTGTTAAAAGGGAGCTATGGGGAAATGTTGTTAACCCATCATCTCTCCAACTCTAGATTGCTTGAAACACCCACTTGATAATTCTCTAGGAAACAATATTTAAGTGGTGTAGGAGTAATCTCCTAGGTGGAATGTGAATTTGAAGGTATTAGAGAGGTCTATAAAGACTAAAGATCTGGTTATTTTTGGTTTTCCCGAACTGGGCGGCTGGAAATTAGGGTATTAAAAAGTGGGACAATTCTCGAAATGATTCCTTAAATAGGGAATTTTAATTGCGCGCAGCGCTGCAGCGTTCACGAGGCCGTTGTAGCAGCCTAGTGCTACTACAACCGATCGCTTAAGCGGCGCGATTGACGGTGGAGCGCCATTGCTATAGCGCTCAGATGATCATTGGAGCGGTCTAGCTAGGTCCTTGGCCCGGATTTCGATGCTTGATTCTCCTCCGTACAATGGTTCCCGTTAGGCTAGGTGTCCGCCAGAATTTATTAGTGAACGGAAGGTCTAGGAAGGCACGGTTTTTCAGCTATTTCAGAATTTCACAGTAATGACGAAACGGGTCGTTACATTAATTGTGTATTAAAAGCCCTTAGTCTCTCATTTATTACTATTTCGAAAATTGAGTTTTGGGGAGAAATTCTAGAGGATTCTTGGAGAAGATTTTTGGTGGTAAGTCCTTCTGATCTCTTTGCTATTTCATTATTCCTAATCATCTTAGAATCCTTTTTATTATTCCTAATCATCTTAGAATCCCTTTCCCTTGTTAGTTCATTAAGTAATGGAAGATTAAAGGGGTTTAATGAATATTATATCTAGGCTTCTAAATCATGATTTGTTGGTCGGGTTAGCTTCATTAAGCATTAAATTGATGGTTAGAATCCTTTATTTCATAACTTCTTCCTAATTAGAGGCTAATTTGTGGATTTAGAAGTTAGGGTTTATACCCAAATTTGGGGGTTTCGTCTAGAATCCGAATTAGAGTGAATTGTTGATTATTCTAGCTTACTAATGATGGGAATTGATCCCCTAGAGGTTTAATTTCATGTTAGGGCCTTTAGATTTTTAATTTCACACTTCTAGTTCATGAATCATATTCCATAGGTTGGAGATTTGGGTCTTGATAGAAGTAGGGTTGGTTTTGATGTTCTTCTCGATTCTAATTCCATGATTCGAATAAGCTTAGATTTCCTTGATTTTGAGACTCGGGGGAAAGGAAAGGCTAAGGAGTGATTGTTGTTCAGCCTTCCAGGTAGGTTATGGCTTACCCTTGGTGAGACTTCATTTAGCGAAGCATATATTTAGACGATATTGTTGGAGAAAGCATGTAAACCTTCGGGTATGAAGTTGGGTTAGATATTGTCTTAGGTTGGGCCCTGTTGTGTGATTGGGGTTAGCCACCCCCATCGTATCGTGATTTGACTTGTTCTATTGTTGTTGGTTCGATACCACTTGATGATAGTAGATATTGGAACTATTGACACATCTTGATTATGATATTGTAGTATCTTACTTGTTGATGTTTGATATGAGGATAGTGTTCTATATGACGTGTGTAGTCTTTTAATGATATTGTTGGCGTACCCATGCTTGGTACTTGTGATATTTGATCTGATCATTGACGATTGAACTCATACATTGCACGCATTCTCATCCTTCATGATATACTGTTGATACATTGGTGATACTTGGGGAAACGTTGTGATGAGCTGGGCTCAGTTTGGATGAGAGTGTCGTGAGGTCCGATATCCGATGGTTGCTCCGGAATCGTGGTTGTGTGGTAGCGGTATCAAGGTTGTCGCCGGACCATGAGGTACATAGACGTTGCGGCTCCTCCATGGGTTGTGCCGATGATGATCCTCAGTGCGCAAAGATTCGGAATCTCGTTACCGTTGGGCAAAGATCAGGAACGAGTGGTACATAGACCTCGTGAGTCCCCCAAGGGTTGTACTACCGAGACGTCGATACTTCCGTCTGGAGTACATGTGTACACAACATTGTATTACATTTGCATTCATACATTATTTGTCACGACCTATTTTGGCTAAGTCGTTCGGGCACTTACCGTTCCCACCTCGGTAAGAGAATCCTTAACCTAACGATAATAAAGGCATAAATAAATAAATCAATTAAGTGGAAGAGAATAACTCACGTAAGTCTTACGATAAAAATATAGAAGAAAGTGCGGAAATAAGGAATACACCCAGGGTCTAGTCTAATCCATACAAGAGCATCTAAATGAATACAAGTCTAGAATATAATAATACATCAAATCTGTATATGTCTCAAAATGAAAAAGTAAGACATAATAAGAGGAGTCTTCAAGGCAGCGAACGTCTCGTGCTCACCTTGGAAACTCGAAGCTGTATTGATGGCGACTATCAGCGACGAGAAACAAAAGTAGATCCAACATGGAACTCTGCATTCATAAAGGAATGCAGCAAGTGCAGGTCAGTACAAAATCACAGTACTGGCAGGTATCATCGGCCGACTGAGTATAGCTGACATAATTCAAACAATAAAGCAGGATAGGCAGATAAATCAACAAGTATAAGTCCAACACAAATCAGAACCAAGTATCTGTCATCACCTAGGTGGAAGCATCTAAACCCAAGTGTGCCAAGTCTCAATATATCCAATCCGAAATCAACAACACAAGTAAATCACCAGATCATCACAATATAAGCCATAATGCAATGCAATGCAATGATGTAACAATGCAAACGCAATGCAATGTTGTGTACACATGTACTCCAGATGGAAGTATCGACGTCTCGGTAGCACAACTCATGGGGGATCCGCGAAGTCCATGTACTCACTCAATCCATGATTCTGGGAAAATCATTGGACATCAGACTCTCACATCACTCCACACAATCCAAGTTTTTGGGAAAACCATAGGATATCAGACTACTTATATCACTCGCACACAATCCACGATTCTAAGACAACCATCGGATATCAGACTACTCACATCACTCTCATGCAAACTAAGTTCAACTCATCACAGTGATATCAACAATGTATCAACAATATATCATGAGAGATGTGAATGCGTGCGATGTATGAGTCAACATGAATAACCAGATCAATATCACAAGTACCAAGCATGGGTACGCCAACAATATCATGAAAGACTACGCGAGTCAAATAGAACACTTTCTTTGTAATCAATGCCAACAAGTGAGGCACCATAATATCTTACACATAATATATCAATAGTCTTCGATATCTACTATCACTATGCGGCATCAAGCCCACAAGAATAGAACAAATCGAATCACAACACAACGGGGTGGCTAGCCCCAATCACACAACAGGGCCCTACCTAATAAAATATCCAACCCAACTTCATACTCGAAGGTTTAGATGCTTTCTTCGACAATATAGTCTAAATATATGCTTCGCTACACGAAGTTTCACTAAGGGTAAGCCATAACATACCTGGATGGCCGAACAGCAAAACACCAACAATCACCCCTTAGCTTCCCCCTTCCGCTGAGCCTCAAGATCAAGAAAGTCTAGGCATATTTGAAATCTAGATTAAAAATCATAAAGATCGATACCTATATTGCTATCATTCAAATTAGGTTAAAACCAAACCCTAGAATTTGGGAAAACGGGACCCACAAGGTCAAAACAGGAAACTCGGGGATAAAATACCCAATTAAACACTAGGTGATCAAAACCCATCAACTAATTGCTAAATTAACTCAATGATTCACTCAATTTCTAAATTCAAGCAAAACCCCCAATTTTGGGAAATAAACCCTAGCTCTTAGATTCAAGAATTCAACACTAGAAATGGGGAGATATATGATTACCAACCTTAGATACATCATAATCTAGCATAAACCCAATCAATTTCATCATTTAGAATCCTAGATAGAATATCCATTAAACCCACTTTTATCTTCATCACTTAAGAAATTAACAAGGGAAAGGAATTCTAAGATGATTAGCTAGTGAGTTAGCAAGGAGATTAGAAGGACTTACCACCAAGAATCTTCTCTAAGAATCCTCTAGAATTGCTCCCAATATGAACCACTTCTGAAATAACAATGAATGAAAAGACTTGGGGTTTTATATCATTTAAATACCCAGTCATTGCCCGATCACCGCTTCTGTGGTCACTCAGACCGCTTCACCGGCGCCATCTAAACTGTCATTTGACCGCTACAGCGGTCATGCCTAAATAGTACGGCAGCTTCAGTAGCAGAGTGACCGCTACAGCGATACCGGTGCGGCCAAAGCGGGCACCAGACACCAAAAAACCATTCCAATTTTCACGACTCAACCTGAATTTTCGACTAACTCCCGAGGCCATTTGTTCACAAGCCATATGTACAAACACACATAAAAACACGTTACGAACGCACTCGTGGCCTCGAAATTCCCAACGCAGGTCTCGTTGACCGAGTCAACACTCGATACCTCAATTTCAATTTCCTAACCCAAGTCCCAAAATGCATCCGAGTGCATTGGGAACCGAACCAGATATGGACACAAGTTGTAATTGACCATCCGGGCCTCTCGGAATTGATGGATTTTCGAAAAAGGTCTGTTTATCCAAAAGTCAACTTTAAATCAACTCTTTTCGCTTTAAGCCTAAATTTCACAAAAAGTCGCCCGAATCAAGTCTATACACCTCAGAAAGAGTGTCAATGGCCCCCTTGGGTAAAAAGTGTGCTAACTAAGCCCGGGAAAAGGGTCAAAAGGGCAGGAAATGCAATAACAACCAACGGGTCGTTACATCAGATACCAATTAAATAATCGCTCGTCTTCAAGCGACACGGAAGAGGGAATGTAAAAATGCTCGAATCGGCAATAACTGAAGATATCGGCCACGCACGTCGGACTTCTCCTTACAGGAAAGATTTTCATCGAACAAAACTGAATCCCAACCAATGATACAGAAACCACCAGAACGGTACTTCTCCAACATAGAAACATGGAAAATCGGATGAACATTCAACAGATAGAACAAGAGTCCAATTATGGGTAGTCTCAAACAGGCCCAAGCACCTCGGCTCACTTACCAGTCACGACTCTCCAAACTTAACTCAAGCTCCAATCCTCATATCTCCGTATTTGAATTTCCCTCGCAACTGATCCTCGAATAAACGAATTGCTTCGATTGAGTTCTCTGATATATAAAACTGCAACTCTGAACGCGATCAATAGGTCCCACAAACATCTTCCCAACCAACACAATCCTTTGAAACATAGTCACAACCCATAGCCCATTATGAACCGATAAAATATTATGATTCCGCTAACTCTTTCTCCCATATCTTCTAAAGCCGTTACTCGCACCGCGATTTCTTAGGAACACATGAACACACACCACAAGCCCGAAACCATGACTTACTTTTGCCAAAAATGAATCCTTGATTCACGTGAGTTCTCTACACAATTCCATCAAAACTCACCTTACTGACAGCCAACTTGGCTAGTTTCAAGTCTTTTTAAAGCTTCAAATCACAATACAGGAACCATACCACTGAATATATCGCCGAGCAAAGTTCATCGAAACTCAACTGATCCCTATAAAGACCTTTCGCACAACAGTTCCTCCTCAAATCTATACTAAGCTCATCGCAATCCATTATTCTATCCAAGTAACTATTCTCGGAAAATATCATCAATTCCACTAGGAAACCCTAACAAAGCTCGGTAAATCTGTCATACCTCGAATTTGAGCTGAAATACATCGAATCTTTAAATATCTTCCTGGAAGTATAATCATAGCCTTTAAGCTTAACTCGAACAACGCTGATCCTGAATGAATGCACAACTCTCTAATACCACTAATAGACATTAGAACTGACTCCGAATTTCGAAACCAATCACAGTCATACCACGCATAACAAATCCTGTCTATCACCTTCGACTCCACAAGCTGAGTCCTATCCCAGTTATTAACTTAGTACCAAAGAACTATACCTTATGATTTCAATCTTCATACCTCTCAACCTTTACCCGAAACGCAAATTCGATACAAACCTGAACCTTTCGACGTAAAACTTGAAGCCTCATATAGTAAATATATAACTATCAAACCTCTCATGGTACCACCTTGATATGCCCGTAAATTCTCTGAAAGTATCCAATCTTACACTGCCACTCGAAATACCACGCAATTACCCCCAAGTCCTTAATAACCAAAAGCTCTTACCCAAACTGTCCGGTCAATATTACTTGCAATCATACTATATTACAACGAGTAAAGTCTCACTGCGAACATATACTCCAGCATCACATAATAGGTATTCCATAATACTTCCTCTTAAAGCACACTGACTCATACACGGTAGAATGTTACGAACCTTTCCAACGGTGTACCACCTCGCCACTTCTTACAATCTTAACATATCGGTTCACTGAATATGTTTATTACTAGCTGCCGATTGCGAATCTTATAGAATTTTCCTCATTCACTTAGTCCATCTATAGACTTCCTCCCTTAAGCTCATGCAATTATCACACCCCAGCTGAATATGCAAGACAACGATGCCACAATCTAAATAGACTTAGGTAATCCCAAGATGTACCTCATTCTTGCAGACTCTCGATCAACTGTACCTTTTCTTGACTCTTCAATTCCTCAATCTCTATCAGTTCACTTGTACCGTCATCGTCTGACCATTACTCAAACCCACTCAGTAGTCTATCACATAACCATAAGTCTCGTACGTTGACTGAATCGCATCGAAAGGTAATAGTAGGCCACAACTCTATCCGTTATGGTTCCTTAACGCTTACCACTCTAAGTTGAACACTTTCTAAATCTTGCGTATTACACAAACAGTCTCACTAATATCCTCATGGATCTCATTGAAACGTCCTTGCCTGATTTTCCTTACTTAATTCCGAAATGTATACCGAACTTAACTTAGTTAACCCATCATCATCTATTCTATCATTTCTAGTACCCATGTTTAATAATCCCTTACTCAAACCCTTAATGTTATTAGTCCTCGAAAAATCGCCTCTTACCTCCATTATCGAATCTAAATACCTCTAACCACTTGCACGACTATCCATTTTTATTCAATCACCCAAGCCGAGTAATAACACTATAGTAGAGGGATCTAGACAATAACACAAATACAAGGTTCCCATCCTTAGTCCACCATTAATCCCTGTTAGTCTATGAGATAATCGAGCATACAACCCATCCATAAACTCTTAAGCCCACTCTACTGTACATCATGATATAATGTTCCTGTAGTCCAACACGGCTAAAGTACCCACATTACCTCCCCTCAACTCTTACAAACCTTAATTCCCTGAACCCGATAGCAAGATGTCCCATTGTAATCCTTCAATTCTCGTATTTCATTTCAAATCACTTTTGTCACTATCAACCAACAACGCTCAAATCCACTCAATAACCAATCATCCCTCTGAGCTGAACTAACCACAACAATACCAATATTTCTCCTCAAATCAAAGTGTAGCAACCAGTAACTTTCCAAGTCATTAACTCATCGCATACGCCCATAATTGAAATAATTTCCTTCAGTCGGTTACTAGCTCCTCAGAATCCTACAACCCAGTCAAATTTACCAACCAAACGATGTGACCATATCATTCACTTAATAGTCGAGTAGTCCTTTAACATCAACGAGCTTATATCAAGAATAACCTTTTTGCACCAGTCGCAACCTTATCCCGACAACCATGCCAGATACCAATTTTTCCCTTCCCAATCTCTCGAAAACTACTCATGTCTAGGATATTCTAAGAAGTCTTGCTTCGCTACACACTTTCCACAAAAGCTTCCTTCATGACCTTATTGTCAACTTCTTTTCTTTATTACCCGCGATTACAATGCATTGTCCACATTCGATGTCATCACCGAACTTACACTTGTGCTCACAAACCGAAGTCCAATACGCTACCGTTGCTGAATCGTCGACCCACCGTTGGTTCGCCAGTGTCACATGCACCATCATAAAGCCTTAATGAAGCTGAAGTCAACCGATCATATCATCGAGCAACCCACTAGCTTTAAGCCATAAATGCACTTTATCACTACCGAACAAGCCAACGCTGAAACATGGAGACCCTGTAACCCTCTGAACTATCTTCCTATTTCTCACGAACTTTCACAATAAACGAGTCCAAGTGCGACTCCACACAGCAACTGAATCCAAACGCGACTCTACACAATAAAAAACCTCGGGCAATAACTAGAGAATGAACTTGATCACTTCCCGAATCAGAATAACACATCTCACACAAAACCACCACACGTCATAGATCAACTATTCGCATAAGAATTTAAGGACAGATTACATCTTTCAAAGATGATCAAGATAAGAAGGTCCAGATACCAATTGGAATCGACTAGATACCAATTGGAAGAAAGTCGCACAAAAGAATGAAAGAATTTGAAGTTTCCTAAATGTCGTATAGCCTCTCGTAGATAAGTATGGAGCTCATCATGCCGATCCACTAGACTCTACTAGACACTCTCTTGTATTATAGACCGGGTAACCTAAGGCTCTGATACCAACCTGTCATGACACATTATATTGGCTAAGTCGTTCGGGCACTTACCGTTCCCACCTCGGTAAGAGAACCCTCAACCTAACGATAATAAAGGCATAAATAAATAAATCAATTAAGCAGAAGAGAATAACTCACGTAAGTCTTACGATAATAATATAGAAGAAAGTGTGGAAATAAGGAAAACACCCAGGGTCTTGTCTAATCCATACAAGAGCATCTAAATGAAAATATACAAGTCTAGAATATAATAATACATCAAATTTGTATATGTCTCAAAATGAAAAAGTAAGACCTAATAAGAGGAGTTTTCAAGGCAGCGAACGCCTCGTGCTCACCTTGGAAAATCGAAGCTGTATTGATAGCGACTATCAGCCACGAGAAACACAAGTAGATCAAACCTGGAAGTCTGCATTCATAAAAGAATGCAGCAAGTGCAGGTCAGTACAAAATTACAGTACTGGTAGGTATCATCGGCCGACTGAGTATAGCTAATATAATTCAGACAATAAAGCAGGATAGGCAGATAAATCAACAAGTATAAGTCCAACACAAATCAAAACCAAGTATTCATCATCACCTAGGTGGAAGCATCTAAACCCAAGTGTGCCAAGTCTCAATATATCCAATCTGAAATCAACAACACAAGTAAATCACCAGATCATCACAATATAAGCCATAATGCAATGCAATGATGTAAGAATGCAAATGCAATGCAATGTTGTGTACACATGTACTCCGGATGGAAGTATCCACGTCCCGATAGCACAACTCATGGCGGATCCGCGAATTCCATGTACTCACTCAATCCACGATTCTGGGACAATCATCGGACATCAGACTCTCACATCACTCCACACAATCCAAGTTTTTGGGAAAACCATCAGATAACGGACTACTTACATCACTCACACACAATCTATGATTCTGGGACAACCATCGGATATCGGACTACTCACATCACTCTCATGCAAACTGAGTTCAGCTCATCACAATGATATCAATAATGTATCAACAATATATCATGAGAGATGTAAATGTGTGCGATGTATGAGTCAACATGAATAATCAGATTAATATCACAAGTACCCAGCATAGGTACGCCAACAATATCATAAAAGACTACGCGAGTCATATAGAACACTATCCTTGTAATTAATGCCAACAAGTGAGGCACCATAATATCTTGCACACGATATATCAATAGTCTTTGATATCTACTATCACTATGCGGCATCAAGCCCACAAGAATAGAACAAATCGAATCACAACACAACGGGATGGCTAGCCCCAATCACACAACAGGGCCCTACCTAATAAAATATCTAACCCAACTTCATACTCGAAGGTTTAGATGCTTTCTTCGACAATATAGTCTAAATATATGCTTCGCTACACGAAGTCTCACTAACGGTAAGCCATAACCTGCCTGGATGGCCGAACAGCAAAACACCAACAATCACCCTTTAGCTTCCTCCTTCCGCTGAGCCTCAAGATCAATAAAGTCTAGGCATATTCGAAATCTAGATTAGAAATCATGAAGATCGATACCTATACTGCTATCATTCAAATTAGGTCAAAACCAAACCTTAGAATTTGGGAAAACGGGACCACAAGGCAAAACAGGAAACTTGGGGATAAAATACCCAATTAAACACTAGGTGATCAAAACCCATCAACTAATTACTAAATTAACTCAAAGATTCACTCAATTTCTAAATTCAAGCAAAACCCCCAATTTTGGGCAATAAACCCTAACTCTTAGATTCAAGAATTCAACACTAGAAATGGAAGATATATGATTAACAACCATAGATACATCATAATCTAGCTAAACCCAATCAATTTCATCGTTTAGAAGCCTAGATAAAATATCCATTAAACCAACTTTTATCTTCATCACTTAAGAAATTAACAAGGGGAAGAAATTCTAAGATGATTAGGTAGTGAGTTAGCAAGGAGATTAGAAGGACTTACCACCAAGAATATCCTCTAAGAATCTTCTAGAATTGCTCCCAATATGAACCACTTCCGGAATGAAAATAAATGAAAAGACTTGGGGTTTAATATCATTTAAATACCCAGTCACTCCCCGATCACTGCTTCCGCGGTCACTCAGACAGCTTCAGCGGTACCGCTATCGCGGTGCTGGTGCCACCAAAGCGGGCTCCAAACACCAGAAAACTATTCCAATTTTTACAACTCAACCCGAATTTTTGATTAACTCCCGAGGCCATTTGCTCACAAGCCATATGCACAAACACATATAAAAACACGCTACGAACGTACTCGTGGCCTCGAAATTCCCAACGGGGGTCTCGTTGACCGAGTCAACACCCGATACCTCAATTCCAATTTCCCAACCCAAGTTCCAAAATACACCCGAGTGCATTGGAACCAAACCAGATATGCACACAACTTCTAATTGACCATCTGGACCTCTCAGAATCGACAGATTTCTGAAAAAGGTCTGTTGACCTAAAAGTCAACTTTGAGTCAACTCTTTTTCGCTTTAAGCCCAAATTTCATAAAAATTCACCTGAATCAAGTCTATAAACCTCGGGAAGTGCGGCAACAGTCCCCTCGGGTCAAAATGAGCTAACTAAGCTCGGAAAAAGGTCAAATAGGGCCGAAAATGCAATAACAACCAATAAGTCGTTACATTATTGCATTGCATTATGGCTTATATTGTGATGATTTAGTTATCTACTTGTGTTATTTGGATTCGGATTAGATATATTGCGACTTAGCACACTTGGGTTTAGATGCTTCAACCTAGGTGATGACATGTACTTGGTTCTTACTTGTGTTTGACTTATACTTGTTGATTTATCTGCTTATCTTGCTTTATTGTCTAGATTATGTTAGCTATACTTAGTAGGCCTATGATACCTACCAGTACTGTGGTTTTGACTGACCTGCATTTGCTGCATTCTTTTATGAATGCAGAATTCCAGGTTGGATCTACTTCCGTCTCTCGTGGTTGATAGTCGCTATCAGGGTTGCTTAGAGTCTACAATGTGAGCACAAGACGTCCGTTGCCTTGAAATTTTTCCTTATTTATGTCTTATTTTCCATTCTGAGACATATTCAGACTTGATGTATTATTGATATTCCAGACTTGTATATTTCTAGCTAGATGCTCTTGTATGGATTAGACCAGACTCTAGGGTGTAGTTCCTTATTTCTGCACTTTTTCTATATTATTATCGTCAGACTTACGTGATTTATTCTCTTTCACTTATTTAATAATGATGATTACTATTATATCTTATCCATTTATTATTATCATTCTAATGATGATTACTATTATAATAATAACAATAGTTATACTTATTTTAATAATAGTGATAATAAGAGTAATAAATGGTTGTAAAATAGCTAGAAATAGACTATTAAATTATAACGATTTAGGAAGCACGAAGAAATTAATTAAAAAAAAGTAGGACAAAATTGAGTGTCAACAACTATCTCTCTTTGACCAAAAATGAAGAAAGTATTTTCGGAAAACACTTAGTGTCATATAAAAAAAAATAGAAAAAATAAAATAAATTTCTAAATCTCATAAAAATAAAATAAAACTCAAACATATTACGACCAACTGTCAGAACATACACTATACTTTGTGGTTCATACATAAGTATGAAACCCTAAAATTAGAACATTTGGACAAACAACTCCAAGATCATCTTGCTGAGATCTGGTAAGAATTTTTTACATTGGTTCCCCTTTCTTCCCCCACTTCATTATTAGTGTTATTAAAGACTGTGTCATTTCACTTTAACACTGATGACAAATTTCTTCCTACGCTTCAAAAAGAATTATGATTTATTTTGTGGATCTGCGGATCTAGTTGTTGATTGCTGGTGACGTCATATACCACAATCCGTCTATTTCAGTCATAAATATAGTTATTCGCCACTCATTGAATTTCGTCTTCTAAATCTTCTAGTGGGAAAAGTTGTGTTCAGACACATAAAATTTCACCACTCTCTTTATTAACACTCAGTGTCACCAGTCTGTTTTTCTCCTTTCTTTATTCTAAATCAAAAGTTCTTGTTCACATATATAAAAGTTTTGAAGTTGAAACACTTTGAGTTTTCATCATCACCATATCTATTCTAGTACTCCCTCTGTCTCATTTTATACGAGGGTGTTTGACTGGACACGGGGTTTAATAAATATGGGAAGACTTTTAGAACTTGTGCTCTAACACAAGCCTTGAATGGTTGTGTGGTTGTAAATCATTTTATTAAGCGTAAAAGAGTAATTTTGAAGTTGAATTATTTCTAAAAATTCAGAAAGGTATCATTCTTTTTTAGACTGACTAAAAAAAAAAGAGTGTCATATAAAATGGGACGGAGAGAGAGAGTATTATTCTCTAATCTCAGTTTATCCCAAAAAAAGAAGATCCCACAACAATAAAGTGTGATCTCTTGCCTTTTACTCTTGGGTTGCGTATCCCTTTTAGAATTTTTTGTGGATTGTGATCACTGTATATGTGTACTAGCCTGGTAAGTCTTGAATCCGAACTTCATTTTGAACTTTCTAATGATTTTTTTAATTTGGATTTCTGGATTTTGTGGGTTCTTTTGAGTTTTTGAATTTTGGGGTTTATGATTTTTGAGAATTTCTTGGTTCTTTTGAACTTTGTGGTTTATGCATTTATGAAATTTCTTTGTTCTTTTGGGTTTCTAAATGTTGGGGTTTATGGGTTTTAAGAAATTTGAGAAATTTTCATTTTCAGGTTGAAGTCATCATTTTGTTTCGACGTGGAAGTACCATTTGCACTTTGGTCATGAAGTTTTGGGTCTCTCGGGTTGTATTTGCACTAATTTTAGCTCGGTAATGAACATTTTGCTATAATTTTGGATGAAAAAAACGTGTGATTCCTTGATTTTATTATGAATTTGCAAGGGTTTGATTCCTTTATTTTTGAATGCGAAAGAGATGTGATTCCTCTATTTTATTATAAATTTATAAGTGTGTGATTCCCTTATTTTTTAATGCAAAAGGGGTGTGATTGCTCTATTTTATTATGAATTTGTAAGGGTGTGATTTTTTTAATGTGAAAGGGGTGTGATTCTTCTATATTATTATGAAAATGTAATTTCCTTATTATTGAATGCCAAAGGGGTGCAATTTCTCTATTTTATTATGAATTTGCAAGGATGTGATTTCCTTTTTAAAAAAAAAAAATGTGAAAGGAGTGTCATTCTCCTATTTTATTATGATTTGCAAATGATAAATTTGTGACTAAGTGGAATAGTTATTTAAATTTGTAGGAGCATCAAAGAACGGCAAAATGGATAAATCTGGAACTAAGTTGTACATTGGACAACCAAGTTCTGGTAGTCTTCTAAAGGAACATTACTTAAAAAAAAAGAAGGCTAAGTGGTACAATTGTTAAGCATTGGTTCTAATTTCTTAAGGTCAAGGGATCGAACCCAACTTGCTACACTTTTGCGTCTTCTTTTCTTTTTTAATTTCTGAAGTAGCGTTTTCCTTTTTCATTTTATTTTTAATTACCCAAAAGAAAAATACGCAGAATGCGAAAACATCCAAAATACGCAGAACAGCGAACATCAACAAAATTTTGTTTTGCTCTTTTTTTTTATTATTATTTATTATTCTAAATCAAAAGCTCTTGTTCTCATAGCTAATAGCTTGGAAGTTGGAACACTTTGAGTTTTCTCCATCCCCATACATATGTCAGTATTATTCTCTAATCCCAATTAATCCAAAAAAAAAATCCCATAACAACAAGGTGTGATGTCTTGATATTTATTCTTGAGTTGGATAAAATTTGATATCAACTGCCACCCCTCTTTGGCGAAAATGTTGAAAGTGATTTCGGAAAACACTTTGTGTCATATAATCAAAAATATTACGGCCAAATACAGGGAAATTGTAACAACCAAATAATTTTTGAGAAAATTTTAGATTTATATCATTAATTATAACTTACTAATTTTAACGGTTTCATATCGAAGCGGGTAAATATGAAATATAGTCACATTATATGCTTATATTTATTTTGTTAAATATTATTAGTATACAGGTAAGTCTGAGATAGTCAGTTAACTTGTGGCTAATGGGCCATTGGCACTTTACATAAATCGAATAATCAAGGACTTTGATATATTTTAAAGGGGGAGGAACGGGCTGAATAACCGCAATTGCAATCACTACTTAAAGAGGTTATTAGGGAATTAAAATATTACTGGTATTGATGAGAGAAGCGAACGGAAGGAATTGGCGTTGAGAGTTAAGTAAAGTGAAGTTTCATTTGCTGTACCCACGAATTGTAAATTCATTCCTTTCCTTAGTATTGATGAATTGGAATAGAGTGGCTAATACAATTAAGTCATATGGAATAATGCTAAGAATCTATCTTTGTGGGGGACATAATGATTAAGGAAGACATGATTGTGTCTATAGGCCTTGGGAATAGAAATAGCATTTAATAATGGGTAATAACCTTTCTAGATTACAATTCTACTTTGTACAGGAAATTCATTTGGCATTAGCAAACATTGTGGAATTAGAATTATAAAACTTGGACCTTGTACTTTACGTGTTAGTACATGAAGATTATGTAACAAAATCTTTACTATAACAGAACCGCTTTTGAGCCTTTGAATATGTCAGTGATTAATGGATTAATCGGCTAATAACAGGACCATTAACAGACTTAGTATTCGAGGTGTCCTCAAATTATGAGATTAATTTCTCTAGACTAATTTAGACCTGTTACTTATGTTTTGAATAGATTGAGGCTATTGGATACTGTTTGAGGAGATATTGGCATTTCAAGAAAGGTTTGCGTTCCGTTTATAAGCCAAGTGAGGCTTAAACTCTTAGTATACTTGTTTTTCAAAACAATCATATGGTTTTGTTGTACGTATGCATTTAAACCATTTAGTTTGTGTGAGTGGACAAGCATGACCTAAATTGAATATTTTCAAGTGTCTAAACTAATGACCGTATGAGTTCTTTAGCGTAATTTCGCTTAGATAGATACTTGCTAGATATACAGAGCTTTGAATTGGTATTGATTGGATGTTTGTTCCACTTTATTATATCTTCAGAAGGGCATACTCTGACAGGCCCTATTGGGTTCGGTTGGAGGTAGATGTCACAATTATAAGCGACCCGAGTGATATGTGGGTAAATAATGCCCACTCCGGAAGACGGGGCAAGACATGGACAAATACGTACTGTGTCTCGTGAGCATAGATTCAGATTCAGTGTATTTTATGTCTTACTTGTTTATGCTTCATGATTTCAACTTTTGCTTTAGTGTTTGCATATATTTAATATACTTGTACTGTTTAAGTGATTTTATGCATTATCAGGGATTTCAAAGACTTGCCCTAGGGGTAAGATGAGAGTGTCGATGATCTTGTTGGGTCTTTTAGACTCACGCTTGTTGATGTTTGTATGTGTGCAGGTGTGATCAATGGCGACCAAGTAGCCGATACCTAATTATTCAAGCTTTCTTCAGTCCAGTTCAGTCGAGGTGAGCTGCCATTAGATCATGGCAGACCCTTCTTCTTTAGCTGGCTTAGTAGTATTCCGGGCTGTGTCTCATATTCTTGTATTCAGATTAGTAGTTCCATGACTTAGACATATTACGGGGCTTATGGGCAGACTTAGTATTTGTATTGCGTTTCTGCACATCACATTATATTATAAGACTTTGAGTATTATTCTTCTTCATCTTTTAATTATCTGCATGATTAGCGTAGAGGGTTTGCCTCATGGGTAGAAGCTCGTCAGGTGCCCTGTCGCGGCTTAAGCGTCAAATTTGGGTCATGACAAACTTGGAATCAAAGCACTACGTTTGAATCTTGTTGGAAGTCATGGAACGATGCCTAGTCGAGACTGGTAGATCGGTGCGGAGATGTCTGTACTTATCTTCGAGGGGCTGCACGGGTATTTTAGGAAGAGTTTCCCTTCTTTCTAGCTCTTATCATGCTAATACAGTTGAATAAGTAATTAACCCTTTTCTTGTTCTGGAACAGATGGCTAGGACTCGATCTTCTACATCTGCGGGGCGAGGGGGTGCACCAGTAGCATGGGGGAGAACCGGGTCACGAGAACGACCTCCAGTACAACAGGCTGCTAGGCCTAGAAGTGGACCCCCAGTCGCTAGACAAGCACCCCCGAGCTTCCGGTAGAGGAGGATGTTACGGAAATACTAGCAGCAGCCCCAGCTGAGGGAGTTACAATTTTAGTACCACCAGATCTGTTGGTCAGGATGGTTTCAGTTATGGAGGCTATTGTCTCTCGTTTAGGTGGGATTATGCCTCCAGCTACTTCTCAGACTCAGAAGGGAGTGGGTGGTCAGACTCCAGCCACTCAGCAGGTTGCACTAGATTTTCTGACACCACCACCTGGTTTATCCCCACCACCAGCTGAGGTGGTAGCATAGCCAGCTGTTCACCCAGAAGGTCCAACTTTGACTACTGGTAGGAGGAAAGGTTCTAAGGATAAGCTTAGAGCTTTCATGATTTTTGGACTACCGAACTTTGATGATACCCCTGTGTCGGTGGGTCCTCAGAGGTTCATAGACAAGTGTGAGAAGATTTTGTTGACTCAGAGTATCTTGCACACTCACGGGGTTGACTTCACAGTTTTCTAACTTTCTGGGTTGGCAGAGTCAGGGTGTACTACTTTGATTCGTAGTCAGCATGTAGATTTTCCTCCACTTACTTGGACACAGTTTGTGGTGCTTTTCATGGACAAGTTCCTTCCTCCTAGTCAGCGTGATCCTTTGCACGATCAGTTTGAAAGGCTTCGTCAAAATGGCATGATCGGGGCACAATATGATGCCGAGTTCACCAGGTTGTCTCGTTATGGTCATGAGATCATTCCTACTGAGGAGGATCTAGTCAGGCGATTTGTGCATGGATTGATAAGGTCCTACCGTACCGCCGTGGCTATTGAGGTGCGGAGGTATACCTATGAGCAGGTTCTAGATAGTGCTATACATCGAGAGGCATACTATTTAGAGGACAAGACTGAGCGAGAAAGGAACAAGTCGCGCACAGCAGTGGTACCCAGCTCAGTTCCATCTGGGAGCAGGGGAGTTCAGGGCAAGGGGTCATCTAGACAACCTCAGTCATCTACACATTACAATTGTCAGTACTCACCTAGTTCTCAGTCAACCCGGCAGGGGCAACAGCAGCATCAGCACCAGAGACGTAATTCTTCTCAGACCAGGGCTCTTCGTTGTTCTTCTTGTGGGAAGAACTATTCAGGTAGGTGCATAAGGAGTTTCACTGGATGTTATACTTGTGGAGAACAGGGTCACTTTTGTTTTTCATGTCCCAGAGTTATAGGCATAGGCCAGCCAGCAGCCCATGTCATGCCCCGAACCATGGCCTAGGCGTAACATAGTGGGCGGCATATGATGGTTACCCAGACGCAGGTTAACGATGATGAATGCGCTACAATGATACATGCACTATGATTATATATATGATATATGTATGAAAAGCCCGAAAGATATGTACGTGATATTGTCGAGCCACTACGTGGCCGAATACGGATAACGTTTAATGTGTAAGAGAAGATACGGTATTATGATATATGTATGATACGATGATGCATGCGCTATGATGATACATGTACTGTAATTATATTTGATATAGGCATGAAAGGTATCCTCCCTTAAAAGTTGCGCAGGTTATATCTACACCTTATGTCTTATGATTTCTCTATTATGTTCATTTCCTTCATGCCTTACATAATTCGTACTGACGTCCGTTTTCTTTGGACGCTGTGTTCATGCCCACAGGTAGACAGGTAGGCGACCCAAATTTATAGAGGCCGATAAGCAGACTTTTGAGAGCACTCCATTATTCCGGAGGTGCCACTGATTTACTGTTCGTATACATATATGTTTTAGGCATGATGGGGTCCTGTCCCGTCCATATGTCATGCACACTAGTAGAGGCTCGTAGATACGTATGTGTGGGTAGCACGGTCTCACGATGTTATTATTGTATGTATATTATTTTAATAGACGAAGGGCTTATGTGCATAAAAGTAATTATGTTTCCAAATGAATAATGATTTTCCTACGATTATGAGTACGATGGGTAATCGAATGAGTGGTGCTCGGTGGTTAGCCCCGGGTACCCGTCATGGCCCCTAGTCGAGTCGTGACACCCTAGGACACTTGAACCTAGTGCTCTGATACCAAGCTTTGTCACGCCCCGAACCATGTCCTATGCATAATACGACACTCGGTGCCTAACTGCATGTGACCGAGCGAACCCATAAGCTGGCTGAATCAACATGGGATATCAAAACATACAAGAATAAGGAAATAAGACTAACACATGTTGATCTACTAAAAAGTTTGATTGAATTATATTAAATGCGGAATTTACTGTTTAAGTCTGAAACATCTGAATAAATAGCCAACAAGGCTAATACATCAAAGTCTGCTAATATCTAACTGACTAAACTATGTCTATGAAGCCTCTAATGAATACTAAAAGATAACTGTCTAAAACTGAACAGACTGAAAGCAGGATAATACCCCGGAAGAACTCGGGCTGACTAAGTAGCTGATACGAGTAGTCCTAGCTAGCTGAATCGTCAACCTGTCAATGTAGGCTCCCAAGTAATAAGAAAAGGGACATCAGCACATTTGAATTGTACTGGTATGTAAAGAAAACTAAATTAAAGAATTGTAAGTAATGAAACTGAAACTGAAACTTAAATTGAAAGTTGACTGAACAAAACATGTGAAGTAAAGATAAGAATGCTTCATGTATTCTGAATGATGAATCACTTGTATAACTGTAAATATAAACTGTGGCCTAGGGCCCAAATAAATATGCACAAAAACTGTGGCCTCAAGCCCAACCAATACGTACGCATAAACTGTGGCCTAGGGCCCAAAAATACAGATGCAGGTGTTCAACATTAAATAATTTACAAGACTGAAACTAGGCTATAGCATGATAACTATTTCTGATTATGGAACTTAAGCCAATTAACTGATAATATTCAGACAGAGACTCATGTTATGACAATACACAAGTCTATAATGATTACATACTGAGTTCATGATATTCAGAATGATAAACATGAACGAATTATGAAACTATATCCCTAGAAGATGGAAGTTCTACAATATTTCATGAAACTAGGGCAAAACTATATTCTGGGTCAATTTACTGATGAGCATGAATAATGAGGCGTAGGGAGAATCATAAACGTTCTCTAACGTAGATAGTTATCCATACATACTTGTAACGCTCCAAAACATGAAGAAAAGGTTTGAACTTTGAAGAAGAAACCCAAAGCTTAGAACTTGAAACCCTGAGAAGAGTTTTCACCGATTTTTATAGCTATTGTTCATAGATCAAACCACAGTACTCCAGAGTTCCAAGTCCGATCTCCACCGTTCTGTAATGGCATGTTTGGTCGTTATAGTCTTTCCGGCATTTTCGCCCTTTCTCGAGCATTGTTAGCTTACTTTTGACTCGAAGGGACCGTTGACATGCTTCCTGAGGTGTCTAGATTGGATTCGAGCAACTTTTTGGTGAAATTGGGCTTAAAGTGAAAGATTTGACCCAAAGTTGAGTTTTGGGTAAACGGATTTTTTTCGAAAATTCATCGATTCCGAGAGATCTGGAGGGTCGTTTAGAACTGGTGTGTGTATCTGGTTCAGTTCCCAATGCACTCGGATGCATTTTGGGACTTGGGTTGAAAAATTGGAATTAAGGTATCAGGGGTTGACTCGATCAATGAGACCTCCGTTGGGAATTTTGAGGCCACAAACGCGTTCGTAGCGTATTTTTATGTGTGTCTATGTGTATGGTATGTGAGCAAATGGCCTCAGGAATTAGTCAAAAATCAGATTGAATTGTGAAACTTGGGTAGATTTTCTGGTGTCTGGTGCCCGTTTTGTTGGCACCAGCACCGCGGCAGCGGTACCGCTGGAGCGGTTACCCTGCCTCTAGAGCGGTCCAAGCCAATTGGGCTTGATCGCTGAAGCGGTCGAGGGACCACTGAAGCTGTAGAGGGACCGCTGGAGCGGCTCCGCTGGAGCGGTCCCAGCGTCGCCAAAGCGGGTGACAGGCAGCGCGTATAATTAATGAAATGTTGAAAGCCTTTAGTCCCTCATTCAATACCATTACGAAAATAGACTCTTGGGATCTGTTCTTGGATACTTTTAGTGGAGATTCTTGGTGGTAAGTTCCCCTAATCCTTTTACTATTCCATTAATCCTAATCATCTTAGGATTCCCCTTCCCTTATCCATTCCTTAGTTATGGAAGATTAAAAGTGGGTTTTGATGATTGTTCTATCTAGGCTTATTAATGATGAAATTGATGGGGTTTATGCTAGATTTTGATGAATCTAAGGTTGTTAATCATTTATTTTCCATCATTAGAGTAGGATTCTTGAATCAAAGAGTTAGGGTTTATACCCAAATTTAGAGGTTTTGCTCCAATTTCGAAATTAGGGGATTTCATGAGTTAAATTAGTAATTAGTGGTTGGGTTATAATCACCTAGTGCTTAAATTGATATTTTGCTTCCGAAATTTCCGTTTTGCCCTTGTGGGCCCCGTTTCCCCAGACTTTAAGGTTGGATTTGACATAAATTGAATGGTAGCAATATTAGTATCATTCTTCATGATTTCTAATCTAGATTTTGATTATGCTTAGAGTACTTTGGTTCTGAGGCTCAGCAGAAAGGCAAGGCAAAGGAGTGGGTTGTTAGTGTTTGTGGTTCGGCCATCTAGGTAGGTTATGGCTCACCTTTGGTGAGACTTCGCATAGCGAAGCATATATTTAGATTATATCATCGGAGAAAGCATATGAACCTTCGGGTATGAAGTCGGGATGAATATTGTCTTGGTTAGGCACTATTGTGTGTTTGCGACTAGCCATCCCGTTGTGTTGTGATTGATTGTTATATTGTGTTGGCTTGATGCCACGTATAGTTAGTAGATATTTGTATCTGTTTTTCCATCTTGATTATGATATTGTTGGCGTACCCACGGTTGGTACTTGTGATTCAGATATATTGTTGGCGTACCCACTGTTGGTACTTGTGATTTGGATATATTATTGGCGTACCCATTGTTGGTACTTGTGATATTAAGCATGATTATTGATGTGGTTACATGCATTGTACGCACTCTCATTCTTCATGATATTGTGTTAATATACTGATGATACTTGATAAAATACTGTGATGAGCTAGGCTTGATTTTTACTTGAGTGACGTGAGAGTCCCATATTCGATGTTCATTCTGAAATCGTGGATTGAGTGAGTACATGGACTCCGCGGGTCTCCCAGTGTGGTGCCGGTGAGAACCCCACATGGGCAAAAATTGAGGTTTCGTCTGTCTGTTGGGCAAAGATCCGAGACGGGTAGCCCTTAGACTTCGTGAGTCATTTTGGGTTATGCTACTGAGATGTCGATATTTTTGTCTGGAGCACATGTGTACACAGCATTTGCATGGCATTGCATTGCATCCATACATTATTGCATTGCATTGCATCACGGTGTGATTTGGAGATTATTTGATACTGTACTTGTGATGTTGGATTCGGACTTGATAGATTAAGATTTGGCACACTGGGGATTAGATGCTCTACTTAGGCGTTGACACATACTTGGCTTCTATTATGTTTGATTTATACTTGTTGGTTTAAGTTTCTATCTTAATTTATTATCTGAATTGTGTTAGCTATGCTTAGTCGGCCGATGATGCCTACCAGTACCGTTGTTTTGTACTGACCTGCACTTGATGTATTCCTTTATGAATGCAAAGTATCAGGTTGGGTCTGCTTCCATCTCTCGTGACTGATCGCGTCTTTAGCTTTGCTACGAGTTTGCAGGGTAAGCATGGACGTTTGCTGCCTTGAAGACTCTTCCCATTTTATGTCTTATTTTTTTATTCTGAGACATAGACGGATTTATGTATTATTATCCAGACTTGTATATTTTCATTAGAAGCTCTTGTATGACTTAGACTACATCTTGGGGGCATTATTGTTATTCCTCACTATTCTACCATATATATTATTGTGAGACTTACATATGTATTCCTTTCCGTTGCTTGATTTAATTATTCATGTTTTTATTTATCGTTGAGTTGAGGGCTCGCTTATCGAGGTGAGAAAGTTAAGTGTCCGCACAGCTGAGGCAAAATAGATCGTGACAAAACCCTAGGTTACCCGGTCTATAATACAAGAGCGTGTCTAGTAGAGTCTCGTGGATCGGTACGATGAGCTCCGTACTTATCTGCGAGAAGCTATAGGACATTTAAGAAATCTCACTTTCTTTCATTCTTTCGTGCTACTTTATTCAAATTGGTATCTTACTCTTATCTCTTCTCTCACAGATGGTGAGGACTCGAGCTACAACGGCCCGAGGTCAGGTGCCACAGCTCGCAATTATGGCTGGCACCCGAGGGCGAGCGACAGCCAAATGGCACATCAGAGCGAGAGCCCGCGGGGCGTCCCCATCCAGGGGGAGAGCTCTTGCAGTAGGGCAGCGGCGAGAGAGCTCTCCGTCTCCCGCGCCCGACTATCAGTCGGATTGACGCCAGGCCGCAGAGGATGGTGTGGCCCAGCACGCACACAGCCTAAGGTTATTTCTGATCAGGCCATGCATAATACAGTGGCCAGAGTTTTACTTCATCTTGATGCCCAGCAGGAGGCATCTGGTGTTACTACTTCTGGCGGGGATTCACGGACCAGAGTTGGGGCACAGACCCCTAAGCAGGGACCTACGCGGGTAGCACGCCCCGCTGCAGTTATGGCTCGTCGCATTGATGCGATACCCGCTCCTGGTGATGATATTAGGCTCATGGAGGGCGTTGTTATGACCGCGCTGAATCAGGACCTTTTTGGGAGATTTAGGAAGTTAGAGCCGCCGAGGTTTTCTGGTACTTCTTCTGAGAATACTTATGAGTTTATTCTAGATATGTATGAGTTGCTACACCGGATAGGGATCGTGGAGACCCACGGGGTTGATTATGTGTCCGACTAGTTTTGCGGTGACGCGAAGATGTGGTGGAGGTATTTCGTGGCTTGCAGGCCTGAGGGTTCCCCTCCCCTGACTTGGACTCAGTTCTACCGAGCCTTCCTTGAGAAGTATGTGCCTCGGTCTTTGCGAGAGGCGCGTAGGGAGGAGTGTTTACATCTTGAGCAGAGGGGCATGTGTTTGGAGTCCTATGTGACCCGTTTTCTATCTCTGGCCCGCTATTCTGCTCCTTTGATCCCTACTGAAGCCGATAGGATCAGGCGTTCTGTTGGGGGACTAGTGGGCTCTCTACAAATTCCTTGTCTTCAGATAGAGTCTATGGGAGTTTCCTTCCAGTCCATTATCAAGCATGCTTTTATAGTTGAGGGCGCTAAGGCTCGTGTTTTTAGTGGTGATGACAAGAGGCCACGTCACACTGGGAGTTATAGTGGTTCTAGTTCGAGGGGCGCCGGTCAGTTTTCAAGGCCGCATCAGCCATATTCTGGCCGTCCTAGGCATTCAGCGTTACAAGCTTCCCCCTGTGAGTCACCCAGACAGAGAGCTTAGAGTTCGTTCTCCAGACTAGTGGACAGGGCTGCTTCATCCGAGTCTTCAGTCAGCTTCTGTGTATCAGCATTCATCTCCTATTACCTATTTTTCTTGTGGGGAGGTTGGGCATGTTGCTAGGAGATGTGCCCGACTCAGGCAGGATTACCAGCCGCTGAGGACTCCGACATCATCTGGTGGTCGAGATGGGGCTTCTCAGAGGGGCGACACTCAATCAGGCTGCGGTGCTTCTCATGGTTCTAGATGTGGTTCCAAGCCAGCTAGAGGTAGTTCTCAGAGTGCGAGAGTGGGATCTTAGGGCGGGCATGGTGGAGCCGATTGTTACTCATTTCCTGGTAGGCCCGAGGCAGAGGCCTCAGATGCTGTGATTTAAGGTACTATTTTTGGTCGTCATAAAGCAGCATCTGTGTTATTTGATCCTGGATCCACCTATTCCTATGTATTTGCATTTCACGCCGTTGGTTGGGATTTGCCTTGTGATAGCATAGATATACCTGTTCATGTGTCTACTCCGGTCAGATATTTTGTGATTGTTGATCGAGTCAACCGGTCTTGTTTGGTTACTTTTGCGGGGTATGACAGTTGGGTAGATTTGATGATTCTCGATATGGTGGACTTTGATATTATATTGGGGATGTCCTGGCTTTCTCCTTATCACGCGATCTTGGATTGTCACTCTAAGACAGTCACCTTAGCCATGCCTGGCATTCCTAGGCTTGAGTGGAGGGGTATTCCTAGTCCCGCTCCGAAGAAGATCATTTCCTTCCTTCAGACGAAGAAGTTAGTAAGTAAGGGGTGTCTAGCCTATTTGGCTCATGTTCGCGATATGACGGCTGCATCTCCACCTTTTGAGTCTATCTCTATTGTGAGCGAGTTCGCGGAGGTATTCCCGTCAGATCTGCCGGGTATTCCACCCGATCGCGACATTGATTTCTGTATTTCCTTGGATCTAGGCACTCACCCTATTTCTATTCCGTCATATCGGATGGCGCCTGCTGAGTTAAGAGAGCTTAAGGAGCAATTACAGGATTTGTTGAGCTGAATGAGCAATTACAGGATTTGTTCATTAGACCGAGTGTCTTCCCTTGGGGTGCTCCTGTGTTATTTGTGAAGAAGAAAGATAGGACCATGAGGATGTGCATTGATTATCGCCAGCTAAACAAGGTCACTATTTAGAACAAGTGCCCTATGCCTCGTATTGATGATCTATTTGACCAGCATCAGGGTGCTTCTGTGTTTTCGAAGATTGATTTGCGTTCCGGCTATCACCAGTTGAAGATCAGGGCGGAGGATATTTCGAAGACAGCATTTCAGACGAGATATGGCCATTATGAGTTTCTAGTGATGTTTTTTGGGCTTACCGATGTCCCGGCTGCATTTATGACTTTGATGAATGGCATCTTTAGGCCATTTCTTGATTCCTTCGTAATTGTGTTCATTGATGATATCTTGGTATATTCTAAGAGTAGAGAGGAGCATGAGAGCCATCTTCGTTCTGTTCTTGGGCTGTTGAAGAAACATAGCCTATTTGCTGACTTTTCTAAATGTAAGTTCTGATTGGAGTCTGTGGCATTCTTAGGCAATGTTGTGTCTAAGGATGGGATTATGGTTGACCCATAGAAGATTGAGGCTGTGAGGGGTTGGGCGAGACCCACTACTGTTACTAAGATTCGTAGTTTTGTGGGTTTGGCCAGCTAATACCGTCGCTTTGTGAAAGGTTTTGCTGTTATTGCTTCATCTTTGACCAGATTGACTCAGAAGGATGTTCCCTTCCGGTGGTCATATCATTGTGAGGAGAGCTTTCAAAAGCTCAAGCTTCTTTTAACTACAGCCTCGATCTTAGCATTACCTGTGGAAGGTAAGGATTTTGCTGTCTATTGTGATGCCTCCCGTATGGGCTTGGGTGTTGTATTGATACAGGAGGGTAGAGTGATAGCTTATGCTTCTCGTCAGTTGAAGATTCATGAGAAGAATTACCGTACCCATGATTTGAAGTTGTTGGACGAGGTCTTCGCGTTGAAGATTTGGAGGCATTATTTGTACGGTGTTCATTGTGAGATTTTTACCGATCACCGTAGTATTCAGCATGTTTTTACCCAGAGAGATATTAATTCCAGGCAACGCCGATGGATGGAGCTCTTGAAGGACTATGACACCTCTATTCTTTATCATCCCGGGACAGCCAATGTGGTGGTTGATTCCTTGAGTCGCAAGGCAGTGAGTATGGAGAGTTTAGCTAGATTGACTGTTTTCGAGTGTCGTTAGCCATGGAGGTTCAGATTCTGGCCAATAGTTTTGTTCGCCTTGATATTTCAGCTCCAGGCAGGATTTTAGCTTGTGTAGAGGCGAGGTCGTCTTTATTGGGTCGGATCAGGACTCATCAATTTGAGGATGCTTAGTTGAGCAAGATTCGAGATAGAGTTTTGAGGGCTGAGGCCAAGGAGGCCATGATTGATTCTGAGGGCATTTTGAGGATGTGAGGACGCGTGTACGTTCCTCGTGTTGGTGATTCGATTTAGTTGATCTTGTCTGAGGCTCATAGCTCTTGCTATTCCATTCATCCGGGGGTGACTAAGATGTACCGTAATTTGAGACAGCACTATTGATGGCGTCGGATGAAGAGCGAATAGTTAAATTTGTGGCTAAGTGTGGGAAGTATTAGTGGCTAAGTGTGGGAATTGTCGGCAGATAAAAGTATGAGCACCAGCGACCCGGTGGGGTGCTTCAGAGGATGCCCATTCCCGAGTGGAAGTGGGAGAGGATTACCATGGATTTTGTTACGTGTCTTTTGAAGAATCTGGCAAGTTTGACTCCCTTTGGGTGATAGTTCATCGGTTGACTAAGTCCTCTCACTTTGTTCCAGTTTAGGTTTCCTATACCACAGAAAAGTTAGCCAAGATGTACATTCGGGATATCGTAATGTTGCATGGGGTTCTTATTTCTATTGTATCTGATCAGGGTACTATTTTCACTTCCCATTTCTGGAGGGCATTTCATGAGGAGTTGGGTACCCGATTGGATCTTAGTACAGCTTTTCATACCCAGACGGATGGCCAGTCCAACCGGACCATTCAGGTGCTCGAGGACATGTTCAGAGCGTTTGTTATTGATTTTGGTAGTCATTGGGATCACCACTTCCAATTGGTAGAGTTTGCGTATAATAACAATTATCATTCGAGTATTGGCATAGCGCCTTTTGAGGCTTTGTATGGTAGGAGATGTAGATCTCCGGTTGGTTGGTTTGATGGATTCAAGGCTCGACCTTGGAGTACATATCTATTGAGAGAGTCCTTGACAGAGTTAAAGTTATTCAGGCCAAGCTTTTGGCAGCTCAGAGTAAACAAAAGATGTATGCGGACTGGAAGGTCCGGGATTTGGAGTTTGCTATTGATGACCAGGTTTTAATGAAGGTTTCACCCATGAAGGGTGTTATGAGGTTTGGTAAGAGGGGCAAGTTGAGCCCCAGGTATAATGGTCCATTTGAGGTTGTTAACCGTATGAGTGTTGTAGCTTATGAGTTTGCATTGCCGCCAGGCTTGCCGGGAGTTCATCCGGTATGTTCGATGCTGAAGAAGTATGATGCCGACGGTACCTACATTGTTCGTTGGGATTCTATATTGCTTGATGAGAATTTGACTTTTGAGGAGGAGCCTATTGCGATCTTAGATAGGCAAGTTCGGAAGTTGAGGTCGAAAGAGATTGTTTCTGTGAAGGTGCAATGGAAGCACCGCCCTGTTGAGGAAGCTACTTAGGAGACCGAGTCTGACATGCATAGCCGATATCTCCAGTTGTTCACTAATTCAAGTATTTTTCCGCTTCTTTTCTTTTCTTCACTCGAGGACTAGCAACGGTTCAATTGGTATCTGATGTAACGACCTGTTTGGTCATTATAGTCTTTCTGAAATTTTCGCCCTTCCCTGAGCTTTGATTAGTTCATTTTTTACCCGAAGGGATTATTGACACGCTTCTCGAGGTGTCTAGATCGGATTCGGGTAACTTTTTGGTGAAATTGGGCTTAAAGTGAAAACGATTTGACCCAAAGTTGAATTTTGGGTAAACGGACCTTTTTCGAAAATTCATCGATTCGGAGAGGTCCGGAGGGTCATTGAGAACTAGTGTGTATATCTGGTTCTGTTCCCAATGCACGCAGAAGCATTTTGGGACTTAGGTTGGGAAATTAGAATTAAGGTATTGGGGGTTGACTCGGTCAACGAGACCTTCATTGGGAATTTCGAGGCCACGAGCGCGTTCATATCGTGTTTTTATGTGTGTCTATGTGTATGGTATGTGAGTAGATTTCCTCAGAAATTAGTCGGAAATCGGATTGAATTGTGAAACTTGGGTGGATTTTCTGATCTCTAGTGCTCGCTTTTACGGCACCAGCACCGCGACAGCAATGCCGCTGGAGCGGTCTAAGCCAATTGGGCTTGACCGCTGAAGCGGTCGAGGAACCGCTAGAGCGGCTCCGCTGGGCGGTCCCAGCGTCACCAAAGCGGGTGACGGACAGTAGGTATAATTAATGAAGTGTTAAAAGCCTTTAGTCCCTCATTCAATACCATTACGAAAATAGACTCTTGCGATCTGTTCTTGGATACTTTTATTGGAGATTCTTGGTGGTAAGTTCCCCTAATCCTTTTACTATTCCATTAATCCTAATCATCTTAGGATTCCCCTTCCCTTATCCATTCCTTAGTTATAGAAGATTAAAAGTGGGCTTTGATGATTGTTCTATCTAGGCTTATTAATGATGAAATTGATGGGTTTTATGCTAGATTTTGATGAATCTAAGGTTGTTAATCATTTATTTTCCATTATTAGAGTATAATTCTTGAATCAAAGAGTTAGGGTTTATACCCAAATTTGGGGGTTTTGCTCCAATTTCGAAATTAGGGGATTTCATGTGTTAAATTAGCAATTAACGGTTGGGTTATGATCACCTAGTGCTTAATTTGATATTTTGATTCCGAAAATCTCGTTTTGCCCTTGTGGGCCTCGTTTTCCCAAATTCTAGGGTTGGATTTGATCTAAATTGAATGGTAGCAATATTAGTATCATTCTTCATGATTTCTAATCTAGATTTCGATTATGCTTAGACTACTTTGGTTCTGAGGCTCAGCAGAAAGGCAAAGCAAAGGAGTGAGTTGTTGGTGTTTGCGGTTCGACCATCCAGGTAGGTTATGTCTTACCTCTGGTGAGACTTCGCATCGCGAAGTATATATTTAGATTATATCGTCGGAGAAAGCATGTGAACCTTCGGGTATGAAGTCGGGATGGATATTGTCTTAGGTTGGGCCTTGTTGTGTGTTTGGGACTAGCCATCCCGTTGTGTTGTGATTGATTGTTCTATTATGTTGGCTTGATGCCACGTGTTGTTAGTAGATATTGGCATCTGTTATTCCATCTTGATTATGATATTGTTGGCATACCCATGGTTGGTACTTATGATTCAGATATATTGTTGGTGTACCCACTATTGGTACTTATGGATTGGATATATTATTGGCGCACCCATTGTTGGTACTTGTGATAGTGAGCATGATTACTGATGTGGATACATTCATTGCACGCAATCCCATTCTTCGTGATATTGTTTTGAGATAATGATGATACTTGATGAAACACCGTGATGAGCTAGGCTCGATTTTTACTTGAGTGACGTGAGAGTCCGATATCAGATGTTCGTTCTGGAATTGTGGATTGAGTAAGTGCATGGACTCCGCGGGACCCCCAAGGTAGTGCTGGTGAGAACCTCCCGTGGGCAAAGATTCGGGGTCCCTTCTCTCTGTTGGGCAAAGATCCGAGACAGGTGGCACTTAGACTTCGTGAGTCACCTTGGGTTATGCTACCAAAATATCGATATTTTCGTCCGGAGTACATGTGTACACAGCATTTGCATGGCATTGCGTTGCAACCATACATTATTGCATTGCATTGCATCACGACTAGATTTGATGATGATTAAATGTTGTACTTGTGATGTTGGATTCAGACTTGATATATTGAGATTGGGCACACTTGGATTTAGATGCTCTACATAGGTGTTGACGCATACTTGGCTTCTATTATGTTTGATTTATACTTGTTGGTTTAGTTGCCTATCTTGCTTTAATATCTGGATTGTGTTAGCTATGCTTAGTCGGTCAATAATGCCTATCAGTACCGTTGTTTTGTACTGACATGCACTTGCTGCAGAGTATCAGGTTGGGCTCTGCTTCCATCTCTCGTGGTTGATCGTCGTCTTCAGCATTGCTACGAGTTTCAAGGGTAAGCATGGATGTTTGCTGCCTTGAAGACTCTTCCCATTTTATGTCTTATTTTTGTTATTCTGAGACATAGACGGATTTATGTATTATTATTCGGACTTGTATATTTTCAATAGAAGCTCTTGTATGAGTTAGACTAGACCCTGAGGGCATTATTATTATTCCGCACTATTCTACTATATATTATCGTGAGACTTATGTACGTATTCCTTTTCGTTGCTTGATTTAATTATTCATGTCTTTATTTATCTTTGGGTTGAGGGTTCGCTTACCGAGGTGGAAAAGGTAAGTGCCCGCACGGCTTAGGCAAAATAGGTTGTGACACGTTCACGCGTAAGACCTATACGTTGTGATCACTCAGTTAGAATTTGGGCTCGATCCAACGGTTAAATTAAAGGGAAAAGCCAAAGGAAACTGGTTGGTCGGAGGGAAATCTACAGTAGAATTACTAGGGTTTTGCGTTTGATGGAGTGCATCTAAATCAATCCTGTTTCATGATTTTACCAGCCATTAAGTGTCTAGAATATAATAATAACTCTATATAATCCATTAATGATTGAGGGGCTTACCTTTTTGAAGAAATCCCAATGCTTCATTTCAAATTCGACCTTGAATGGATTTTTTTACCAAAATTTAGCGATTCCAAATAATTATTCGGTGTTAATCTAGTGTTAACCTAATATAATTGACATAGGGATTTGAATAAGAACTCACCTTAGGTGTTTGGTAACAGCTCTGGTCGAAAATCCTTACAAAAAAACGTTTTAGGTTTGCTTTTTTAGGTTATCATAAAGGCTTGGGCATTAAAACCTTATCCTACAGGAATCGGGATTTCCATTTTACACGTCCTCAGCAAACCGGCCATAGCCTTTTTTACAGAACTCTGTTTGACGTGAGCCTTAATGGATGGAAAGGTATTTCAATGGGCTACAACTTTCGTGTTTTGAGTTTTTACCAATTCTCAATGAATTTTTGCAAAATCAGGCTGGAAGACAGACCTGCCGTAAACTATCGAATCTTAAGCATCTTACTATTAGCCACCTTGCGACACTCATATCTCTTTGCCCCGATCTCCGATTGGCCTGATCCTTATATGCCTGGAAAGGTACTTCCGCGCACTACAACTTTCATAAAGAACCATTTCAAAATTCTCAACTAATTAAGGGGTTATGATTTCCTGAAGTAGGCCCCTCGGCAACTTTCGTAAAACGTTCAAACCTTCAATTTCTACTGAAACTCTAATGATACGAGTCTAACCTTTGTAGTAAGATACTAGGTGTAATAGCCAAACAGCAGGCGGCAATTGCGGCCCCACCTATAGCTGGAGCTCCAGCTAAAGCAGTACCACAGGCTGGTCGCGGAGCAGCTAGACAGGGTACTCAGGGTGCACAGGCAGTGGGTGGACAGCCCCGTTTCTTTAGTTTGGCCAGACAGGATGCTGATGCATGTGATGCAGTAGTCACAGGTATTCTCACAGTTTGTTCTCATCCAGGATTTACCTTGATGGATCCTAGATCCACTTATTCTTATGTGTCCCCACTTTATGCTACTTGCTTGGAGCGAGTATTCGACTACATAGATGAGCCTTTTCTAGTATCCATCCCCGTAGAGGAGTCTATAGTGGTAGATCGAGTATATCGTGATTGTATAGTATCTATTCAGAGTACAAAGACCTTGTTGAATCTTCACGAGCTTCAGATGGTCAATTTTGATGTCATCATGGGTATGGATTGGTTGCCATCATGTTATGCTACACTTGATTGTCGTAATAAGCTCATTAGATTTGTTATACCTGGAGAGCCGAGATTAGAGTGGAAAGGTACCACAGCCACTCCAGAGAAGCGGATCATTTCTTATTTCAGGGCTCGCAAGTTGATTAGCCAGGGCTGCTTGGGATTCATAGCCATGGTCCGGGATACTAGAGCTGAGACAGCAGCTATAGACAGCATTCCGGTTTTACGGGACTATCCAGATGTATTTCCTGAGGATTTTCCAGGATTACCTCCCACCCGAGAGATTGAGTTTTGTATAGATACTTTACCAGGGACTCAGCCTATTTCTATTCCCCTCATATCGTAGGGCACTAGCTAAGTTGAGGGAGCTGAAGGAACAGATTCAGGATTTTCTTGATAAGGGCTTCATTAGGCCCAGTGTGTCACCTTGGGGTACTTCAGTGTTGTTCGTGAAGAAGAAGGATGGTTCCATGCGAATGTGCATTGACTACAGGCAGTTGAACAAAGTCATCATCAAGAATAAGTATCCACTGCTCCGTATAGATGATTTATTTGACCAACATCAGGGTGCGATCTGTTTCTCCAAGATTGACTTGAGGCCAGGTTACCATCAGTTGAGGATCAAGAAGGAGGACATCTCCGAGATAGCATTTCGGACTCGTTATGGCCATTATGAGTTTTTGGCCATGTCCTTTGGGCTTACTAATGCCCCAGCAGCTTTTATGGATCGTATGAATCGAGTGTTCAAGCCATTTCTCGACACTTTTGTTATAGTATTCATTGATGACACATTGTTCTACTCCCGTAGCTAGTTGGAGCATGAGGGTCATTTTAGGGCAGTGTTAGAGAAGTTGCAAGAATACAAGCTTTATGCCAAATTCTCAAAGTCTGAGTTCGGGTTGGATACAGTGGCATTTTTAGGCCACGTGGTTTCTAAAGATGGAATTCTAGTCGATCTGAAGAAAATAGATGCAGTGAAGCAGTGGCCTAGACCTAATAGTGGGATTAGGTTGTGTTTTGATGCAAGGAAGCAAGGTGATTGCATATGCCTCTAGGCAGCTTAAGAATCACGAGAAGAACTACCCGACTCATGATTTGGAGTTAGCAGCGATGGTCTTTGCCTTGAAGTTATGGCGGCATTATTTGTATGGGGAGCCATATGAGATATTTACAGATCATAAGAGCCTTCAGTGTATCTTTAAGTAGAAATATTTGAATTTTAGGCAGCAAATATGGCTTGAATTAATAAAGGATTATGATATGACAATTTTATATCACCCTAGGAAAGCTAATGTAGTGACAGATGCTTTGGATACGAATTCAATGGGTAGTTTGGATTCTATTTCAGCCTCCATCTGACCTTTAGCCATAGATATTCAGGAGTTGGCCTACAGTGGTGTTAGACTTGATGCCACTCCTTGTTGAGGGATACTTGTGTGTGTAGTTACACATACTTCTTTGATTGAGCGGGTCAAAGCTCATCAGTTCGAGGATCGCCGGTTGCTTAAGCTCAAAGAGCAGGTGGAGCAGGGACATACTAAGAGAGCGACTATAGACTAAGATGAAGTGTTATGGCATGATGGGAGACTATGTGTAACGGATGTGGGGGACCTGAGATAGACTATTATGGAGGAAACTCACAGTTCTCATTATTCTATACATCCTAGAGCTACAAAGATGTACCAAGACTTGAAGAAACAATTCTGGTGGATGAGGATAAAGAGAAACATATCTGACTATGTGGCTAGTTGTTTGAATTACCAACAGGTTAAGTATGAACATCAGAAACCTGGAGGGTTAGCTCAGAATCTGGTTATTCCCAACAGAAAGTGGGAGAGAATCACTATGGATTTCATGGTAGGCTTTCCACGTACTCTGAGGAGACATGATTCAGTTTGGGTAATTGTGGAAAGACTTACCAAATCCGCACATTTCATACCAGTTCAGACTACATTCACAGCAGAGCAATTAGCACGAATCTATATATGTGAGATAGTTCGGTTGCATGGGGTGCCCATTTCTATCATTTCGGACAGAGGGTCGCAATTCACAACTCAGTTTTGGCGGTCTTTTCAGAAGGCTTTGGGTACTATAGTTGAGCTCAGTACAACATTTCAACCGTAGACTGACGGTTAGTCAGAGTGGGTTATTCAAATCTTAGAGGATATGTTGAGAGCATGTGCCATCAATTTTGGAGGTCATTGGGATGAACAATTGCCTTTAATAGAGTTCGCCTACAATAACAATTATTAGTCTAGTATTGAGATGGCACCCCATGAGGCTTTGTATGGTAGACAATGTCGTTCTCCAGTTGGTTAGGTCGAACCAGGTGAAAGGAAGCTTTTGGGTCCAGAGACGGTTCAGCAAGCTTTGGACAAGGTTAAGGTAATCCAAGACCGACTCAAGACAGCTCAGAGTCGGCAAAAATCCTATTCAGACAAGAGAGTCCGTGATCTAGAGTTCGTGCAGGGTGATATGGTACTTTCCAAAGTATCGCCCATGAAAGTTGTCATAAGATTTGGCAAGAAGGGAAAGTTGAGCACGAGGTATATCGGTCCTTTTGAGATCCTAAAACGGCTAAGAGCAGTAGCGTACAGACTGGCTTTACCACCATCTTTATCAGGAGTTCATCCGATATTTCATGTTTCTATGCTTCGAAAATACTCTCGAGACCCGATCCATATTGTTCAGGTTATTGACCACGAGATGGTTCAGCTCGATCAGAAATTGGCCTATGAGGAGGTTCCAATAGCCATTTTGAAAAGGCAGGTTCGCCAGCTGAGATCCAAGACTATTCCTTCTATAAAAGTGTTGTGGAGGAATCATCAGAGCGAAGAAGCTACTGAGGAGGCGGAGCAGGACATTCGGGACAGATACCCGCAGCTCTTTTCTTTAATTTATGTCAAACACGAAGAAGCCTCAATGTATATGTGCATTGGTTATGGGTATAATCTCAGTGCGTTCTCACGTGAATATTGAAATAATAGATAAGGGATTTACATATTCATATTAGTATGTTGACTCGTTCAAGTTATATTACTGTTTATTTTCTTTAGTTGTAATTTTTGCATGATGGTACGGGGTCGCCCGGTATGCCACTTTACATGTGATTGATGGTATGGAGTCTCCCGGAACTCCCTAGTATATGTTGGTTTACAAATTATGATTGTTGGATGTTGTTGCTAGCGGTTTTGAGACAGGTATATAGACGACATTAGTCTTAATTACAGGGGAAACTCTGTCATAATTTCAGTCATGCTTAGAAGCTTGTTAAGACAGTGGTTGCCAATATGTCCCTCTTTGTACCACGTGTAGAGCTTTTCTTACGTTTGAGGACGAACGTTATTTTAAGGGAGGGAGAATGTAACAACCCGATAATTTCTGAGTAAATTTTAGAGTTATATCATTAATTATACCTTACTAATTTCAACGGGTTTCATATCGAAGCGGGTTGAAATATAGTCACATTATATGCTTATATTTATTTTGTTAAATATTATTAGTATACACGTAAAGTCTGAGATAGTCAGTTAACTTGTGGCTAATGGGCCACTGCCACTTTACATAGATCAAATAATCAAGGACTTGGATATATTTTAAAAGGGAATGAACGGGCTGAATAACCGCAATTGCAACCACGTCTTAAAGAGGTTATTAGGGCATTAGAATATTACTAGTATTGACGAGAGAAGCGAACGGAAGGAATTGGCGTTGAGAGTTAGGAAAAGTGAAGTTCCATTTGTTGTACCCAGGTATTGAAAATTCATTCCTTTCCTTAGTATTGATGAATTGAAATAGAGTGGCTAGTACAATTAAGTCATACAGAATAATGCCAAGAATCTATCGTTGGGGGGGGGGGGGGGGGGGATATAATGATTAAGGGAGACATGATTGTGTCTATAGGCCTTGGGAATAGAAATAGTATTTAATAATGGGCAATAATCTTTCTAGATTACATTTCTACTTTGCACAGGGAATTCATTTGGCATTAGCAAACATTGTGGAATTAGAATTATAAGACTTGAACTTTGTACTTTACGTGTTAGTACATGAAGATTTATGTAATAGAATATTTACCGTAATAGAACCGCTTTTGAGCCTTTGAATATTTTAGTGATTAAGGGATTAATCGGCTAATAATAGGACACCATTAACGGACTTAGTATTCGAGGTGTCCTATAATTATGAGATTAATTTCTCTAGACTAATTTAGACCCGCTATTTATGTTTTGAATAGATTGAGGCTAGTGGATATCGTTTGAGGAGAAATTGGCGTTTCAAGAAAGGTTTGTGTTCCGTTTATAAGGCAAATGAGGCTTAAACTCTTAGCTTACTTGCTTTTTATAAAAATCATATGGTTTGTGTTGTATGTATGCATTTAAAACATTTAGTTCGTGTAAGTGGGCAAGCATGATCTAAATTGGATTATTTTTAAGTGTCTAAAGTAATGACTGTATGAGTCCTTTAGCGTAATTTCGCTTAAATAGATACTTGCTAGATGTGTAGAGTTTTGAATTGGTATTGATTGGATGTTTGCTGCACTTTATCATATCTTCAGAGGGGCATACTCTAACAGGCCCTATTGATTTCAGTTGGAGGTAGATGCAAGAATTATAAGTGAGCCGGGTAAGATGTGGGTAAATAATGCCCACTTCGGAAGACAGGGTAAGACATGGACAAATACATATTGTGTCCAGTGAGCATAGATTCAAATTCAGTGTATTTCGAGGTAGATGCCAGAATTATAAGTGCCCAGGTAAGATGTGGGTAAATAATGCCCACTTCGGAAGACTAGATAAGACATGGACAAATACGTACCGTGTCCAGTGAGCATAGATTCAGATTCAGTGTATTTCATGTCTTGCTTGTTTGTGCTCCATGATTTCAGCTTTAACTTTAGTGTTTGTATATATTTAATATACCTGTACTGTTTGAGTGCTTTTATGCATTATGAGGGATTTCAAAGACTTTCCCCATGGGTAAGTTGAGAGTGTCGATGATCTTACTAGGTCTTTTAAACTCACGTTTGTTGATGTTTGTATGTGTGCAGGTGTGGTCAACGGCCACCAGGTAGCCGATACCTGATTATTCCAGCTTTCTTCAGTCCAGTTCAGTCGAGATGAGCTACCATTAGATCATGCCGGCCTCTTCTTCTTTACCTGACTTAGTAGTATTTCGAGTTGCATCTCGTACTCTTGTATTCAGATTAGTAGTTCCATCACTTAGACATATTACGGGGTTTATGGGCAGAGAGTATTCGTAATACGTTTCCTCACGTATCATTATAGTATAAGACTTTGAGTATTATTCTTCTTCATTTTTTAATTATCCGCATGATTAACGTAGAGGGTTCATCTCGTGGGTAAAAGCTCGTCAGGTACCCTGTCTCGGCCTAAGTGTCAGATTTTGGTCGTGATACAAATATACTATACCTTGTGGCTAACTAATATATAAGTATGAAACCCTAAAATTAGAATTTGAGGATTATCTAGTAGAGCAATGATAAGAATCTTGGGTCTTGGTCCCCCCCCCCCCACCCCCCTAGCTCCCTTCTTGCTACTTCTTTGGAAAAAATAATGGATGTTATCCTTACTAGTGTTTCTGAAGACCGCCTCCTTTCATCTTAACACTGATGACAAATTTCTTCGTTCACTTCAATAAGAATTGCAGTTTCCCTTTCCTACCCCTCCCCCCTCCCCCCCTCCCCCCCCCCCCCCCCCCCCCCCTTCTTGCCACTTTTTTGGAAAACAATAATGGATGTTACCTTACTAGTGTTATTGTAATTTATTTTCTAGATCTACAAATGTAGTTGGTGATCTATTGTGACATCATACAGCACTAGTGGCGAATTTATGTGTAAATAATAGGTCATGTGAAACCATGGTCACCGGACTATGTTATATTATGTGTATAATTCTTAAAATATATCTAGTATTATCTTAAGGAATCTATGGTCAAAAGAGACTGAGTGGTGCACTGGTTAAGTGCTAGTTCTAATTCCTTAAGGTCGATCCAACTTTCTAGTTTTTTGCGTCTTCTTTTCTTTTTTAATTCTGAAGTAGCATTTTCTTTTTTTATTTTATTTCTAATCATCCATAAGCAAAATACACAGAATGCGAACAACATCCAAAATACATAGAACGGCGGACATCAGCCAAAATCTATTTTTTCTCCTTTCTTTATTCTAAATTAAAAAACTCTTGTTCCAATCGCTAATCGCTTGGAAGTTGAACACTTTGATTTTTCTCCATGCTTATATCTATTATAGTATTATACTCTAATCCCAGTTTATCCCAAAACATAAAATCCCATAACAACATGGTGTGATTTCTTGACTTTTACTCTTGGATGGGTTACTCAGTTAGAATTTTATGTGGATTGTGATCATTATAGATGTGATGGTGCCTATAAGCCTTGAATTCAAACACTCTTATCTAAAGGAATCCATGGTCAAAAGAGACTCAGTGGTGCTGTAGTTAAACGATGGTTCTAATTTCTTAAGGTCGAGGTATCGAACCAACCTTGCTGCACTTTTGCGTCTTCATTTCCTTTTTAATTACTAAAGCAATATTTTTTATTTTATTTTATTTCTATTACCTCACAGCAAACATCAGCCAAAATTTGGTTTTCGCCTTTTTAAAAAAAAAAATCTAAATCAAAAGCTCTTATTCCCATAGCTAATAGCTTAGAGGTTGGAACACTATGAGTTTTCTCCATCCCCATATCTATTCTTGTATTATTCTCTAATCCCAATTTATCCCAAAATAGAAAACTCCAAAACAACAAGGTGTGATTTCCTGACTCTTACTCTTGGGTTGGAAAAATTAGTTATCAAAAACTGCCCCTCTTTGACGAAGATGTTGAAAGTTATTTCGAAA
Source organism: Lycium barbarum (assembly GCF_019175385.1). Classification (NCBI taxonomy): domain Eukaryota; kingdom Viridiplantae; phylum Streptophyta; class Magnoliopsida; order Solanales; family Solanaceae; genus Lycium; species Lycium barbarum. The sequence continues at coordinate 33,681,237 of NC_083340.1, forward strand.
ACCACTTAGTGTCATTTAATAAAAAAATTACAAAATTAAAATAAAATCATAAGTCTCATAAAATTGAAATAAAACTCAAAAATATTGCAGCCAAATGCAGGGACATTATATGTAACGATCCGGCTGATTATTTTGAGAAGCGATGCTCTGTTTTGCATGTCGTCTATTTCAAAAGCTCCTTAATAATTATTTTGACTTACTTACAAAATTTGAAGTTAAACAGATATCATTTGTTTCACTTTTGGAGAAGGTTTCATTTTGGAAATCTCGTTATTTAGTTGTTTGTTAATTCCTCGCTTTTGGAAAGCATGCTCTGATTCACGACCTGAAGATTGTTTTGGATATGTAATATTATTTATGACATGTAGAAATTGAAGGAACTAATTTTAGAGTTCTCTTGGTTGATTTTTGACAATTAAGGCAGTTTCAGTATCTAATATTCCTATTTATAGTGAAAAGATGGTCAGGGGAAGAAATAAGACTCTGATTGGAAATTTGTATATTCTATTAGCTTCGTAGTGATGCTTATGACTTTCGGGGACTGTTGACATGATTTTTGAGGTAATCGGATGAGTATTGGGGGAGAAAACAAAAGTTTTAAGTTTTTTTAAGTTTAAAGATTTAATGGGTTGACCAATAGTTGACTTTTGGGTAAATGCGTCTGAGATCAAATTTTAATAGTTTCGTTAGATTTTGTTGGATATGTAATATTATTTATGACCTGTAGAAATTGACGGAATAAATTTTAGAGTTCGTTTGGTTGGTTTTTGACAATTAAGTCAGTTTCAGTATCTAATATTCCTATTTATTGTAACGACTCAATCCGTCATGATGATACCCACACTAACCCCCCCTAGTGGGCAAACCATCTCCTTAACCAATTATCCAACTTACACTTTAAGAACAACAGAATCAACAATACTAAGTCTAAGTCATGCAATATATAATAAATAAGTGCGGAATACTACATATTACAACCCCAAAAATTGGAAGTTATCGTATAAGGACTCTAATCATAATACTGTCTAAGAAGTACATAAATGTCTAAAAATAACAGAAATTTATAGAAATGAAATAGACATCAATAAGGAGAGATCTTCAGGTGGCATGGCATGACATGAATAGGAGCTCACCCTCACATCTGGCAGGAAGTAGCCTCAAGCTAGATAAGAGGTCTAGAAGACGTCCCTGGCACACAATCTGCACTTAGAAAAAGTGCAGCAAGGTAGTATCAGTATAAACACTATGTACTGATAGATATGATAGGCCAATTAAGATTAGTATCATGCACACGATCGTAAAACCAACAATATAAACAAGTAGGCACAACAACACAACCCACACAACAGCAATATCAACAATACCGATTCACAATGAATCACAGGAATAATATGATGTCCAATGCAATGCAATCAATGATAAGCGTCTCAACCGTACACACATGCTAATGTTCTTGATCGCACAATAGTCATGACCCGCGAGGGACCCATGTTGTCCATGTACCATCCGTCCGGAAAGAGCCTCGGACCCGAATCCATACACCCTCCGTTCCGGCAAAAGCCTCGGACATGGAGCTATATACCATAATTACCTCAGAGGTGTCACAATTCCTTTCATAATCATCGGCAACTAGTGAGAGGGACTACTTGCTAACGTATCCCTAAGGGCATATCGTCTAAGTCCAGGAGTTAGTGCATTGGATACCTGGGCAATTTCTTTCATCAACCATATCTGAACCACGAATGAGTGAATAAATGCAAACATGATCAATCAATACAAAGAGTATATATATCAACCCCTTCCTTCCAGTAACATAACAAATACACCTCATGGTTCGAACATAAAGTAACGGCGACAAGCCCACGTAATCAAAATTCATACCAACCTAGGTAAGACACGACCAGACTTCATGCCTGAAGCCTAATCATGCTTTCTCCCGTCAATTCTAATATGTATACAATCAACTAATCAAAGTATAACTCAAGTAAACCGTAACCAACCTGGTAGCCGAGCAGGAGCCATGGATAATTAAACTTTTGCCTTGCCCTTTCGTTGTGCCTCCAAATACTCAAAGTCTAATCATAATCGAATTCTATATTAGAAATCATAAAGAATAACACCCATATTGCTATACTTATCGTGGGTCAAATTCTACTATGGAGAAAGGAGGAAACGTGCCCACAAAGGTAAAACGGTCATTTCGAGAGTGAAATATGCAATTCCATGTTCTAGGAGTTCAATTCTACTAAACAATTGCTAAAATAACTCAAGAATAGCCTAATTTCGAGATTCAAGCGAAAACCCCCAATTTGGGTATGAGCCCTAGTTTTTCATTCTTCAAATTAATCAACACAAATGGAAAATTCAAGCCTATTAGTTATGAAATCCTCAAATTCCATGCATAGATTCGTCAAATCCACCAACAATTTTCCTTTTAGAAAGATTAGAACTCATTTCAAGAAGTTATCATCAAAACTCATTTTCTCTCTTTGATTCTAATGGATTTCTAGCATGGATTCACGCTTAGGAAGATTAAATGAATGAATACAAGGTTAGGAGACTTACCACAATGAAGATTCAGTCAAGAGCTCCTCAATTCACCCCAAATATTCTTAGAAAAGTGATGAATGAAATGATAGGGGTTAAGGGTTTTATCCCACCTTTAATGATTCTGGAAATCCCGTAATGGTGTTGCAGCGGTCACGAGTCCGCTACAGCGGGCTCGCTCTAGTAGGACCTAACCCGCTGCAGCGTATCCGTTACAGCGAATATTCGTGCGCTGTAGCGCTCAATCCCAACATCGATCACCTGCTATAGCCGCAAGACCCCGCTATGGATGTCCCGCTATTGGGGCCTGGTGCAGCTACAACGGACACCAGACACCAGAAAGTCTGGTTTTTCACAAGTCCAATCCCGAAATCTAACAATCACCCGAGACCTCACAGATACAAATCAAAACATGCATATACACACAAAAATACGCTACGGACTCGCTCGTGATCTCGAAATTCCCAACAGAGGTCTATTTGACTAGGTCAACACCCAATGGCCTAAGACCAAGTTTCCAACTAAGTATCCGAAATGCAACCAAACGTCTCAAAAATCAAACCATCACCCCTACCAAGTCATAATCGACCCTCCTGAACTCACGAAATCGATAGAAATTTGAAAAAGGTCTATTTACCCAAAAGTCAACTATTGGTCAAATACTTTCACCAAAGGATTCTAAATCCCTTCAATTTCCACTAGAACCACTTAATAGTCTCAGAAATTGGTCAACAGGGGTAAAATGGTCAAAAGTCACGTAACGACTTATTTATGGTGAAAAGACGGTCAGGGGAAGTAATAGGACTCCGATTAGAAATTTGTATATCGTGTTAGCTTCATAGTGATGCTTATGACTTGCGGGGATGGTTGACACATTTTTTAGGTAATCGCCAGAATATCGGGGGACAAAACAAATGTTTTAAGTTTCTTAAGTTTAAAGATTTAAGGGGTTGACCAATATTTGACTTTTTGGTAAATGCATCTGAAATCAAATTCTAATGGTTCTGTTAAGTGCAAAATGTTATTTTTGACTTAGTTGGATGGTCGGACAAATCCCTAGAGGTTCAGGTGAGATTTCGGTGCTCTGTAGAGATTTACGTCATTTTGAGAAAGTTAGGAGGTTTTTGTGGATAAATGTGTCTTAATGATTCCAAATCAGTGTTCTAAAAGTTCCATCATATTCGTATGATTATTTTGGACTTGTCCGCAAATTTAGGTTAGATTCCGACGAGTTCCGAATTAGTTTGGGTCGTATGGCGTTTGTTTTTTATTTCGCTATTGTTTTGAGCATAAACAGTACCATATAAATCAAAATAGCTTTGATTTGTATTTTGATTGAACCGTTAGATCTGTAACGTGATTTCGGAACTATAGCAACAAGAATCATCGAATTTCGACGTTGTATGATAGAGATATGACTATTTTACTTTAAAATGTTGTTGCTGGTTTCTGGTGTTTTTGTTTTAAAAAAAATGGTCTTCATGACCTCAACACGTGTCGGGTCGTGATCGCGATGAAGGAAATATGCTTGGACTGTTTAGATCGCACAAATACGAAATATTTAGTATTTTGAGCATATTTTGAATTCTAAAGCTCCGTTTGAGGTGATTTTTGCGACATTGTTCTCATCTCAGCGAGGGGGTAAGTACATTAACTTTATTTTGATGTTTTCCGGTGAATATTTCTGTTGGTTATCGTTTTTATCCGTATTTAGGTTGTTGAGCCCCAAAGTTGAGAAATAGTAATTCCTTAAATTGGAGGTCAATTCATGGTTGGTTTTGGTTCATTTTCTCAATTTAGAACCTACAGGTTATGGTAAATAGATTTTGAAATAAATTATAATTTTTCCCTTGAGGGCTCGGGGTTACCTTTTTGGATTCGTTTTTGAGTTCTGAAAGTACTATTTGACTATATTGAACCCGATTTTATAAGAAAATTATAGTTTTGACCTTCAGGGCTCAGGATTGGGGTTCTGGGTGACTTTTGGATCCGGATTATTATCATCGTAATACGGGTATCTATGGACACATTTATTTACGTAGATTAATTTGAACAGTTTGGGATCGTTCGGAGGCTTTGAAGAAGGGTAATGCCGTGTGGTGGTCGCTTGAGCTTCAGACTTCAAATCTGGCAAGTTAAGACCTTACTTGACTCAATTTAAAGTGCGTGGTTATTTAACATGAACTAATAAAGAGGGAGTAATAGGGATTAAAAGGGGTCTTGAACTTTTGAGGTAACGAGCACTTGTATTGGGTACTGGTGCCATGTTATGAGAATGTGTGTAGAATCGAGTCGTATAGTCCAGTAGGAATATCATGCTTGGGGCCTCAGCTAATAGCTTAGATTGCTTTACGTGAATTGTGATTGAGACATGGGATCTCTTATTTGATGCTTCTATAATTTATACATGTCTTGTTTGTGATTGTGTGCTTTCATTACTTCTTAATACTCGTTTAAAACTTAAAGGAGCTAAGATTGAGCCTTTCACTTTGTAGCCTTGTCGCTTATTTTGTGCATGTCATATTCATTCTTTTATATGGTATCTCATGCATATAACACTTAAGGATACATATGTGATTTCTGATGGGAAAGTTTCTAGACGCAATGATGCGAATGGTAAAGAGCCGAATTGGCTAAAGACAGGTAATGTGAGCCTAATTGGCTAAGTACAGGTGATGTGTGCCTAATTGGATAAGTATTGAGATTGGAAGACTAATGTGACTATGAACCTGATGGGAAATTATTTCAGTTGGTGTAAGGACCTCGTGAATCCCCTATGGCTCGTGTATTTCATATTACGGAGCGTGTGTATATCAGGGCCTTGAATAGCATTGTATTTCCATAACATATCATTTCATGGGTTCCTTGTTAGGTGACTTACTTGAATTGTTGATTGAAATGTACTTATCCTGCCTAAGTGGCTATTTGAATACTTGTGAACTTAGAGGATTCTCATACTTAGACTTGTCGTTTATACTTATTGTCATGTTGAACTAATCGTGGTTAAGTATGGAAGTAAGCATTCAAAAGACCAACCCTCGTCACCATTTTAGTTTAGGATCGATCGACGATGCTGCTGAGTACACGTTGAATTCCCATACTCACTCTACACTTGCTGCATTTTTTGTGTGCAGATTATGTTCCTAGAATTAGTGGGGCTCGAGGCTTCACTGCCCGTTGAGAAGATTTCTTAAAGGATTTGCAGTGAGCTGCTGGCTAATCAGTAGCACCAGATTCTTCTTCCTTACTTATTTTGTCTTTTCTTATTTCAGACACTGTAGTTAGCTACCATTCTAGACTTGTATCAGCTATCCTATTAGTTGTTGTACTTGTGACACTAGGTTTTGGGTAGTTGTACTATTTTCCTATAATTCTGAATATGAGACTAAGTTTATGACTCTTAAATGACATTATTTATTTATTTATGCATAATATACTTGTACGAATTTGCGTAATAGGTTGTGGATGGTACGCCTACTCGGTGAGGGTAGGTGTCTCCATGGCTTAGAATTTGGGTCCTGACATTATACCATATGGATGAATCATATATAAGTATGAAACCCTAAAATTAGAACATTTAGACAAATAATTCGAGCAGCATCTTGCTGAGCAATAATAATAACCCCCCACCCCACCCCTCTTCCCACCCTGGTCTTCCCGCCACTTCTTTGAGAAAAAATAATGGATGTTATCAAAGACCGTCTCTTTTCACCTTAACACTGATGACAAATTTCTTCCTTCACTTCAACAAGAATTTCAGTTTATTCTGGATCTAGTTGGTGATCGATGGTGACATCATACAGCACCAGAGGCGAATTTATGTGTAAATAATCGATCATGTAAAACCATGGTCACCTGACTAAGTTCGGTATATTATATGTATAATTCTTAAAATATATCTAGTATTATCAAAAGGAACATATGATCAAAGATACTAAGTGGTGCATTGGTTAAGCGCTAGTTCTATTTCCTTAAAATTGAGGGATCAAACCAAACTTGATGTAATTTGCATCTTCATTTTTTAATTTCTAGAGCAACGGTTTCCTTTTTTATTTTATTTATAATTATCCAAAAATGCAGAACGCGAACAATAACCAAAATACGTGGAACGACAACGAACATCAGCCAAAATATATTTTTCTCCTTTCTTTATTCTAAATCAAAAGCTCTTGTTCCTATAGACAATAGCTTGGAAGTTGAAACACTTTGAGTTTTCTTTTCATATCTATTCTAGTATTATTCTCTAATCTCAGTTTATCCCAAAACAGAAAACCTCAGAACAACAAGGTGTGATTTCTTGACTTTACTTGGGTTGGATTACTATGTTAGAATTTTCTGTGGATAGTGATCACTGTAGATGTGTTGGTGCCAGGTATGTCTTGAATCCGAACACCCTTATCTGAAGGAACCCATGGTCAAAAGAGACTGAGTGGTGCACTGGTTAAGTGTTGGTTCTAATTCCTTAAGGTCGAGGGATCGAACCCAACTTGCTGCACTTTTACGTCTTCTTTTCTTTCTTTTTTTAATTTCTAAAGCAGCATTTTCCTTTTTATTTTATTTTTAATTACCCAAAAGCAAAATATGTAGAAAGCGAACAACAACCAAAATCCACAAAACATCGAACATGTCACGATCCAAATTCCAAAGCCGTGAAGACACCAACCCCCGCCCGGTAGGCGAACCATCCACAACCGATCTAACCAATTTTTAATAAGTATATTATGCGGAAAGAAATAAATCATGCCATTTAAGAGTCTTATACATAAATATGCGGAATAAGTATAACCACCCAAAACCTGGGGTCACAAGAACAAGAACTAATAGGATAGCAAATACAAGTCTAGAATTTCATCCGAATACACTGTCTGAATAGAAGTGTCACGACCCAATTTAATAATCCGTGAAGACACAAACTCCCACCAAGTCAGTAAGCCATGCATAGCCCAATTTAACGAAAAAGATAAGTAAAACATGCGAAAATGTCATACAAGTCAATTTAAAGATCTTAAATATGCTTTATAATAATAAAAAAATATGGAATAAGTAATACAACCCCCAAATTATGGTGACACTAGTGCACGAACAACTAAGATACGAATACAAGTCTGAAGAAGTATGTAGTCCACTATCTAAAACAAACGGACATAAAATAAAATGGGAAAGGGAATCTGGTGCTATGAATCGGCTGGTAGCTCACCCTAGATCCTCCTAGACAACTACTCAACCGAAAGTGCGATCACATGCTCCACTCGAACTGGGGATTGAATATGCGCACAAAAAGGTGCAGTAAGTGTAGCGTGAGTATGGGAAATCACCGTGTACTCAGCAGCAACATCGACCGACCCTAACAAAAACAGAGATGAGGGTTGGTCTTCCGAATACTACTTCCACACTCAACTATTGTTAGTCCATCATAATTATCATATTAAGTACAATAATCTCAGGTTACAAGCCTAGGTAAATGCATATAATCCTTAGGTCTGACAAGTATTCAAATGAGCAATAAAAGACAACACAACAACAGTTCACGTAAGTTAAACGAACATGAAACGAATGAGATAATATGATATGCAATGCAAGGCTACTTTCCACCACCCGGTACACACATGTTCAAATACTATGAATCATGACCCATGGGGAACTCACGAGGTATATATACCAACCTGGAATTTCCCTTCGGGTTCAAAGCAGCATTTGGCATCAAATCAGAGTATTCAGCCCTGTAGGCTCCAAATCATAATACTCGGCCCTTAGGTCCACATAACATGTCTCTAGCCGGTCCGGATCAAATACCATCATCACTCCATCTGGAATTATTTCCCCTGGACATCTCAAATGTATCTTAAAAAGCACATGAGATACTAAATAAAGCATGAATATGACATGCACAACATAAGAAACCAAGCTAATTAATAAAGAATCAATCTTTATCTCTTCCACTTTTAAACAAGTATTTAGGAGTGATGAGAATAAACAGTCATAGATAAGACAAGTAATAAACATAGAACCAATAAATAAGGGACCTCATATCCCAAACACAGACACAGATGAATCTATACTATCAGCTAATGTCCAAAGCATGGCATCCAGACCGGACTATACAATAGAAATTACACAAATACTCATGTCATGGCACTGGTACCCGATACAAGTGCTCATCACCTCACAAATACCGAGATCCCCTTTAGTTACCCCATTGTATCCGCTTATCAATCCAACTTACACCAACCACGACGCTTTTAATAAGGTAAAAAAAATTCAACATACTTGAATAGGAGTCCGATGATCACATCAAAGCATTGCCCTTTCATAGAGACTCTGAACGATCGTAATCTGTTCAAACACAAATTAAACGTAAAAATATAAGTCTATCGATACCCATATTGCCGTATAAAACATTCAGGTTTATAAAGTCAACCCAAAACCCCATTTGCAAACCCCGAAGGTCAAAATCGTAATTTCATAGAAAAAACGAGTTCAACCAGGTCAAATTATTATTCTATAAAATTACACGAACCCAACGATTCCTATATTAGTATAAAATATATTCAAATCCAGAAAGACACCCAAAAAGGGATTCCGAGCCTCGAAGGGTAAAACCGAAAATTCGACCCTCAAATAGGTTACCCATAATCTATGGAGTCCAGGTACCGAAGAATCAATCAATTCCATGATGAATTGAAGAAATCCTTATTTTAAACTTAGGGTTCATAAACCCCTAAATCCCCAATCCTAATCATGATTTCTAGCATGAAAACTTAATAATCGATGATATAATCATAAAGGGAAGGTTAGAAGCTTACCCAATTGATGAATCTTGAAAAACCTCTCCAAACTCACCTTAAACTGAGACCAAGAGCTCCAAATATGTGAATGGAAAGTCTAAACTCGAATTGGGGAATTAAATATCCCATCTGCCCAGCAATTTTCACAGAAACAGCAATTCCACGCACCAGCGGCCTTGCTTTTGCGGCCCATACCTCTCAGGTGCGTAGTCTACATAAGTGGCCAGCTGACCTCTTTACGCAGGAGTGGCCTCACTTATGCGGCCCGTTACACGCAGAAGCGGGCTCAGCCCACTAACCCAATCTCGCACCTGCGCCCCACCTCGCGCAAGTTCGGCTCCGCAGGTGCACCCCAAATCTCGCAGAAGCGAGACACAGAAACCAGAAAATCCTCCAGCTTCCAAATTTCGATCCAACGCCCAAAACTCATCCGGAACCTCTCGAACACAAACCAAACCAGTTCCAAAACACGTTACGAACTCACTCGTGCACTCGAATTCTCAAAAGGGATCGTCTTAACCCTGTGTTGACCGAGGTCAACTCCAATTCTCATAAAATTAGATTTCCAACTAAAAGCCCAAAATATACCAAGTACCTCGGGAACCGAATCAACTACTCAACTAAGTCATAATCGACATTCCAGACCTAATAGAATCGACAAAACTTTCAAAAAGACTCATTTACCCCCGATGTTGACTTTGGTCAACCAAACACTTATGAACTACTAAAAATTCCATTTCTTATCCAAATCTCATCTGAATACCTCGAAAATCGCGCCACTCATCTCCACAAGTCAAATATACCATAAGGAAGCTAGGAGAAAGGTCAATAGGTGTAAAATAGGCAAAACTACCAAAACGACCTAACGATTTATTACAAGAAGAAAAGACAGAGTAATGTAAAAGAGAGAGAGAGAATCTGGTGCCACGGATCAGCCAGCAGCTCATCTCGAATCCTCCAAGACAGACTGCTCGACGATAGGTGAAGTCTCGAGCTCCATTAGTGCTAGGAACCGAATCTGCACACAAAAGGTGCAGCAAGTGTAGAGTGAGTACGAGAAATCAACGTGTACTCAGCAACATCGTCGACCGACCCTAAACTTAAACAGTGCCGAGGGTTGGTCTTCCGAATACCACTTCCATACTTAACTGTGGTTAGTCCAACATGACAATAAGTATAAGCTAACAAGTCTAAGTATGAGAGTCCTCCAAGTTCACAAATATTCAAATAATCACTTAAGCAGGATAAGTACATTCCAATCAACAATTCAAGTAAGTTACTCAACAAGAAATGATATGTTATGCGAATGCAAAGCGATGCAATGCCTTTTCATCACCGGTATACACAAGTTTAAATACAATAAATCATGACTCTTGGGGACTCGCAAGGTCCATATACCACCCGAAATCGCTTCCCTTTAGGTTACTAGCCTCTTTAGGCTTCCAAATCATCATACTCAGCTCGTAGGCTTAATTACCTGTCACTATCCAATTTGGCTCATATCATCAGCATCATTCCGTCCGAAACCATTTCCTCTATGACCTTACATATGTATCCTTAAATATGTATGAGATGCCATATAAAACATGAATTACGACATGCATAACAATAAGCACTCAAGCTAAGCAATAAAGACTCAATCTTTTGCTCTTTTTCCACTTTTAAACGAGTATTTAGGAGTGATGAGAACAGATAATCACAAATAAGACAAATAATAAGCATAGAAGTAATAAACAAGGGACCTTATATCTCAATCGCAATCACAAATCAATCTACACTATCAGCTAATGCCCAAAGCATGGCATTCAGCCCGGACTATATAATGAAAATTACACAAATACCCATATCATGGTGCCGGCACCCGATACAAGTGATCGTCACCTCACAACTATCAGGTTCCCTTAGTTACCCTACTACTCCCTCTTTATTAGTCCATTTTAAACCAACCACGACGCTTTAAATGAGGTCAAGAAAGGTCTCAACTTGCCTGATTTGAAGTCCGAAGCTCAAGCGATCATCACATAGTCTTGCTCTTCTTTAAAGCCTCTAAAAGATCCCAAACTGTTCAAATACGTATTCTACGTAAGTATACGAGTCTGTGGACACCCACATTGCTATATTATACTTTCGGACTCAAAAAGTCACCCAAAAAGGCCATTCTGAGCCCGAAAGGGCAAAACTATAATTTCACCCCAAAATCTGGCTCAATCTAGTCAAAATAGTACTCTATGAGGTTAAACAAATCCAATGATATTCATATTGCTATACTTTAATTTGCAACCCAAAAATGAACCCAAAAGGTAACCCCGAGCCCCCAAGGGCAAAACTAGAGTTTTATTTGAAAAATCAATTTATCCATATCTTATATAGTCTAGATCTAGAAAATCACCTAATTCCATCCATGAATCGATTCTCAAATCGAGATTTTACATTCTCTTATACTTAGGGCTCAAAACCCCAACTTCTACAACCCAAAAACGGATGAAAACGATAACCAATGAAAATAATCATAAGGAAACACCAAAATAAAGGTTAGATATTTACCCCCTCGTTGAGACAAGAACAACGCCATAAAAATCACCTCAAATGGAGCTCTAGAACTCGAAATATCTTCAAAATACTAAATATTTATGATATATCCAATTTATACATTGTCCATTGATTTTTTTACACCAGAAACCAGCAACAACAATTTTTGTAAATTGGTCATATCTCTCTCGTACGATGATGAAATGCTACGATTCTTGTTGCTATAGTTCCAAAATTACGATACGGATCTAACGGTTCAATCGAAACATAAATCAAAGCTCATTTGCTCAATATGGTACCCTTTATGCTCAAAATGACGTCGAAACAAAAAACAAACATCATACAACCCAAACCCATCCGAAACTCATTGGAATCGAACTAAAATTTATGGACAAGTCCAAATCATCATATGAACAGGCCGAACTCTCAAAACACCCAAACAAGGCCGTCTTAATCGGATGTTGACCGTGGTCAACTCCAAATCATCTCAAAATTTAGTTTCTCAACCTTCCACCTAAATCCTACCCCAACCTCTCGGGAACTGAACCAACGACTCGACTGAGTCATAAATAACATTCTGAATATAATGGAATTGACGAAACTTCAAAAATGACTCATTTACCCCCGATGTTGACTTTGGTCAACCATTTTCATCTTAACTTAAGGATTTTCAAAATAACCTTTTCCTTACCCAAAACCTCAAAAATCGTGCCACTCATCCTCAAAAGTCATAAACATCGATACAAAGCTAAGGGAGCCATTAAATTTCAAATCCATGTCTTATTTCTTCTCGTGACCATCTTTTCACCATAAATAGGCATATTAAATGCTAAAACCGACTTAATTGTCACAACCAACCAAACGAACACTAAACTTAGTTCCGTGAATTCTTACAGGTCATAAATAATATTGCAAATTCAAATAAATCTTCAGGTCGCCAATCAAAGTACGTTTTCCCAAAATGAATAATTAATCTGAATGATTAAATACCGAGATTACCAAAATAAAACCCTCTCCTAAAGTGAACCAAATAATATCCATTTGACTTCAAATTTTGTGAGCAGGTCAATATAATTATTATGGAGCTTTTGGAATAGACGACACACAAAACAGAGCATCGGTTCTCAAAACGACTGACTGGATCATTACAGAGCATCAACCAAAATTTCTTTTTCTCTTTTCTTTATTCTAAATCAAAAGCTCTTGTTCCCATAGCTAATAGCTTGGAAGTTGGAACACTTTGAGTTTTCTCCATCTCCATATCTATTCTAATACTATTCTCTAATCCTAATTTATTCAAAAATAGAAAACCCTATAATAACAAGGTCTGATTTCTCGACTTCTAAAAAAATGGATATCAACAACTGCCCTTCTTCGACCGAAAATGTTGAAAGTGATTTCGGAAAACTCTTCGTGTCATATAATAAAAAATTATAAAAAACAAATCCTAAATCTCATAAAAATTAAATAAAACTGAAAAATATTACGGCCAAATGTCGGGACATATACTATAGCTTGTGGTTGAATCATATGTAAGTATAAAACCTTAAAACTAGAACATTTAAATAAACAATTCGAGGATCATCTTGCTTTGGTTTTTTTCCCTAGTTTTTCACCCAAAATCCCAACACCAATCTGAGGCCCTACAATCGCAAACCAAACATGCACGTATATATGAAAACACGCTATGAACTCAACCGTGGCCTTGGAATTCCCCGCGGAGGTCTAATTTACCAAGTTCCCCCCAAATGAACATACAACAAGTTTCAAACAATGCGCAACAACAAACAAATCAAGTTTCAGTTTTTAGTCTCCTAACTCTTTGAGTTCTCATTAAGCTCATTTCTATTGTCGGGAAGGTATTAGCAAGGGTAAAATGGTCAAAGCCCCCATAACGACCTAGCGGGTCGTTACAGAACCTATGGTCAAAAGATACTGAGTGGTGAACTGGTTAAGCGCTAGTTATAATTTCTTAAGGTCGAGGAGATCGAATATAATGTGTTGTACTTTTGCGTCTTTTGCTTTTTAAATTTCTAAAGCAGCATTTTTCTTTTTTATTTTATTTCTAATTACCCAAAATCAAAATGCGTAGAACGCTAACAACAACCAAAATACGTATACCAACAAAAATCAGCCAAAATTTCTTTTTCTCCTTTCTTTATTCTAAATCAAAAGCTCTTGTTACTGTAACTAATAACCTGGAAGTTGGAACCCTTTGAGTTTTCTCCATCCCCATATTTATTCTAGTATTATTCTCTAATATCAGTTTATCCCAAAACAGAAAACTGTAGAACAACAAGGTGTGATTTCTTGGCTTTTACTCTTGGGTTGGGTAGCTCTATTAGATTTGATGTGGATTGTGATCACTGTAGATGTGTTAATGCTTGTAAGTCTTGAATCTGAACATCCTTTTGGAATTTTTATTGATTTTTGAATTTGGATTCTGGATTTTATTGGTTCTTTTGAGTTTCTAAATTTGGAGTTTATAGGTTTTGAGAATTTGTTGGTTCTTTTGAGTTTTGGGGTTTATGAGTTTTGGTAATTTCTTGGTTATTTTGAGTTTCTGAATTTTAAGGTTTATGAATTTTAAGGAGTTTGAGAAATTTTCATTTTCAGGTTGGAGTCATAGTTTTTTTTTTTCCGAAGAGGAAGTACCATTTGCACTGTGGTCGTGAAGTTTTGAATCTCTGGGATCATATTTGCACTAAGTTTTTGGCCTGAATATGAAAGGGGTGTGATTCACATATATTTGAATGCGAAAGGGGTGTGATTTCTCTATTTTATTATAAATTTGCAAGGGTGTGATTCCTTTACTTTTAACGCAAAAGGGGTGTTTCCTCTATTTTATTATGACTTTGCAAAGGTGTGATTCCCTATTTTTTTTTTTTTAATATGAAAGGGGTGTGATTACTCTATTTTGTCATGAATTTACATGGGTGCAATTCCCCCCCCCCCCCCCTTTTTTTTTTAATGTGAAAGGGTGTGATTCTCTTATTTTATTATGATTTGCAGGTGATAATTTTGTGACTAAGTTGAATAGTTATTTAAATTTGTTGGAGCATCTAACTTTGAAAATCAAAATGGATAAAGACGTAACTAAGTTGTACACTGGACAACCAAGTTCTAATAACCGCCCACCCGTTAGTTCACATATAGCTCCGGAAGTTCAAAGAGAGACAATTCCACCTCCTTCTTCAAATGTTGATTGTATTCTTGAGTTGGGAACTCTTGAACATAATTCCAAAGAAAGAAGGCCCATATATCAGTATAGTCCTAATATTCAAGATGACGTGAGGAGATATTATATTCAGAAAAGATCTTATTAATCGAAAGATCATGAATTTGCTAAAACTAAGTTTGGGAACAAAATGCAATTTAACGCTTAATGGTTTCAACCTCTGTATTTTTGCTGGTTAGAACATAGCATTAAAAAGGATGTTGCATTTTGTTTGTGTTGTTATTTTTTCAAGAATGAATTTGAAAGTCGTGGTAATGCGGGGAGAGCATTTATAAAAGATAGTTTTAGAAGTTGGAATTATGGTCCGAAGATACTTAAATCACATTTTGGTGAAGTAAATAGTATTCATAATAAATATTTCAATCGGATGATGGATTTAAAGAATTAGAGTCAATCAATTCAATCTTCTTTTGACAATCAAAACAAGAATAAAATTTATCAAATTTGCTTAAATGCCCCAATTGATGTGGTAAGATTTCTCCTAAGAAATGAGAGAAAGTGGTTTGGACTCTTTGATGGATGAAGTTTACTCATTTTGTGACAAACATGATATTTTAATTCCCAAAATGGATGAAGACTATCCAAGGATAAAGCGTAAAAAACCAAATATGTGGATTCAATAAAGAGTTTATACTACTAAACCAAAAAGTATCAAGTCACATGATAGTTCAATTCTATATTATTCACTTTGTTTCATTCGAAGTTGTCTTATTCTTAAAGTAGTGAAATATACTTCAGCGTTGCAAGTTATATTATATTTAATTTAGTATAGAATTATATATCGAACTTAATATTATAATGGGTAGGGCCGTAGGGTACTAATGTATTAGACCTTTGGACTAATTAGTATTGGCACATATAATATGAGTATGGCTAAATATAAGGTATAAAAATTCGAATTTTTGGATATCTGAAAATCCAAAGTACTATATCCGGTATCCAATCCATAATCCAAAATTCCAAACCAAATATCCAAAAAACTTGGATTTCGATTTGAATTTCGGGTTAGCCAAAATATGCCCACCCCTGCAGGTAATCTCTTGTCAAATAATGAAGACAATAGTAATTTACCTTTTATTACCAAGTTATTCTTTTATTTTCATTTTTCTTTTACCTTCTCATAATATTTTTCTTGTGTATTTTTATTCTCACGAAATTCAACTTAATTTTTTTTATATTTTACACCATTTGGAAATAAATTGTCCCAAAAATGTTAATGCATTAAACGGTCCTAAAAGTTCTAATTTTTCAATTTTATTTAATCATAAGAAAGCATCTATATATAATATAAAGCTAGGCATAGATAAGATGATGTGACACCTCTCTATGGCCACCATTACTATTTATCTTTTTTCTCTTTTTTTTGACATTTTTTTTCATTTTCTTTGCTTTTTGTTCCAACTATGCCAAAGAAGTGAGTAGCATTTTCCCCTCTACTGTCCGTATTTAATTGTCCATTGAATTATGGTATTAAAAACACTACATCAATATACACCAATGAAGGCATAAGAATTTGGAAGAAAGAAATAAGGGGTAGTAACTTAACAGTTAGTAACGGAAAGGATAATGCTTACACCAAACCTTACGTTTTGACAACCTTTTGTTTTACACAGAACGTTTCATTTTTTTGGAATTCTTATATAGTTTGTCTCCTTGGTTTTGTGAATGTGGTAAATAAAACATATAGATCCAACTTTGTAACCATGCAAGATGATGGAATAGAACTAGATAGTTGCTAGCTGGTCTTTGAAAATTTAATTCTGTGTTTTTTCTCCTTCTAGAGTCTCAATATCCGCTTGTCTCATTATTTGTATTTTTCTCATGATATCGGTAAATTGTTTTCGTCTCCAGTTATTGGATTTGGCTTCGACTTCTAACAGTAACAAATACAGTATGATTTTATTTTGGTGATTTATCTTTTCCGTGTTGTTTTCTTCAACTATACTGCACATTTTTGAATTTTTTTTTCGTTATCTAACTTTTCTGAACTTCTCGAATGGGCTGAGGGATCCTTCTTGCAAGGGCAGCAATAACCAGTAGCGGAGAGTAGAAGGATAGAAGTGTTTGTTTTTTATAACCTCTTTCTTTCTGAGATAACATTGATATTAAATAGAAGCAATATTAGTTATTATTATATCAAAATTATTAAACTAATGAATAAGTTGGCAATGAAAGATCCTACTAACTTCTGCAAGAAAAATCTAACATTTTGTGATTACCATTATGGTAGGAATAGATTGCAGACATAAAGTTCTCTTGACCCTCTTTAACTAACATTGATAAACTCTATTTGCTTTCTTGTAATTATTAGTAAAAGAAAAAAAGTTACAGTATTATAGTTAATGTTTATACTAAGTCAACTTTTATTCCTTTAAACATTCTTTTGTGTGTGCGCTTATGCACATACATAATATAGATCCGATCGATGACATAACTATTTACGAAACAAAAAGTTTATTGCAGTAAACTAAGAGTAAAATATTGACAAAAAGAGGCTCATTCTAAGCTGATAATACTGCTTACTGATGGTATATTAGATATCTTCTAGATTTATCGATTATTCTTGACGCACGAGAGTTGAAAGACTGAAAGTCTTAAACAATAATGTAATTCGTTCTTTTAATTTGTATTTTATCGGCTATAAGCTTCTTTACTATTTTGTTTGAACATTAACTTCTTTAATTTTTATTTCGTCTTCATGTTATTTAACTATTAAGTAGAAGAAAATTAAAAAGAAACAAAATTCCTGTTATCTAACACAAGTAGAGATTTGTAATTTAATCATTTAATCAAATATATAACATTAGTTATCATCTGCATATAAGAAAAAAATTAATCCATTTTCTTTCTAATAATATGCAACAGTATTTATTAGTATAAATTTGCTAATGTTTATAACCGCGCGAAGCGTTTATCACTAGTTTAAAATAAGGACGGGAATTAAGAGTTACTACAATGTGGAGCTGATCTGCTAGATGCAATTACTATGTAGTCTTTGTGTAAGAAAGGAAATAAAAGTAGGTGGTTCATTCCAAAAAGGAGATCTAATCCTGTATATAATCCAAGTTGGCATTGAGTGTTGAGATTGAGAGCGGTGGAATTGTATGTGTTTGAACTAGGGGTGTCAAATATGGCTTAAATAATGCTGGCCCGCTCAAAATTTTATGGGTTGAACTTAAGATAATTTCATATTGGCTAATTTTGGCTCCACCCAACATAACTTATTTTAAAGTAATCTCCAATTTAGTCAAATTCTAGCCCACTAAAATTTACTTTAATTTGAATTTATTGCTGAGATTTACTTTATTTTTTCTATGGAAAATATTTTCTCATAACAAGCACACCAAAATTTATAAGATACTTGATATTTTTCATAGAATATATTTTCCACAAAATGTTTTTCTCGAAAACATTATCACGGACGCCCGGCTCCGACCCGAAATCCTATTCAGACTTGAAGGTTCGAGCCTCGATGGACAGTAGGGGAGGGTGGGCCTGAGCTCAGGGTGGGGGTGGGAGGGAAAGTGGACCCTTCAAAAAAATCTTGGTCAAGTTGATCACCCGCCCATTTTTAGCCCATTTCATCCCAAATAACTTTAGGTCAATCTTAACCCAATCCATTTATTAATTCAACCTATTTTGACTTGGCCAATCTGCCCAATCAGTCATTTGACACCCCTAGAATTTGACCAATCAGCCCACTTGACACCCCTAGACCTTGAACAGAACTATCCTCACTTAGGCAATTGAGAGCAGGAAGTTTAGTGAATGGTGAATAACTACATTTATGGTTGAAATAGTTGGATTGTGCTATTAACAGGGGCGAATCCAGAATTTTTAGAGAATGGGTGCACCATTGCTTTTAAAAAAAGATATAAAATCTTATAGTGACGACAACTTGGCGAGCAAAAGATAATTAATTACATTATCACGAAAACCATCATCACTTTACAATTGTTCTCGATGGGGCTTCATATTTTGAATATGATCCATAATTGCATCATTACTTATAGTTGCAAACACCTAACATTCTATCTTACAAATTAAACAATCATTCAAAAATTATTCACCAATGTTATTGCGCAAATCGTTTTTTATGAGCTTCATTGAGGAGAATGCTCTTTCCACACTTGAAGTAGCAACAAGTAAAATCAATGTCAGTTTCACAAGTAAATAAACAAGAAACCAAGTTTGATCCAATTTTGTTTTTGCCATCACAATAGCAAGATCCTTAATCCCCTTCAAGTTGAGAAACTTGCTATCACACTGTCGAGCATAGATAATGAAACTATCAAGCTGGTAACTGAGATCCCGAAGTGGTTATTATCAAACTCACTTTTGTAATACCCGGCCAACTTTATTATTCTATATTTGTCAAAATTAGCAAATGAATCAACTAGATTCAAACTAGCCATACCAAGGAGTAAGTCACTACATCAAAATGATTATTGAGCTCCTAAAGTTGCAAATCAATAACTACATAAAATAAGTCCACACGAAAGTGACGTAAATATGAAACTTTACACCTCTTACGCTTTGACCTTGGATAGTCTTCATTCATTTTGGGAATCAAATATCATGTTTGCCAGAAAATAAGTAAACTTCATCCATCAAAGGCTCCAAACCACTTTCTCTCATTTCTTAGGAGAAATATTACCTTATCAATCGACACATTTAAGAGAATTCGATAATCACTTTTTTTTTTTTTTTCATTTTGATTGTCAAAAGATGATTGAATTAATTGACGGTAATTCTTCAAATCTAGCATCCTATTGAAATATTTATTATGAGTGCTATTTACTTCACCAACATGTGATTTAAGTATCTCCGGACCATAACTCCAACTTCTAAAACCATCTTTTATAAATTCTCTCCCCGCATTACCACGACTTTCAAATTCATTCTTGAACAAATAACAATCCTCTTTAATGTTATATTCCAGCCTTATTCCCCTTCAAGTTGAGAAACTTGCTATCACACTATCGAGCATAGACTATGAAACTATCAAGCTTGTAATTGATATCTCGAAGTTGGTTATCACCAAACTCACTTTTATAATACCCGACCAACTTTATTGTTCATTTTTTCAAAATTAGCAAATGAATCAATTGGATTCAAACTAGCCATACCAAGGAGTAAGTCACTAAATCAAAATGATTATTGAGCTCCTGAAGTTGCAAATCTTATGCTAAGACCTATAACTTGGTAACTGAGGCAATGAATTTCGTTCCTAATAAGCTTGCCTTAAAGGCTCAAAAGTCAAAATAGAAAATCCAAAATATCCAAATTAATTAATCTGAAACTGAACGTGTAAAATCCAATCCGATCCGAGCTTATTTGGATGAGATTTTGATTGTAATTTCTTCAATCCGAAAATCGAAAATCCAAATCGAAATTTTCATATCCAATCCGACGGCCCGAACGCCCACCCTAATTACCTGTAATATATGTATATATCTATAGACAATTAATATATTAAAAATACATTATATACCAAAATTACTTTTCATATCTTGTGTCCTATGCCATATTAATTTAACAATAGTATGATTAAAAATTGAAAAAGAATTAGAATAGGAAAGCTCGTAATTATAAACACACGTGTCAATATTTTTCCAAATCAAGAAATATAAAAATCCAACCAAAATAGGACTGATAGTGTAAACACGTGTAAACTAGAGCACGTTTAAGTAGGGGATCCTAATTCCTATAGTTACCAAAAAAAAAAAAAAAAGAAGAAAAAGAAATCCAATAAATAAAGTAATTTATAAGTAAATAACTAATTTTTTGCTTTTCTTAAAAAAAAGAAAAGAAAAAAAAAAGAATCACTCCCTGTACTCGTTATTTTAGAAGAGGTCAAAGAGCCTCTTTGGATGAGTTTATGCATAAGCTTAAAAAATAATATTTTTAAAATTTTATTTTAAACGTAAAATGACTTTAAATTGGTTAGTCAAATAAAAATAAAAAAAATCTGAAATCAGTTTATAAGCAGTACAAACGGCCTCAAAGTTTGTTTTTCTCTGTTCCTTCGGCCGCTGGTTTAACTCTCATTGGATTGGAGTTTTTCTGTTGTTCCAATTTTTAATCTCCATAGATCGAAACCCTAAATTCTATAGAGATAGATAGAGCGAGCAATTGCTCCGATTTGGTAAAATTTGTGATTTGACTGTTGGAAGATTGTAGAAGAAAAGACGGGGGTTGATTGATGAAGGTCGGGTTTAGGGTTTTCATCAGAAGTTGATGGATGATCGATATGCCTGAATTGCGTAGCGGTGTGCGCCGTGGCCGTCAACCGATTGCTGCAATCGAAACCGAAAACAACAACAACAAAGATAATAACGAGAACAAGAGAGTTACTAGAAGAACAACGAGGGCGAGAAATAGAGCCGTTGGAGGAAGGAAGAAGAAGGAAAAGATAGTTAAGGAAGTTGTGACACCTGTAGTAGTGTTAGATGATGATGAGGATGAGAATGCTGTGAAGAAGGAAACGACGTCGGATAAGAAGGAGGAAGAAGAAGAAGAAGTAGGAGAAAAACAAATGGATGAATACGATAGTAAGGGTTTCGGTGCTGAAGGAGAAGGAAGCACTGCACCACTTCCAGAAAAGGTATTATTTTTCTTCTTTTTTTATATTGTATATGCTTAATGATAGAAACTCCACTATAATATGTTCAGGGAAGAGAGTTTGTATCTAAGATTTGGGAGTTCATTATTAGTATCTTGTTTTGTGAAATAAACCTCTGGGTATTTTTTCACGGGAATCCTACCTAACAATGTCCTCTTTCAGTTAAGAAATGCTGTGCTTGCTATCTTTTAAATTAGTTTGTAACTTTTATATTGTCTATGCTTGATGGTGATGATGATGAAAAGTTCAAATTTTTAGATGTACATAAGCTCTTATATACATACTGAGCCCTAGGGTGTGTTTGGGAAACAAGTGAGTTTCTTACTTATTTCTAGTGTTTGGTAAGTAAGCAAAAGAATATTGTCCTAAGAGCATTTATATGTAATCTAGCAAAAGACTATGGGGGTGGGATTGAGTGGAGAGGGGGAGGGGGTTCAGGGGCGGGATGTTTAAGGGCTGCTGGTTGGGGGCGTTGGGTCGGTGGGGATGAGACAATGAACTTGGAATGTCATTTGTGGAATTTGTTTTCCCTATTTTCATTAGGAAGTCATTTTCCTCAATTTTAAGGAACTTGTTTTCCTAGAAAAAATGTTTTCCAACACTTTTTGACCAACCAAACATGAAAAAATTGGAAAATGTTTTCCTCCATATCAAACACACCCCTAGTCTCTATGTTTTGTTCACTATAACATGTTCAGGGAAGAGAATTTGTATTGAGGTCTTATTTGTCTATTATATCAAAGATTTTGGGAGTTTATCAAGTTTCTTTGGTCAATTATTTTGTTTGTGAAATAAACCTCTGGGAATTTTTCAGGCGAACATGCCCTCCTTGTCTTTTTATGATTTTTATGTTTTAATTGTCTTCGGGTGCTCTATTAAGCCTTTTTTTTTCCTTTTTGTGTGTGTGTGTGGGGGGGGGGGGGGGGGGGGGGGGGACAAGCTTAAACCTAGGGGAAATGAATACTCTTTTGTTGTTTTCTCATTGAGATTGGTCGTTCTGATAAATGTGTTTGGTGTTTGATGGCATTATGTTGTGTCTAATTGTCTACAGTGCTTTGAGCATAGATGAATTTGTGCCATTATTCTTGTGTTTTTTTATCTACTTTCTCGTTGAAGGATTCATCTTGAACGCTGCATATGGTATTTGCTTTTATGTATAACAGATCCAAGTTGGTGGATCGCCACCTTATAAGATTGACAGAAAGCTTGGTAAAGGAGGGTTTGGTCAAGTATATGTAGGTCGTCGAATAAATGCACCCCATCCACACGAAAGAATACTCTTTTGTTGTTTTCTCATTGAGATTGGTCGTTCTGATAAATGTGTTTGGTGTTTGATGGCATTACGTTGTGTCTAATTGTCTACAGTGCTTTGAGCATAGATGAATTTGTGCCATTATTCTTGTGTTTTTTTATCTACTTTCTCGTTGAAGGATTCATCTTGAACGCTGCATATGGTATTTGCTTTTATGTATAACAGATCCAAGTTGGTGGATCGCCACCTTATAAGATTGACAGAAAGCTTGGTAAAGGAGGGTTTGGTCAAGTATATGTAGGTCGTCGAATAAATGCACCCCATCCACACGAAAGAAATGGTGCAGGAGCTATAGAGGTAAGCATCACATTCTGCATCTCTGTCTACCTCCCTCGCCCCACCCCCCAATAGGATGAAAATCATTCTCTTTGATATTGTTTTTGATTATTTTTGTTATATCCGGTTCTAGGTTGCCTTGAAATTTGAGCATAGAAGTAGCAAAGGTTGTAACTATGGACCACCTTATGAATGGCAAGTCTACAAGTAAGTCTTTCTACTGTCTTTTTTCTTGATGTAGGTCTTAGTTGTTATGACACATCTGGTAAAAAAGCCGTTCTTGTAATTGATGGCATTTGCTGTTTGTGGTAGTGCCCTTGGTGGTAGTCATGGGATACCACGTGTCCATTACAAGGGACGGCAAGGTGATTACTACATAATGGTATGTGATTTTCTTACTGTAGTATAACTTTATGATTGTCTCACTTCGGACTTCATATTCAATCTCCATGAAATTACAGAAATGCTTTCTGTGAGTGTAGGTTATGGATATGCTTGGTCCTAGTTTGTGGGATGTCTGGAACAATAATTCTCATGCGTAAGCTCCATTCTGTATTTATAATATTATGAAGAGGTTATTCGGAAACAGCCGCCCTACCTTTCAAGGTGGGGGTTAGGTCTACGTACACTCTACCCTCCCCAGACCCCACATGGTGGGATTCTACTGGGCTTGTTGTTGTTGTTGTTATTGCTGGTCCCTGCAATTCAATGACATTCTTTTTGATTCTTACATTGTCCATTTCAGGATGAATACTGAAATGGTAGCATGCATTGCCATTGAAGCAATATCCATACTTGAGAAGTTGCACTCTAGAGGGTAAGTATGGGTTTGTGATTATCATCCTGCTAGTGGCTGAAAGATATGATCCATCTTAGGCAGAAAATGTCTATTCTGGGTTATGATGATACAGTGTACTTCCATTGTGGGAACATATCCTCCAACTACCTATTTCCAAGGAAGAGCAATAAACATCTTGTGTCTATGTTAATCCCTGGTTTTTGGATGACATTTGTTCCAGAATATGGGGTTTGCTCTATACAAATGAACATATCGTTTTGTGGTTGTGTACCTGAATCCCTTTGTTGGACCTGAAATAATCTTGTCATACTGGTACTATTGTTCTGCAGGTATGTGCACGGGGATGTGAAACCTGAAAACTTTCTTCTTGGAACTCCTGGAACTCCTGATGAGAAAAACCTGTTTCTGGTTGACCTTGGATTAGGTATTACATCGATATGTAGCTTATATCATAAAAGAAAATTAATTAAAAAACTATTAGACAGCTTGTATATTAAATATTGCAATCTTCATCATGTGTTATGTTTGGTGCAACAATTTTATGTGTCCTGTTTGAGTGTTGCAGCAACTAAGTGGCGCGATACTTCAAGTGGTCTCCATGTTGAATATGACCAAAGGCCTGATGTCTTTAGGTACAGTAGTCAACATCTACTCTCTATGTTGCATGCCTTGGTTTGCATTTCTAAACTGCATTCACTGACTAGTAAGAAAATCATTGTTTAGGGGAACTGTAAGGTATGCTAGTGTGCACGCTCACCTTGGAAGAACTGGAAGCCGGAGGGATGACCTAGAATCGCTGGCTTACACTCTCATCTTTCTACTTCGAGGCCGGCTGCCTTGGCAGGGATATCAGGTTAGCATTTTCTCGACTTAGAATGCAACAGAGGCGGATTCAGCGTTGCAGCATCGGGATCCGAACTCAGTATGTTCGACACGGAGAATAATTTTTTTGTATAAAACCCACTGTAACTACAACAAATAGAAGAGCTGAATCCGTAATTTAGAAGTTCAAAAGGTTAAGTGTTAAGAACCTTAAAGGTCGAGGGCATAGAGCTTTAAACGGGGATCCGCCTCTGGAATGCAGTATTACTTCTTAGTAGTTTCCTTTTGGTGACCCAACTGTTATCTTTGTAGGGTGAGAATAAAGGTTTCCTTGTCTGTAAGAAAAAGATGGCGACTTCTCCAGAAACGCTTTGCTGCTTCTGCCCTGCTCCATTTAGACAGTTTGTGGAATATGTTGTGAACTTGAAGTTTGATGAGGAGCCTAATTATGCGAAATATATCTCATTGTTTGACGGAATAGTAGGTCCAAATCCAGACATCAGGCCAATCAACACTGATGGTGCACAGAAGGTATTAGCTGACATCTTCGTAATTCATGGATGCTTGAATTCGAAGAAAATCAGCGACAAGAGAAAGTTTCTAACACATTTTATGTCATTGAAGCTTATATATCAAGTCGGACAGAAGAGAGGAAGGCTTACAATGGAAGAAGATGACGATGAACAACCAAAGAAGAAAGTACGGATGGGAATGCCTGCAACACAATGGATTAGTGTTTACAATGCTCGTCGCCCAATGAAGCAAAGGTATATATACTTGTGCCTGATATTTCTTGGTCTTTAGTTGTGAACAAGGAATTGATACAACTGGCAATTGTAGGTATCATTATAATGTTGCTGATATGAGGCTGGCTCAGCACATTGAGAAAGGAAATGAGGATGGACTATACATTAGCAGTGTGGCATCTTGTTCAAACTTGTGGGCCTTAATTATGGATGCCGGGACTGGGTTCACTTCTCAAGTTTATGAGTTGTCACCTTATTTTCTTCACAAGGTTTCTTATCTTCTGTTGATTGGTCAATCTTAAAGAGTAGTCAAATGTTTATGTTGCTTAAGTGCAGTCTAATATAATTCTGCTAATTTTCTGCCGGACTCGAATACCATTGTGTTTTTCACTTTTATAGACTTTATGCTAGTTCCTCATATTTTTGTTTGAATATAGGAGTGGATTATGGAGCAATGGGAGAAGAATTATTATATTAGTGCGATAGCAGGAGCTAATAATGGGAGCTCCTTAGTAGTTATGTCAAAGGGTCAGTGGAACTTCATTAACTTCTTATATTTGGATTGTCATAGTGCATGTGAACTAGACCAGACTGAAGTAAGTAATGTGGTAAACATCAGGTACCCAATATCTGCAGCAGTCCTACAAAGTCAGCGAGTCATTTCCTTTCAAGTGGATAAACAAAAAATGGAGAGAGGGATTCTATGTCACGGCAATGGCAACTGCAGGAAGTAGATGGGCAATTGTTATGTCTCGTGGGGCTGGGTTCTCTGATCAGGTTTTCTTATGGAACTTTTTTTTTTAGCAACTTTTATTAGTTTATCCTGTTCGTGCACTTTACTCTGAAATCTGGTATTCATGTGCTTTTATTAATTTCAGGTGGTGGAGTTAGATTTTCTCTATCCTAGTGAAGGGATTCATAGAAGGTGGGATGCTGGTTACCGTATCACGTCAACTGCAGCGACATGGGATCAAACTGCTTTAGTTCTAAGTGTTCCAAGAAGGAAGCCTACAGATGAAACACAAGAGACACTTCGTACTTCTGCTTTTCCTAGCACTCATGTTAAGGTCATTTATTCCATCTGTCACCGCTTCTCTTTATGGGGACCATTACTTTTGCCTTCTGCTTGCTTTTTTCCCGGGTCCTGGAACTAACTATGTATGTTACTATTTGCAGGAGAAGTGGGCCAAGAACCTTTATATTGCATCTGTGTGTTATGGGAGAACTGTTTCTTGAGGAACTTAAAAAAATATGGCAATTTTCTTGGGTGTCGTGATACTCTGCTGTATGTGCCCTGAAAAAGTGCCTGCTTGTTTTTCATCTAAATGGAGAAAAATGGATGCCGTCTCTCCTCGTTCGCTAGCTGGCTCTTTTATTCTCCTTTGGATATGATATCCCCTAAATCCCATATCAGCAGTGTATGTGATTAATTCTAAAGTCAAAAAGATGGTTTCTGTGGCAGCTCATGAGCTTATATGGGGGTTCATTTACTTATTGGTCAAAGTTTGTATAGTTTGAATAATAATTAGTTCAGAGGCAAGAAAAACATCTACCTTTGTAGTACTAGGACCCTGCATTTTAAGATTTTGCAAAGTAGCTTGGGCATCAAAGTTATATGTTCTTATTTCTTTGCACTTATTCCTGGCATGGACTTGTGTTCTTGGGATCATGAATTTAAATTAAATTCTTGGCTGCTGGTTGTTTTGGTCTTATAATCTGTGTATATTTGGCATTTTGGTCTCTAGAGAAATGAAAAATCTAGTCCGAATCTCTTGAATAATTGGCATTTGGGGGTCATATGCAACAAATAGTATTCTGGAGGTTGATTTCTGTCAGAAATATTTTAATTAGTTCATATTTTTTTTATTTTCCCCCGGAAAACTTCTATATGTTACAAATATCTGAATGTTAGGTATCTAAAGAAACTATTTTCCTGGGAAGAGTGGACTCACCTAATTAACTTTTTGAAACCTAAACACTTTCATGCTCATCTGTATTAGAGTTGGACTGGATATCGTGGAATGACTATAAAGGATTCTTGCAGCTGAACCCAATTAATTTGCAGTTTGGTGCAATTGATTCGTTGATTGTTTCCCTTTACTAGAGTTAAAAGTATGAGCATCGACTGTGTTAGACTATTAAATAGCTGTGCGTGTAAGTTTGTATGGTAACCTATAGGAAATCCCCCTGATTACGGAAGCTTCTTAGAAGCAATTGATGTATTATCTGCTGTGTCTATGTCATAGTTTTCTTTAGAAAAAAGGGGCATGAGGTGTACATTCGTGCCATAATTCAAATTTTGAGCTGCAGAAGAGAAGGGGTTATGCTTAACTGGCATAATTTCAGCCAGAGGAAATATGTTAAGTTTTGGTTTACTAGGATGAGGGTGCCACAAGTCTTGAATGTACTTTCTGGCCAAGGCTGATCCAATAGTGTCTTCCCTCTTTTGCTGTTATACATACATACACTTCAAAAGTATGTTGTCCTTATCTATCCAAAAAAGTGTTGAACTGATAAAAAGTCTGCCTGATTATTTGTTTTATAAGGACTTTAGTTGTATCTTTGACACTGTCTTCCTCAAGTATGTCATGTCCTTTCAGGGCTAATTGGTGTTGTGGCTGACAAATGCTCAGAATTCCTAATGTGGTTACTTGATGGTAAGTTCCGGTAGTTTCTTTCCTCTTGTAATTTATTGTTTGCCACAATTGTACACAGGATTTAGAGCATAATGTTGGACCTATGTCCTTGAGCAAGATCCAATTTTCAGATAACATTGATCTTATGGATTCATGGCCTTGTAAATCTTGTTGTTATTATAAATGGCATTAAGAGGTACATGAGCTTCATGAGATGGGACTCTTCAAAAGTACGGGCTAGAACATGAAGAGAACTCCAGTTCGTGAAGTATAACTGGGTATGATTAATTCAAGTTTTGACAATTTTGGAAAAGGAAGAAACTGATTCTTTCTGCATCTCGTATTGCAAGGTTCGCTTTCCTCAATAGAGTTCTGGTTCTTGTTGTAGATTTTGGCACTTCATGTGGTTTGGGATTAATTGTTGTGGTTATTTCAAGGATTTTGGAATATAGAAATGTGGCATGTATCAAACCAAACTCCATCTGCCCCTTCTTTTTTGGGAAAACGTTGGGGCTGAGGTAGGTTTTAGTATCTGTGTAAGAAAGATCTCATGAAAAGAATTTCCATCAAACTGGTCTAGTATGTAAAATTAAAGGCGATTTGGTTGGTTTTAATTTCAATGGATACAAAAGACAATAATCTCATTCTTCCAGAGTCTTCTAAGAGAACTCAGTAGATAGCTATCATGTAAAACTTGGTGCTTTTGGATGTGTGCTGCTTGCTGAATGTATGTTTTGCATGTATTTCAGATTGTGATCTTTGAGCTGTTTGATTTGACCTGTCTTCTTGAGTTCGTTTAACCTTCCTGTGCTTCAATGTTGTGCCTGTGAATTTAACTGCAATTGCCTTCTGGATTGTTGGGGCTTGATATAGGAAGGCGGCAACTCTCCGTGCAGATCGTCTTTTACTGGTCTTAGTGTATAGCTTCTCATTCTTGTGTGACCAATCATATCTAATGGGATGTGCATCTTTTGTGGTTAAGCGCTGATCTTATGCACAAAAAAAAAGTGCAACCAGTGTTAGTGCTATTAGTACTGATATCAGAAGCTTGGTTTCCTGCATCAAGCTGATGCGTGTTTAGACACTGATGGATCCAAACACAATTTCAACTTGGCCTATGCTGGTAAAACTGCCGTCTTGTGGTTGCAGAATCGCTTGATCAAAGTTGTGACTTGCAGTTAGCCTGTTACATAGCTGTACAAGTGCTTGATTTAGAATGTGTAAGGTTTAATGTTCTGAAATAATGGTGCAATTTATGCCTAATACAATAACTTCTAAAATGTAGTTAATTACAAAAGAAATTTGGCGCAAATTGGTAACGGATTAAATGAATCTAATTTTTCAAGTTGGATTTGGTCATCCTTGACTGGGAACGCTCGTTTGGTAATATTAAGCGTTAACACCCCAACCCGGCCAATCCCACTGATAATTGTGGGAAAAAAAAAAGGGGAATGCAAATGCTCGGGCCTTTAGGTTATTTCGATATTTATTTGATTTTTTACCATGCAATATGCACAAATAGTATTAACCATTATCTTGAGTTTGCACTTTCACCTTAAAGAGAGACGCCAAACCTATTGATGATACCGTGCCTCAAAATGTAACAGGCAAAATATTGAGTTATTAAAACTGAAAAGAGAGTTCCTGCTGAGAGTTAGCAGTAGTATGAAGTTGGCGTTAGAGATTGGTCTAATTGTATTTTATTGGAGATTTGTTGGATGATAAATAAGCAGTTTATATTAGTTCAAAGATGTACGAACTGCAGTATCTATTGTAATTTATTGGAAATTTGTTGGAAGAAATAAGCTGTTTAGATTAGTTCAAGATACCCACAAGGGTGGTTGAATTGGTTCAACGAGTGGTTTCCCACATGGGTGACCTCCAACAACCTTCTTAGTTTGAGCTTGTCGTGTGAGGTTTGCCCAGTGAGGTTTACATCTCCTGTGTGGTTTGTGGGAATTGTATTAGGAGCGGAATGTTTAACTAGAGCATCTAAAGGGTAGCGACTGTGGGTTTTCTAGTTTAAAAAAAAAAAGAAAAAAAAGAAGAGAAGAAGAAGAAGAAGAAGAAGAAGAAGATTAGTTCAGGATGTTTGAACTGCAGTATCTAGTTGTAATTTATTGGAGATTTGCAGTTTAGATTAGTTCAAGATGTACGAACTGCAATACCGCGTTTGTCTCCTTGCCCAGTGGCACAGAATCAACAATATGACCTGCACATAATTTTCACCAAATTTGCAACCAATATGAACGTCTTTGACCCACTATTTCTTCCTTTATCTGGCAATTATTATGGTGACACTGACATAATCTGGTCGTAAATCGGGTCAAAGTTAAGATATGACTAGTGAATGAAATGTGCTGAAATTTGAAAACTTATGCTAATCGAATTTCTTATTAGCGAGTCACTAAGTAGCTAGTTGTGAGAATAATAACACAATTATGTTAAATGAATAAAATAAGAAAATAAAAAAAAAAATACGAGTAATCACATGAAATCACAAAAAGTAAAGGTTGAGAATGAGAAAAAAGATAAAGATAAATAATATAAAAATAATAATAATTTAAAAGTAAAAATAATAGAAATAAAAATAAATTAAAAAAGAAAAGAAAGTAAAATAAAATAAAAACAAATAAACTAAAAAGTAATCATGTAATTACAAGGTGTAATTACACCTAATTCTCAGCCCTTCCTTGAGAATTGGAGAGTGTAATTACACCCTCTCAATTACACCAATTCTCACCTAACCAAGTAATTACTTGATCAAATAAACATGTCAAACTGTATAATTACACTCAATTTCAATTACCTAGATGGCTTTCCAAACAGGCCCTTAGTAATTTCGCATAGAACTTTATCTTTTATGCGTAACTATCATTTAGGTAGAAAATATTGGTAGCTACAATTATTTGGACATTGTAGATATGAAAGAAGTGTAGTACAGGAGGTTATTAATTGGCTTAAATCTATTTTTGTAACTAATAATGTTATCGGGTTAGGTGATGTCTATATATAAACTAGTTCCACGAGGCCCGTGCCACTATATATATATATATATATATATATATATATATATATATATATATATATAATTTTTTTACTTCATAATTAATATAATATGGTGGCACATTAAACATATCTTGTTGATAAATGTTCATAATCATCAAAGTTTTTAACACATAATTGGTTAAATATCAATATGAAATTAGGGAAAATACATAAAAAAAAACCTCCAACGTATACTCGGATTAATTATGACGCACCCAATCTTTGCGGGCGACCTATTACCCCCCTGGCCTTATTTTTTCTGTATTTTTGTACCCTTGTTCGGCCATTTTCGTGTCAACCAGAAGCAGCAATGCGTGAGGGTATAGAAACTGCTTAAAATCCAACCAAATACACCTCAAATCTCAACCAAACAGCCCCAAATTTCAAGTTTCGGATTCCTCTCGACATTTCAGTTCTTTTGAGA
This sequence comes from Lycium barbarum, assembly GCF_019175385.1. NCBI lineage: Eukaryota > Viridiplantae > Streptophyta > Magnoliopsida > Solanales > Solanaceae > Lycium > Lycium barbarum. The sequence continues at coordinate 33,713,024 of NC_083340.1, forward strand.
TATTACCCATTCAAATCGGAGTTCGTTTGCGGCAACCCGAAACTTTGAACTCGAAGCTTCAATGGAGCTCGTCAATGACGGACTGCTTTGCTTTGAATTTTTCACCTTTCCATGGTTATTACGTTCTCTAGCTTCGACGTCCTTCTCTAATAGGTTCAATCCAACAAATGAATCCAAAAAACACTAAAACACTAGCTCACCTTTTCCGGCTTCTTCAAAATTTCAACAATGGAGGTTTTCAAAACTTTATCACTTCCAAGCTAATTCTCATTTAGCTCCAATCTATCATGACAAGCTGATTTCAACAACACATGGGCAACACCTAGATTTCAATCTGCAGCTTTCGGACAATGAAGAAACCAGCAATGGTGGTTCACGTTTTCAAGCCCACATTCAGTTTTCAAATCTCAAAGTTCACTTAGGTTCAGGTCAAATTCATACTTCAAACAATAACTCCCAATCTAAATCACAAAAATCAAATAGATTTCATTGATTTAAATCACGTTTTCAACAATTTTTTTTTTGAACTTTTAGATCTGTTCGTGACTAATATAAACTCAAACAATGACACACTACTTCAAGAAAATCACCAACAACAGTGGTTTCTATTTTTAGATTTTCTGATTTTGCAATTTTTTTTTTGGTAGTAATCAATCCAAGAAGACCTGAGCAAACTGAAAAAAAAAATGATGAAGAAGAAGACTGGGCGCGTGTATCACACCTAACACTAAAAAAGTGGGGTCGTGTAAAATGGCCGAAAAAGGGTACAAAAATATAGAAAAAATAAGGTCTGGGGGGTAATATGTCGCCCGCAAAGGTTGAGTGCGTCATAATTAATCCGAGTATACATTGGGGGGGGGGGGGGATTTATGTATTTTCCCTAAGAAATTATTTATACAAAAGGAAGTTTGGTTGGAGACTTAGAAAATACCAAAGGGACACAAGTGGTTCGATATGCTATAATATAACACGATTTAAAATATGTATATGATTACAACTTGACGAAGATCATAGATCGAAAAACTTTGATATTTTTATGAATTTGTGAGCATGCAATTTCTCAAGTATAGATAGAAGTAAATTTCTTTCGATATATATTAAGTTTTAATTTCATTCATAATATATATATATATATATATATATATATATATATAATTTTTTTACTTCATAATTAATATAATATAGTGGCACATTAAACATATCTTGTTGATAAATCTTCATAATTATCAAAGTTTTTAACACATAATTGGGTAAATATCAATAAGAAATTATTTATACAAAAGGAAGTTTGGTTGGAGACTTAGAAAATACCAAAGGGACACAAGTGGTTTGATATTCTATAATATAACACGATTTAAAATATGTATATGATTAAACTTGACCAAGATCATAAATCGAAAAACTTTGATATTTTTATGAATTTGTGAGCAGGCAAATTCTTAGGTATAGATAGAAGTAAATTTCTTTCGATATATATTAAGTTTTAATTTCATTCATAATTTCACGTGGTAAGTTTTTGCAAAACTCATTTTTTTCATCTTCTAGGATCATCTAACACAATAAAAAAGTTCAATAGCTTTAAGTTGACACTGCAATATTTATATTCTTTTAAGTTGACACTGCAATATTTATATTCTTAGTTTAGAGTGTTTACACAAATTCTTTTAAGTTGACACTGCAATATTTATATTCTTAGTTTAGAGTGTTTACACAAATTAACCTAATAATAATCTTATAAGGATACTAGTGAAGTTGTGTAACGACCCTACCGGTCGTTATGGGAAATGTAAGATCACCCCACCAAATAGAACCTTCCCAAGAGTAGTACGAGCTAATAGGAACTCGATTTTATAAGTCTAAGAACTAAAAACTTGACTCATTTGTGGTTGTTGTTTTATTGTATTTAGTCTGTCAAGGGGTGACGTAGAAAATTAGAACTCCGTTGGGAATTCCGAGGTCACGGGTGGATTTATGACGTCTTTATCTATATGTGCATGTTTGGTTTGTGTTTTTGAGGACTCGGATGAAATGTTGGGTGATAGGGGGAAAACTGGGCAAAAGTCAAGCTCACTGCCCAAATGGCACCGCTGCGGCGGTACCGTTGTAGCGGTGGGTTCACTGCCGCCAGTGGTCAATCACTTTCCGTGTGGTCACTGTGGCAGGCGATGGCCCGCTACGACGATACCACCATAGCGGTGGATGGGATCTCGTTGGTCCGCTATAGCGAGACCGCTGCAGCGGTCAACGGGAGGCAGATTCCGTGTTTTAAACACTTAGTCTCACATTTTTTATTCACAATACTCCAACACAGTTCCCCACAAGCACCCAGGGTGAAATTCCAAGCTAGGGAAAGAATACTCTTGAGAGGTAAATTTCAATCATTCCCTTCAATCATTCTGTATCATCTTCATGATTATCATCACTTTTATGGGTCTTCAATGGTGAAATTGTAATAGAAACCTTAGAAATTAATAAACCTTCTAAACTTGATAGGTTATGATTATTATCACTTATTTATCATCTAATGGCTTGGGTTAACTCCTCTTATCATGAATTAAACCCTTTAGAGCCATAAACTAAGTGAATTGAGACCTAGGGTTCTATAAAAATGATAGCTTGACCATGAAAACTGCTTGTAGTTGGAATGTTGATGTAACATTGTTATAATTGGATAATTAGTGATTACTAAGGCCTTTGTTAGGTTGCTTTGCACCTAGAAAATCATTTACTCATTGGTATGGGGTAAAGAGAAGGGCATTCTTGAATTGGTATTTGTGATTAGAGTATTTGTGACTCATTGAGCCTTCTATTTCTAGACTTTGAGCGTTCCGAGGCTTTAAGGAAGGGAAAGCTGTAGCGGAGTGACTTGTGTTGTTCCAGCTCTACGTTTGAGGTAGGTTACGATCTACTTGAGCTAGACTTTAGTTAGTTGATTGTATATTTTGTGAATTCATTAAGAGAAGGCATGTCTAGTCTTCATGCATGATATTGTGTGGTTGAACTCCTATGTGAATGTGATTGAGTAATTGTGTAGGCTTCGTGCCACTATTCCTGTGTGTTGAATCTGCAGTTGATGTGTTTGTGATGAGAGGTTAATATAATCTTCTCGGCGATATTGTGATACGAAATGATGATGTGAGCATTGATAACAAGTTGGCAGGAAACATCGTTACATACAGATATATGGAAAGGCACATATGTGACCTAGATTATGGGCTCGTGGTCCGAGGTTCATTCCTAAAATGAGGGACATATTGATATGGCCCGCGTTCGAGGTTCTTTCCGGAGCGGAGGTTTATGCTCGGGTCAGATGAGTATCCGGAAGGAGTGGTACATGGACACCATGGGTCCCCTGCAGGTCATGACTACTGAGTAATGACATTAGTTAGCATGTGTGTACAGTAAGTATGGTATTGTGGTAGACTTATTTCCGGGTTGTGGTTTTCCGTTGATTGATTCTTGCTATTTGGGTGATTGATTGGTGATATTCCTTGGTTGACCTGTCATGGTTTATTTATTTCATGTCTGTTGGCAGTTTGTTTTATTCTATTGACTTTATGAAATATGCATGATACTAATCTTAATCGGCCTATGATATCTACCGGTACATAGTGTTTGTACTGATTCTACCTTACTGCATTCTTTTGAGTGCAGATTGTGATAAAGAGACTGCTACCCGCCCTCACATCTAACGTTGAGGAAGTTGCTGACAGGTTTCGGGTGAGCTTCTTTCCATGCCAGGCCGCCCGAAGATCTTCCTCTTATGATGTCCACTTCCTATTCTGGATATTATGGATATTTATTAGACAGATTTCATTCCTTAGACATATTCTAGTTTAGAGTCCAGGTACGATGACTTTCAGATTTTGAGAATTTTGTAATAGTTAGAACTTCCGCATTTACTTCAGTATTTATTTGACATGACTTATTTTTGTTATTTTATGCTTGAATGAGTAATAACTAACTAACTTGGTTAATATAAAAACGGACTTGAATGAATAGATGACTAGTGTGTTGGTTTTCCCACTAGGAGTTAGTGTAGGTGTTAGTCATGGCGGGTCGGGTCGTGACAAAGTTGGTATCAGAGCTTTAGGTTCGTCGATCTCCTCGTATAAGGACATGTCTAGTAGAGTCTTGCAGATCGGTACAGAGACGTTTGTACTTATCTGCGAGAGGCTACCGGGCACTAGAAAAATTCCCTTTTCTTTCTTTCTTTCTTTCTTTCTTTCTTTCGTGCTACTTGATTCCAATTGGTATCTGCTGATTCAAATTGGTATCTAACTGTCCTTCACTCTCTCGCAGATGGTGAGAACACGCGCTGCAACAGCAAGAGGAAGGGGTGGAGGTAGAGGAGCCTGTAGAGGGGCGGCCCTAGCTGGGGGAGGAGTCCCAGTTGTTCATCCTGTGCCTCCAGTGGTTCCAAATGAGCCTATGGGAGAGACAGCCGCACCAGCCTAGCCAGCGGCAGTACCAGTCCCACCAGGAGCTGCCGCTGCTCAGGGTATAGCAGATGCTATGGCACAGGTGCTACATTAGCCTCATAGGTTAGCACAGGCCAGAGCTATACCAGCAGTTTCAGCAGGTAGGGGCGCAGGAGTAGCAGCCCCAGGTCCGGATAGAGTTCATGCTCCGGGAATTCAGCATACTGCAGCAATGGCACCCCGCTTGGATGAAGTTCCAGGTTTTGCGGCATGTCCGAGCCAGTTGTAAGGCCAGTGATGACTGGCGAAGAGCATGATCTATTTTGGAGGTTCACTAAAATAAAGCCTCCGGTGTTCTATGGTACTGAGTTAGAGGATGCGTACGAGTTCATCATCGACTGTCACGAGAGGCTCCATAAGATGGGGGCTATGGACAAGTACGGTGTAGAGTTTGTGACCTTTCAGTTCTTGGGTGATACCAAGCTATGGTGGAGTGCAGGCCAGCTGGGTCTCCTCCGTTGACTTGGGTTCAGTTCTATTATGTGTTTTTGGATAAGCACGTCCCGCGTACTCTGAGGGACCGAAGGAAGGATGAGTTCGCTAATATTGATCAGGGAACTCGTCTGTTGCTGTGTACGAGTCCCGTTTCCACTCCCTGTCCTGATATGCTATTCAGTTGTTGCCCACTAAGGGGGAGAGGATCCGACGATTCGTGAAGGGATTGAACACTGGGCTTCAGTTATCAACTCTTCAGCTCGTAGCCACTGGGCTTCATTCCAGGAGGTAGTAGAGCATGTTCGTGTGGTTGAGGGGATTAAACAGGAAAGTCATGCAAAGCAGGTAGAGAAGAAGGCCCGAAGGGGTGGGGTTTTCAGAAACTCCTTCTCTAGGGGTCTGAGTTCGTAGATATATTCAGAGCGTCCAGTTCAGTCCGCGATGCAGGTGTCAGCTGGGGGCCTATCATGGGTAAATTATCAGGCTTCCGATCAGCATGGAGGCTATACTGCTTCATCAGCTTCTGTTCAGCGACCTATGCTGGACCGTGTATGTTACGAGTATGGTGAGATAGAGTACATTAAGAGGTATTTCCCCAGACTCAGACAGAGTGGGCAGAGGACTCAGTATCAGGCTCCTCGAGCTCCGTTTGCACCAGATAAAAGGGGTAAAGATCGCGTACCGGTAGGGCGAGGCGGCCAAACCGTGGGTAGGGGTGGTGCCCAGCCTAACCGAAGAGGTTCTAAGGCAAATAGAGACGGACAACAGCTCGGTAGGGGCGAGGCGGGGCCCAGACGGAACAGGGTAATCGCGGTGGTTCACAGGCTACAAAAGGGTGCAGTGACTTGTACGCTTTTCCAGGTAGACCCGAGGCTGAGGCCGAGGCCTCCGATGCTGTCATCACAGGTACTATCTTAGTTTATGACTGAATGACTTCTGTTTTATTTGATCCGGGTTCTACCTTTTCTTATATGTCTAAATATTTTGCTGTGGGTTTGGATATGGTGTCTGATACTCTTGATGTCCCTATTTACGTATCTACTCCGGTCGGGGATTCGGTGGTGGTAGATAGAGTCTACCCTTCTTGTGTGATTACTTTTATCGGGTATAGTACTTGGGCAGATTTACTGATCCTAGATATGGTAGATTTCGATGTCATTATGGGCACGAGTTGGTTGTCCCCGCATTATGCTATACTAGATTTCCATTCTAATACTGTTACCTTAGCCATGCCTGGGGCACCTAAACTTGAGTGCAAGGGTAACCTTAGTCCCCTCCCAAAGAAAGTCATATCCTTCGTCCGTGGTAAGAAGCTAGTGGAGAAGGGTTGTCTAGCTTACTTGGCATATATCCGTGACACCAGTGCAGATACTCCATCTATTGATTCGGTTTCAGTGGTACGTGAGTTTGCGGACGTATTCCCTGCGGAATTGCCTGGTATGCCACCTGACCGTGACATTGATTTTAGGATTGATTTAGACCCAGGGACTCGTCCTATCTCTATTCCACCCTATAGGATGGCACCTGCAGAACTCAGGGAATTGAAAGAGCAGTTGTATGATCTGTTGAGTAAGGGGTTTATTCGCCCGAGTACCTCCCTTGGGGGTGCTCCTGTGTTGTTCATTAAGAAGAAGGCCGAGTGCCTACTTGCATTGATTACCGTCAGCTGAATAAGGTAACCATCCGGAATAAGTATCCTATTCCCCGTATTGATGACTTGTTTGATCAGTTACAGGGAGCGTCTATGTTCTCTAAGATCGACTTGAGGTTAGGGTATCACCAATTGAAGATTCGAGCAGAGAATGTTCGTAAGATAGATTTTCGGACCAGGTATGGACGCTATAAGTTCTTGGTTATGTCTTTCGGGCTTACTAATGCCCCAGCTGCGTTCATGGATTTGATGACCAGTGTGTTTAAGCCCTTTTTAGACTCATTCGTAATAGTTTTCATTGATGATATCCTGGTGTACTCTAAAAGTAAGGAGGAGCATGAGAAACATTTGAGGATTGCTCTTGGGGTACTGCGGGAGAAGGAGTTGTATGCTAAATTCTCCAAGTGTGAATTCTGGTTGTCTTCTGTGTCCTTCTTGGGGCATGTAATTTCGAAAGAAGGGATTATGGTAGATCCTCAGAAAATTCAAGCAGTCAGAGAGTGGGATAGACCCACATCAGTGATCGGAATCCGTAGTTTCGTGGGTCTAGCTGGCTACTATCGTCGGTTTATGAAAGGGTTTGCCCCTATTGCTTCTCATTTGACTCGCTTGACTCAGAAAGAGGTATCGTTTCAGTGGTTCGACGAGTGTGAGGAGAGCTTTCAAAAGCTGAAGACATTATTTACTACAACACCTACTCTAGCGTTGCATGTGGAGGGCAAGGATTTTGTTGTATATTGTGATGTTTCACGTTCTGGTTTGGGTGCTGTTTTGATGCAGGAAAAGAAGGTGATTGCCTATGCTTCTCGGCAGTTGAAAGTACATGAGAAGAACTATCCTACTCATAACTTAGAGTTGGCAGCGATGGTGTTCGCTTTGAAAATCTGGAGAAACTACTTGTATGGTGTCCACTATGAGATGTATACTGACCACCGCAGTCTGCAGTATGTGTTCACTCAGAGGTACTTGAACTCTAGGCAGCGGAGATGGATGGAACTGTTGAAAGATTATGATATCACCATTCTGTATCATCCTGGTAAGGCAAATGTAGTGGCTGACGCATTGAGCAAGAAGTCGGCTAGTATGGGAAGTCTAGCTCCTTTGATTTCTTTGGAGCATCCGTTGGCTAGACAGGTTCAGACTCTAGCTAACAATTTTTATAAGGCTGGATATTTCTAATGCAAGTAGGGTGTTGGCTTGTGTTGAAGCTCGGTCATCATTTCTGGAGAAAATTAAGGCTAAGCAGTTCGAAGATGCTAAGCTGTGCAAAATTCGTGACAAGATGTTGCGTAGAGAGGCCAAGAAGGTCGTGATTGACGAAGAGGGGGTGCTGCGAATCAAGGGGCGAGTTTACGTGCCACGTGTGGGTGATTGATCAAAACCATTCTGATAGAGGCTCGTAGTTCGAGGTATTCCATTCATCCTGCCTCGACTAAGATGTATCGTGATCTGAGGCAGCACTACTGGTGGTCTAGGATGAAGCGTGATATAGTGGAGATTTTTGATCAGTGTCTGAACTGCTAACAGGTGAAGTATGAACATCAAAAACCTGGGGGTACACTTCATAGGATGCCCATTCCTGAGCGGAAGTGGGAAAGGATAGCCATGGACTTCGTAGTTGGTCTTCCGAAGACGTTAGGGAAGTTTGACTCTATTTGGGTTATTGTTGATAGGTTGACTAAGTCTGTCCACTTCATTCCGGTGAAGATAACATATGATGCGGAGAAATTGGCAAAACTCCACATTCGTGAGGTGCTTAGGCTTCACGGGTTCCTATCTCTATTGTGTCCGACAGGAGCACAAGGTTCACATCCAGGTTTTGGGAGTGTTTTCATGAGGAGTTGCACAAAGTTGGATCTTAGTACAGCCTTCCACCCTTAGACTGACGGGCAGTCTGAATGGACTATTCAGGTCCTTGAAGATATGCTTCGTGCATGTGTGATAAACTTTGGTGGGCATTGGGACCAGTTTTTACCTTTCTCCGAATTTGCATATAACAATAGCTACCACTCGCGTATCGATATGGCTCCATTTGTGGCGTTGTATGGAAGGAGGTGTAGGATTGGATGGTTTGATGCGTTTGAGGTGAGACCTTGGGGTACTAATATTATGAGGGAGTCCCTAGAGAAAGTAAAGGTGATCCAAGCAAAGGTCCTAGCAGCCCGGAGTAGGCAGAAGGAGTATGCGGACCGTAAGGTCCGAGATCTTGAGTTTGGAGAAGGAGAGCAAGTGTTGCTGAAAGTCTCGCCCATGAAGGGTGTAATGAGGTTCGGAAATAAGGGAAAGCTTAGCCCGAGGTACATTGGGCCATTTGACATCCTCAAGCATGTGGGGGAGGTAGTATATATGTTGCCTTTGCCTCCGGGTCTATCAGACGTTCATCCGGTGTTTCATATGTCGATGTTGAAGAGGTACCACGGGGATGGTTCGTACATAATCTGTTGGGATTCGATTTTGTTAGATGAGAATTTGTCTTATGAGGAAGAGCCCGTTACCATCTTGGATAGGGATGTTCGCAAGCTGAGGTCCAAGGAAATAGCCTCTGTGAAAGTTCAGTGGAAGAATCGTCCGGTGGAGAAAGCTACTTGGGAAACAGAATCTGATATGCGTATCAAGTATCCTCAGCTTTTCGCCGAGTCAGGTAATTTTTCATAGATTCTTTATCCTTGTCCGTTCGGGGACGAACGGTGTTTTAATTGGTATCTGGTGCAACGAACCTTCCGGTCGTTATGGGAAATGTAAGATCACCCCACCAAATATCACCATCCCATGGGTAATACGAGCTAATAGGAATTCGATTCTATAAGTCTAAGAACTGAAAACTTGGCTTGTTTGTGGTTGTTGTTTTATTGTATTAAGTTCGTCGGGAGGTGACGTAGAAAATTAGAACTCCGTTAGGAATTCCGAGGCCACGGGTGGATTTGTATGACGTCTTTATGTATATTTGCATGTTTGGTTTGTGTTTTTGAGGCCTCGAATGAAATGTTGGGTGATAGGGGGAAAAACTGGGTAAAAGTCGAGCTCACTACCCAAATGGCACAGCTGCGGCAGTGAGTGTACCGCTGCGGCGGTACCACTGTAGCGGTGGGTTCACTGCCACAAGTAGTCAACCACTTTCCATGTGGCCACAGTGGCTGGCGATGGCCCGCTATGGCGATACCGCCATAGTGGTCACTTGACTGCTATAGCAAGACCGCTACGGCGGTGGTTTGGCCGTCGCATTGGTCGATGGGAGGCAGATTTCATAGTCTCACATTTTTTTTTATTTACAATACTCCAATACAGTTCCCCACAAGCACCTAGGGTGAAATTCCAAGCTAGAGAAAGAATACTCTTGAGAGGTAAGTTTCAATCATTCCCTTCAATAATTCCATATCATCTTCATGATTATCATCACTTTTATAGGTCTTCAATGGTGAAATTGTAATAGAAACCCTAGAAATTAATAAACTTTCTAAACTTGATGGGTTATGATTATTATCACTTATTTATCATCTAATGGCTTGGGTTAACTCCTCTTATCATGAATTAAACCCTTGAGAGCCATAAACTAAGTGAATAGAGTCCTAGGATTCCATAAAAATGGTAGCTTGACCATGAAAACTGCTTGTAGTTGGAATGTCGATGTAACATCGTTATAATTGGATGATTAGTGATTACTAAGGCCTTTGTTAGGTTGCTTTGCACCTAGAAAATCATTCACTCATTGGTATGGGGTAAATGGAAGGGTATTCTTGAATTGGTACTTGTGATTAGAGTATTTGTGACTCATTGAGCCTTCTATTTCTAGACTTTGAGCGTTCCGAGGCTTTAAGGAAGGGAAAAACTGTAGCGGAGTGACTTGCGTTATTCCAGCTCTACGTTTTAGGTAGGTCACGGTCTACTTGAGTTAGACTGACTTTGGTTAGTTGATTGTTTGTTTTGTGATTTCTTTAGGAGAAAGCATGTCTAGTCTTCATGCATGATATTGTGTGGTTGAACTCCTATGTGAATGTGATAGAGTGATTGTGTAGGCTTCGTGCCACTATTCCTGTGTGTTGAATCTGCAGTTGATGTGTTTGTGATGAGAAGTTAATATAATCTTCTTGGCGATATTGTGATACGAAATGATGATGTGAGCATTGATAATAAGAGGGAAGGAAACATTGTTACATACAGATATATGGAAAGGCACATATGTGACCTAGATTATGGGCTCGTGGTCCGAGGTTCATTCCGAAAATAGGGTTCTATTGATATGGCCTGCGTCCTAGGTTATTTTTGGAGCAGAGGTTTATGCTCGGGTTCGATGAGTATCCGGAATGAGTAGTACATGGACACCATGGGTTCCTTGTAGGTTATGACTAGTGAGCAATGACATCAGTTAGCATGTGTGTACAGTAAGTATGGTATTGTGGTAGACTTATTTCCGTGTTGTGATTTTCCGTTGATTGATTCTTGCTATTTGGGTGATTGATTGGTGATATTTATTGGTTTACCTGCCATGGTTTATTTATTTCATGTCTGTTGGCTGGCTTGTTTATTTTATTGATTTTATGAGATATGCATGATACTAATCTTATTCGGCCTATGATATCTACCTGTACATAGTGTTTGTAGTGATACTACCTTGCTGCATTGTTTTGAGTGCAGATTGTGATGCAGAGACTGCTATCCGCCCTCACATCTAGCGTTGAGGACGTTGCTGACAAGTTTCGGGTGAGCTTCTTTCCATGCCAAGCCGTCGGAAGATCTTCTTCTTATGATGTCTATTTCCTATTCTGGACATTATGGATATTTATTGGACAAATTTCATTCCTTATACATATTCTAGTTTAGAGTCCTCGTACGATGACTTTAGAATTTTGGGAATTTTGTAATAGTTAGAATTTCCGCATTTACTTCAGTATTTATATGACATGACTTATTTTTGTTATTTTATGCTTGAATGAGTAATAACTGACTATCTTGGTTAATATAAAAACGGACTTGAATGAATAGATGACTACTGTGTTGGTTTGCCCACTGGAAGTTAGTGTGGGTGCCAGTCATGGTGGGTTGGGTCGTGACAAGTTGGCCGCACGAAGTGTGTTTATAAAATTAATTAGTAAATTTAAATTTATAAATTTATTAAAGATAGAATAGATTAACTTTTTCATGTACAATCGTATGATAAATAGTTTTTTTTAATAATTTATTAAATCATAAATATGAACATGTTGTAAATTGGATGTCTTCAAAGTTAACTTGGATGGCAAGATTCCTTGGCCACAAGTGAACTTGGTCACCAAGTCACCCTTATTGCGTGGGCACCAAGCAGTGTCCATTTACCTCCTATAAATAGTTTATTTGTAGAATATTATATATACAATGAAATCTCTCTTAAGTAAAAGGTTGAATAATATATCAATCTCTTTCTATATATTTGTCTTTGGTGTATTTATTTTATAATCTTTATTTTGTAATACGTTATCAGCAAGTGACTCTAACCAATCGAGGAATTAGACACCGAATACGTTCCATCCACTAATTAGCCGGTCCAAAGGCAGGGGCGAAGCCACATTAGCTCCCAAACCCCCTCAGCAAAAAATTACAGTGTATTTTCAAAGTTAAAATTATTTTATTATGTATATATAGTAGATGTTGAACCCCCTGACTTCTTCATGTATTACCTTTTAGAATTTTTGAACCCCTGGATGAAATTCCTAGCTCCGCTACTGTCCAAAGGTATGATTTTCCGTATTAATTTCTTGGTTATTAAATTATTATGGATGACCGTGTCCACTAATTATAAATCGGCTTCAACGGTAAGTAACATCCGCCATTAAATAATGGAATATTTACCTTTCATATGGTGGATTGAAGGATTGGTATATCTTTGGCCTCACCGTTTCTTTTATACATGTTGGCAAAGTATATATGAACTTGGTATGGTTTTATGATTGGCAGAGGTAAGTGAAATCATTTCCTTATCTTTATCTTAGCAAGTGTGTTTGTTATTGCCATGGCTACTGCTGAGTTCTTTGACTTAGTATTCCAGTTTTGGAAAATTGACAGTGAAAAAAGGCATCCAATACATTGCTATTGTTGTGTTACGAAGTCCAATGCCAGTGATAATGTTTCTTTTCTTAAGTCTCGTTACGACTAAATTTATTTATGCCTATAATCAATCGGAAGTGGTAATATTTTATAGGTTTGTTGTGATTACAACTGAAGATGTGTTAGAGAAAAATTTATCTACATCATAAGTATGCCTCAATTTGTTCCTGAAGTAGCAATTTCTTAAAAGAGGTTCTAAGCTATCACGATTTGATATGCTTAGGGCACGTTCAGATGATTGTGTTCCATTCCTGAAGAATGAGAACTTTTGATAAAAGCTATAAATATAGTTCCATTCCCTGAAGTGAATGTGATAATATTTAGTAAAGCTTATCAATACAGACATGCACGTTGTGAAAATATCACGACTCATCTCCAAAAGAGGTAGTGATAACGTCTAAATTCACTCCTCAAAGAGAAAGTGTACACAGTCGTCGCAATATAATTTACCCAACTATGAGTCGGGGTCGATCCCACAGAGAACAATATACTAGGCGATTTAAACAAGTAAGGAATTATCGCTTCCTAAGCTAAGCCAAACACTTGATAATATATTGGTTTTTGATTTAAAAACTAACAAAGCTAAAACAAATCTAGAAAGAAAGTAAAATGATCAATGACCACAAGAATTACAAAGGAAACTACGCTCAAGTAATTGTCACGACCCGACTCGGGGCCGCGACGAGCACCCGGTGCTAGCCCACCCGGGCACCCTCTTAGCTTACTCTTATGCTTACATCTAGGCGAGCCACATAATTATATATGCATTTCCATTCATTCGTAACTAGTTCCATTTGGACAACAACACATTTATATCATCATAGGCATCTATGCCACATCAATGTACATGGGCCAACGTGGCCGACAAAATGATATACAAAACATAGTCCGACAAGGCCAGACATATCCAAACACATATACGTGACTACGAGCCTCTAAGAAGAGTATAACATATCACATGAGCGGGACAGGACCCCGCTATGCCATATTTATATACACAAAAAAATGAATACCCAAAAGCTATGACTCCGGAAGAAATAGAGTTCTGCTATGTAATCTCTGGATAAGCAGCTATGGATCAAGTCTGTCTCCTTGTGCACCTGCGGGCATGACGCAGCGTCCACAAACAAAAGGACGTCAGTACGAAGAATGTACTGAGTATGTAAAGCATGATCAGCATTGATATATATAAGCATAAGGAACAACATATGAAATAGCATAGGATGGGAGACAATAACACCATCATCATTACACTTACTTGCCTTTCATAGGGGCTTCCCATTTTTCATACGTATTCGTACACCTACGTCGTCATCCGTATTCCATAATAGTACTCATACCATACTCGTGCTCATATTCGTATACATGTCCTTAGTCGTATTCTCATACATAGTCTTATCACATTCATATTCATATTATATACTTAGTCATTTCATATACATAGCATTTTACATAGCATACCCGACCTCATAGGATCGGTGTTTCATACATACTTGGCCAACCAAGGCTCAAGGTTACTCATACCTGGCCCTACTAAGGCTTCAGGGTTATCCGTACCATCTGCAGAGGTGTGCGCGCATTTCGTAATCGTATACATACTTTATACATATTCATATACATATATTCTACCCGGCGTCATAAGCTCGGGGTTTCATTATAGCCTTTCATAGGCACATATAAGTATAATAGCCCGTAGGCACCTTTAGCATCATTATTAATATCATCATCGTTACTATCGTCATCATTATCGTTACTTCTATATCATGGGATTACTCGTCGTATGAGGTGCGTAGTACAATCGTAGCACATATCAAGGATCATGAGCTTATGAGCTCGGAATATCAATCATTTGGAAACAACATACTCATATAGAGGAATTAGGGATTTGGCCAAGAAACCATGCCTTATGAAAGAAGGATTAGCCTTACATACCTTTTCGTCGGACTATTCTACGCTTGCACGTCCCCTTCCAATGTTAGCGTTTCTACCTTCATTAATATCATAACAATGACCATTAGTCATTCACATTATCCACATTATCTAGATTTCTCAACTTGCTTCTAATTCATCCATATTCAAGGTCATAACACCCAACTTCGTCCATCCGTCTAAAGTGTCTAGTTCATGATCTTAACACCATTTATAACACATTCATATCACAACACAACAACATTCGTGATTCAATTCAAACTATTCCTCAAAATGTCACTATTCATCATTCATGACCTAGTTGACCATATTTTCTACAATCCATGCATTTCAACTCTCCAATATCTTAAACATCATATAAATATCATGAATCTTACCTTAGAAGTTGTAGGAACAAGCTTTAGTTGATAATACTCCACTTTGAGCAAAACCCTAGTTTTTCTGCATTTGGATTTCTTGACTTGGATGACCTTTGATGATGTTCTCACTCTTGATTCACTTCGTTTTATGTTGTTGATGACTTATGATCCTTGAAAACTTGGATAATAAATGTATAGAGATGTTTTAGAGAGAAGTGGTGTAATGTTGTAATGAAATAAAACAAGTGTTGGTCCCTTTATTTAATGAATTACAAATCTGTATTGAAGTGAACAGTGGTCGTAAACTGAGTTTACGACCCGTCCTTCAGTTTACGGACCGTCCATCATGGGCGTATTTAACCATTTCCTGAACCAGAAACTTGGACTGCTTGTATGGTGATTTACGACCATGGTTTACGGGCCGTAAATCACTTTACGGTCCGTATTCCAGGTCGTATTATACCATTTCCTCGACTGGCAGAAACTTGAAGTCTTGCATGCCAATTTACGACTGCCAGTTTACGGACCATATACCATTTTACGGTCCGTCCTATCACTTTACGACCACTGGGCAGTTGCAAATCTGCAACTTCCCATATTTCTTAGACTTCTCATTTTAATCATCTACGTCCATGCACATGCATTTCTCCCCTTATATCTCATCTTAACTTAGCCAACTTTCTCATTTCACATCGGATACCTTTGCAATCTCGCCTAAGGTCATCAAACATCGTTTCTTGCTCATGGATATCATGCACTCATATTCATCACTAGTTCATTCACTTTCGTACTAACGGAAAATTTTTCGAGGTGTAACAGTAATGATCCAATGTATTTCATGATTTACAAATAATGGTGAGTTTATATTACTTAACCTCGGATAATGACTCTAAATTAGCTTCTTCCGAAGACTAACTAGACTACCTAATTGAATATCCCTAAAGCAATTAGGAGCATTAAGAACACCCGAATATGGCTACAAGTGGTGTCGCCTATCCCTAGGTCGATTTCCATTAGATGAGGATTAACGCACCAAATTCTTGTAAATTATTCTTTCCCAATCTCGAGTTTGCCTCTTCCAAGTTTAAACCGAAATAAATGGGCGAGTCCTAGAGTTAGCAATTCCCTTAAGAAACATTAAAGAACAAGAATAATTAAAACAACATTAACTCACTTCTATTAATTATAAAATCATTCAACACATAAGCAAAACAAAGATTCAATCCAAACTTAAACAATGTATACTTCCATAAAGAAGGTTCAAGTATTGAAATGAAATACTACACACATAAATATTCAATAAATAACAAGAGATGAAGAAATGGGTAAATAATTTCTCATTGCGTGCCTCCAAATCTTCTCTTCCAAAGTGTGAGGATGAAACCCTAACTCTCCAAGACTTGTGTTGAAATGCCAAAGATGTCAATATTTTCTCTCTTATCTTCCTTTTATAGTCCCACAATTTTGCAATAAAAAATATGTCCAAAGCAGCCACTGATTTTCGGAATTTGCAAATCTGTCCCGTGTTTGCAAAACTGTCCCTTTTTGACAGTTTTGCAAAACTGTGCAATTTTTGTCCAATTTGGCCTCTTTTTGACTTTATTTTCACTTGGTTTCTTCCGATCACTTCTAAATCACATAAAACCTGTAAAATAAATGTAAAAGATATTAAATGCACTATTTTCTCAATCAAACATAGCAAAAATATAAGATTAAAGAAGAGATAAGTTGGTATTTTACCAACTTATCAAACCCCCAAACTTAAACTATTGCTTGTCCTCAAGGAATTCAAATCATGCAATTTCCTTCAAAGGACTCCATTCAAAAGTGTACCAACATCATACCAAGTAAAAAAGATCCACTTTAAGCACCAAAACATGACTTTGATTGGTACAAATAATTAGGCTGCAAGCATGTGAAACTTCAACCAAATAATTCCCTCCTTTCAAAATACAACTTCAAGAATGCAATGGAGTTTCAAAACAATCAAGCGACAACACTCAAGCCTCAATAAGTGACTCAAATCCACTAGCTTACTAGACATGATCATTTGACTCAATTTGAAATTTTTCAACATCACTAATCTATCGTAATCCACATGCCCTCACAAGAACGAAAGTCCCAAAATCACTATATTTACAACAAAAACACAAGGGACATAAACACAAAGTCACTCACACTCAACAAAGAAATTCTAATGCTAACAAATATCACACCATAAGCTTGCCCTTAGTTTCAATCATCACTGATTCAAGAACATTCGGTTGAAGATCACATAGGGACTTTTTAAGCTTACAATGTGGGCTTAGGGAAGGGTAGGATAAGTATTTGGGATACAAGTAACTACACCCTCCTTGAACACTACACAATACCTTTTGTCCACTTTTCTCGTCATTTCAAAACATCACTCCTTCCTTTGCATACTAGTTTCCCCAATTATTCCAACTTCTTTTTGTGCAACCATTTTCTTGATTTCTAATTTTTTTGTTCTTTTCCAATTTGTTTTTTTTTTTTCACAAAGATACATTTTTTTGCACAAAAAGTTTGCAACTTTTTTGTATTTTTCAAATTTTCTTCATTTCTGTTGACTTCTCTACAACACCACCCTTCACCGCTTCTCAAGCGATACTAACACCCCCAACTTAGGCTTTTGGCCTCAGATTCACAATTTCATGTTCAAGGAGGGAAAGGTTCAAAAGAAAGACTTTTCATAAAAAAGGGTAAAGACTTGTAATGTGGCAATCAAAGAAAAGGTCATAGGCTCAAATGAGGTTACTAGTGATATTATTTATGCAATGGTAGGCTAGAAAGGCTAAAGAAGCTTTTTCAAAAATCACAAAGATAGCCCAAGGTCATCTCTCCAACAAACATAATCAAAATTAGCATTGAAAGACTAACCAGGCAAGTTTTAGATGATAAAAGTAAACACAAGAATTATTCAACAAACACTCACCACACATGGCATATGAACTAGTCAAGATGGATCAATTTTACTTCCTAAGCAAGAACAAATAGAGCAATATCTCATCATCCCAAGTAAAACTCATCTAGTAGGTAAAGAGTCACAAAATGAGCCAAAAAGTTGTCAAAAAAGATCATTCCTTCTATGCATCTTGCTTCTCTTTTCACTTAAAATTCCACTTGGAGGGGTATGCTCAATTAAACGCTTCACATGCTAGAGACTAACTCTATTAGTACCAAACAAGCCAAGAGTTTTCACAATTTTTCCTCAAAGGATCACCTACACCTAAACTACAAGACTAATTAAAGAAGCTAAGAAAAAAAAAAAAAAACTAATCCGCAACATGCCAACAGAACGAAATTTTGAAAATTTTGGCCATGTTCCATTTGCAACAACATCTATCCACAGCCACACCAAACAGTCATAAAACAAGCCCGACTAGGGCACACAATATCCATGCATAAGATAAAAGCCTGGCAGGGGCACAAAACAAGTATAAACAAAATATAATGTGCTTTTTATCACCCCCAACTAAAAACATTGCAGTGTCCTCACTGCATAATGACGGTCGCAAAAACTGTGTAAAACTGTCCGGTTAACAGCTCTGCAATTTTCAGCAGCTACTGGTTTAGGGTTATCCGGAAATGTGAACCTGCTCAAATCAACTCCAAAAATTCTGAAACTTTGCAGATTAGTCAAAAACCATAAACTAAAATATTCTAAAAAATAAAATTTTGAAAATGACTTAAAATTTTGAAAACGATGGGTTGCCTCCCACCAAGCGCTTAAGTTAACGTCGCGGCATGACGGTTGTCAACTTTACCACTTTTCCTTCCATTTGGAAGATATGAATTGGGCACCCAACTTGGACTCAAGTTTGTGACCACGAGCGGCGGGGGGGGGGGGGGGGTGGTAAGTAGATGAACAGGCAAAACGTCAATTTCCTCATTTTACACTTCTTGGCTTTCAAATGAGAAATGTCATTTTGTCTTCTTGATCTTTCAAATTGCAATATGTAAGACACTTGTCTTTCTTCTTCACCATCCAACAAGGATGTATGTGGCTCAATTCCCATATCACCATACAAATCCAATGTTGAAAAATGCTTGGAGTGAGACTTCAACCTCCCAATTAGCAAATTTTTTCGAATTTTGACATTCTTATTTTCCCCCGAACTAGAGTCAATTTCAACCATATTTCCCATGACAACGGTTGACTCTAATTCCTTTTCTTTTTTCTTTCGCATCTCCAATTAGCATAAAGTCGGTTGGAGGACGTTCAATTATTAATTCCTTCTTTTCAAAGTTGGCCTCCAACATGGGCATTATCCTCTCATATTGAGCATTTGAGAATTCTTCTTGATTTTGTTCAAATGCCCATGGATGATTTTTGTCTTCAATCATCAAGCCATTTTGGATACTAGTTTCCAAGTACTCTTCCAAGGCTTTTTGATTTTCATTTCCTTCATCAAGTAGGCACTCCATTATGAGCTTGAACTCTCCATTTTGATCATTCTCAACTTCTTCCACTTCCATTCCCCTATCATTGTCACAACAAAAAGTAGAATCGTTATAGTGGGGGTTCGGGCAAGGGAAGGACACATAAGCACAATTATCCCAATGGCCATTTTGACCACCACATCTATCACATATGCTTCACTCATTGATTTGAGATTGTGCGCACAATCCTCCCCCGGGAGACTTTAAACAAGTTTGCCAAGAGGGGGTCCTCCACAATAAGGACAAGGGCCATCAAAGTATGAACAACTACCATCCGACCCATTTTCATGGAATGATGCTATTTTTTTTTCAAATAAAAATAAAATAAAGCAAAGAAAATAACTACACAAGTATTCACAAGTTTGGACCAAAGCAAGCAAGCTTAAATCCCAAACTAGCTCAAATACGCCAAATTGTTCCCCGGCAACGGCGCCATTTTTGATAACGTCCAAATCCACTTCTCAAAGAGAAAGTGTACACAGTCGTTGCAATATAATTTACCCAACTATGAGTCGAGGTCGATCCCACAGAGAACAATATACTAGGCGATTTAAAGAAGTAAGGAATTATCGCTTCCTAAGCTAAGCCAAACACTTGATAATATATTGGTTTTTGATTTAAAAACTAACAAAGCTAAAACAAATCTAGAAAGAAAGTAAAATGATCAATGGCCACAAGAATGGATACAAAGGAAACTACGCTCAAGTAATGATCCAATGTATTTCATGATTTACAAATAATGGTGAGTTTATATTACGTAGACTCGGATAATGACTCTAAATTAGCTTCTTCCGAAGACTAACTAGACTACCTAATTGAATATCCCTAAAGTAATTAGGAGCATTAGAACACCCGCATATGGCTACAAGTGGTGTCGCCTATCCCTAGGTCGATTTCCATTAGATGAGGGTTAACGCCCCAAATTCTTGTAAATTATTCTTTCCCAACCTCGAGTTTGCCTCTTCCAAGTTTAAACCGAAATAAATGGGCGAGTCGTAGGGTTAGAAATTCCCTTAAGAAACATTAAAGAACAAGAATAATTAAAACAACATTAACTCACTTCTATTAATTATAAAATCATTCAACACATAAGCAAAACAAAGATTTAATCCAAACTTAAACAATGTATACTTCCATAAACAAGGTTCAAGTATTGAAATGAAATACTACACACATACTTCAATAAATAGCAAGAGATGAAGAAATGGGTAAATAATTTCTCATTGGGTGCCTCCAAATCTTCTCTTTCAAAGTGTGAGGATGAAACCCTAGCTCTCCAAGACTTGTGTTGAAATGCCAAAAATGCCAATATTTTCTCTCTTATCTTCCTTTTATAGTCCCACAATTTTGCAATAAAAAATATGTCCAAAGCAGCCACTGATTTTCGGAATTTGCAAATCTGTCCTGTTTTTGCAAAACTGTCCCTTTTTGATAGTTTTGCAAAACTGTCCCTTTTTGATAAATTTGGCCTCTTTTTGACTTTATTTTCACTTGGTTTCTTCTGATCACTTTTAAATCACATAAAACCTGTAAAATAGATGTAAAACATATTAAATGCACTATTTTCTAAATCAAATATAGCAAAAATATAAGATTAAAGAAGAGATAAGTTGGTAAAATACCAACTTATCAGGTAGAATAATTAAGAAGAAATTTTCTGAATATTCATTTTTTTACTCCCGAAGTAGTAAATTCATAAATTTTCTCCCGAAGTAGCAAAACTTTGAACTCTACGCCTGAAGCAGTAGAGCTATGAAATCTACTCCCGAAACAGTGGAACTCTGAAATTTACTCCTGAAGAAGTAAGTCCTTAAAATTTACTCCCGAAGTAGGAAGTCTTTAAACTTTACTCCTGAAGTGGTAAAACTTTAATCTTTACTCCTGAAGTAGTAAAACTCTGAAACTTTACTCTTGAAGTAGAAAGAATTGGTAAAATATCCGAGAGATATTCTTAAACAATGTGTTCGTGAGCAAAATTACAAGCTATTGATGAACATCGTATTGCAAGCATATTTGAATAATCAGGTTTCAGTTCCCCAAGTGAATGAGAAATACCACGACTAACAAAGAATATACATGTTATTTTTGTGGTATGAAATTAAGGCATTGCAACACGTACCTATAGTACATAGAACATCTCGAATACTTTTATAAAGTATCATTCTAAAGCAAAAGAGAGCAGAGTATGCTTTCTATTGTAACCACATTGATACATTATCATTAGTGGTTATTGATTTCCTTGAGGGAAATAAAAATTAATGTATCTTTTCCTGAAGGATGTAATTACTATGTGGTTGCGCTTTGATACAAAATATTCAGATGTTAATGGCCAATCTCCTTGAAGGAGATATTTCATATACTAAAGTTTAGAGCTAAACATTTGCTTTTCGTAATATATAGTTTAAAATTGTCTTTAAATTTCCATTTGATTATTTTTTTCTTTCATGACACTAGTAGTGTCTAACCAAATTTTCTTTCGTGATACCAGAAGTATCTAAAAAATATTTGGTACTAGAAACTAATGTTCAAGGGCTCCAAAAGAGCTAATTGTCTATCTATAAGTATCATGACACCAGCAGTGTCCAAATAATATGTGAGTGTGGTAAATAAATTAAAGTCTCTCGCACAGGATATATATGATAGCATCATTCGTCCTGAATCGTAATCGTTATGATTGGAACACAGATTATAGTAAACCTGAAGTTTACTAGCAATAAAATTGGTTATTATATTGAGACTACAAATGATTGGAATATTGAATATCTTTAAGTTAGTACGGGGAAGAAATACGTATACGAAACTGTAACACCCGTATCTTAGAACTCATGTTAAACTCGCATCGTTAGAGTTTTAGCAAAAAATCTGAAAGTTTGTACGTATTACGAAAGTGGTTGACTAGCCTACTTCGGGCACCCGTAACTCCTTGATTAGTTGATAATTTGAGAACACTTAAAACATTAAAGTTTTAGCCCTTTGGAATAGATTTCCAACGGTATCTTATGGAACTCAAACAAAGCTTTGTGCTAAGGGTTATGTCTATTTTACTAACGCTGGTTAGAGCAGAATTTTCAGATTTTGGGTTACGTTTTTAGCCTTTTCCTACTCGAATTGGGACTCCCTATTTTATTATTTTATGAATAAAAAACGTCCATAACACTATTATAAACCCTAAGAGACTATTCTTTTTCTCTCTATCTCCATCCTTAAAGAACCTAGACACTTCAATCTTTCAAGAAACTCATTCTTGCAATCAAGAAAAATCAAGAAACCTTCAAGAATTTGGTTTGGCAATCTAGTTTCCTCCAAGGTAAATATTTTAATCAAGAACCTTTGTATTCTACAAGATTTATCATTTATAAATACTAGAATAAATCCATCCACCCCGTTACCCTATAAAAATCAAGAGTTGTAAAAAGTTGGAGAAAACTCTAGTATTTTGCTGTTGAGTTTCATTCCGACCAGCCATATTAATTTGGCGTTATCCGATAATCTAACTGTTGAATTGATCCCAAAGTTTAACGGAGTGTTCATAACACATAAGTCTAAAATATGAACGGTGGAGATTGGATTTGGAGGTCTGGAGTTGAGCCACGAACAATAGCTACAAAAATCAGTGAAAACTCTTAAGGTTTCAAATTCAAAGCTTTTGGAATTTTTCTTCAAATATTCAGAATTTTCTTCAGAGCGATTAAGGTATGCAGAGTTACTATCTACGTGTGGGAACATCATTGTTCTTCCCCACGCCTCATAATCCATAAATTATGATTCTTTACGAAAACCAGGGTTTCTCTACCATGCTCATGATAACCCTAGGTCCATGTCCATGATTATATTATGTATGAATTGTTATAATTCCATCATTGAGTTCTTAATATTTCTTTATGATTATTAAGAATTTGTCCGTAATCTATGAAAAACCGATATATCTCATTCAATGGGTTCATGCATGCTAGTTTATGATATATTATGCTATTTTCAAGAAAATACTATACATGTTTTACAAGTTCATGCAAGCAAGCTATAATTTATGATATCCATGTAAAAGCAAGTTATATTCATGAAAACCATGGGCAGTAAGTGCCACTTATTTTACATGTTCATGTTTTTTGGAGTTGCTTTAATTACCGAGGAGGGCTTCAGATAGCCTGAAACTACGTAGCCACCGTAAGATGAGGATCGCTCCACCCATTTCCCGGACGATATCTCATAATGATTGGATCCTTTCATATTTTATTAAATCTCATGTTGCCTGGCAAGGACTGAGTGTTCTGCTCGCGGGATGCATGCACCAGACCATGTATCGGTTATAAGTTATTGCTCTCCATACTTATGATATTTTTACCATGTTATATATATATATATGTATTCGTGTTCATGACTAGGTTTCAGTTTCACTTTCAGTTCTTATCATTATTATTTCATGTCCCGTGTTATTTCATTCAGTTACTTTACATACCAATACATTCAAAGTGCGGACGTCCCCTTTCTATTGCCCGGGGGCCTGCTTTTCACGATGCAGGTATGGACTTACAGGACGACAGATGTACTCTATAGGATCATCCACGTATCAGCTTTCGTTGAGCCCCATCTTCTTCGGGGTTTAGTCATTATTTACTTTTATGATAGTTATGCATTTAAGGTATGCTGGGGGCCTTGTCCCAGTAAGTATGTTTAGCATTTCAGACTCATGTTAGAGGTTTGATAGAGTAGTCAGTGTGTCATGTCAGATACTCAGAGTCGTGTATCCATCTTTGGCTCAATTTATGATATTTCCGTATTAATGTTTTAAATAAGTATTTTATTAAATATTATGACATATCATGTTTTATAAATGCTCATCACATTACATGCTATATTCCGCTCATGTTATGCCTCATGATGATTCAGCAAGCCTTGTGGTTCGCTCGGTCACATGCAGTAAGGCATAGAGTGTCGTGTTTCGCCCAGGCCATGATTCGGGGCGTGACAAAGCTTGGTATCAGAGCACTAGGTTCATGTGTCTTAGGGAGTCTATGAAACTGTGTCCAGTGGGGTCACTTTTATATGTGTGTGGCGCCCACACATATAAAAAGTTGACCACCAAGACATTTAGGATTGTCTCACTTCTTTCAACTCTTGATCGTGCAATAGAGCTATGTTCTCAGAAATCACTCGGACTCGTGTGTTGTTTCTCATTCTACCGAATACGCTTTATCTCAATAGATGAGGAAGATGTAAATCTAATCATTATCGATGTGCTGCTTTCAGATAGAGTCATCAGGAATTATGTAACTTATGCCATGAAGCTCAGAGCAGTAAGTAACATTCTCTTTCCATCGAATTCCGAACGTATTGAATAGGTAAGCGGTGAGAAGGAAATTTGAGACTCAAGAATTTCCAAATAGTAAACGGTGTATTTATCAGGTGAAAGTACAATTTTAAAGACACGTTTCGGTATGGTAGTGCACGTAGGTTATATACCTTACAGAATAAGTTTATTTAGATTCTTTGACCATGGAGCTATAGTATGAGGATGATAGTTCAGATTTAAGACCCTACAAGTAGGGGTGTTCATGGTTCTGTTTGGGTCGGTTATTGATTGAAACCATAACCAAACTAATTTAGTCAGTTTTTAAATGTCTAAAACCATAACCAAACCAAATAAAATAATAACCACCGGTTTGGTTATTGTCGGTTTGGTTCGATTTTTCGATTTATGACTAGCAACCATGAGACTTATCAGTAAAACATTAAAAAGTTGAAAAAGACATGTCTTTTTTTTGTTCAAACGATAATTTTTATTTATAGTTTAAGGTGGAACATACATCACAGAAACATTTTCACTATTAGTGATAGTGTAGTACTCAAGTTACCCAAAGTTGCTAAACTATTACATATAGAGCTAAAAACCAACTTAGTAGTGGCTGCACCATTTTTGTCATCTTAATACACATACCTGGAAATAAAGTAGAGCATAGGAGTTTTTAGTTGTTGTTACAAACATACATATTAATTAAACATAAATACTACCTAAAATTAAAATGAAATGAAAATATATGAAATAAAATAACTTTGTGTAATGATCCCAAACTTTGGGGCAGTACTTGCATTTTGCCCTAAATTCTCCCATTTCATTAAAAAAAACTTTGTATAATGATCCCAAGCTTCAGATGATTTTCTATCATTATCCCCAAGGCTAGGGTCTCGACTACAAGGAGTTGTTCTTTTCTGCTTTTTAGGAGGATTACCCATGGAAGAAGTATTAGGGCATTACCATGTGCTTGAGTTGCAGCAAATGTTGATGTTACTGAAGTATCTTCTATAGGAACCTCCAAATCTACAACCTCTGTCCTTTTCATATGAAAAATATTAGAAGTTTAGGACTTATTCAGACAAGAAAAAAGAAAGGTATAAATTCGAAAAAAGAAGAAGAAACAACCTAAAATCAAATGGCTGACAGAGAAAGGCTAAAAATTTAAGTTAAAGACATTAGACTCTAACGTGAGCTTCTGTTCGTAGGTTTACACTTAAAGAGTTAAAAGACTTAAAGATATGGGATTAGACATATTCTTAAAAACATGGGCCTTAAACAATCATGTGAAATAAGTAGATAAAAAATAAAATTAATAATTAAAAGGTATAAGATATTTATAATTATTTATGAAAAACTAATATTATACATATAAATAATTATAAAATTTATGTATATAATTTATCGGTTTGGTTCGGTTATTTATTCGGTTATTTTTTAATAGAACCATAACCAAACCAAATATTATCGGTTTTTAAAATTTAAAACCAAATCAAACCAAACCAAACCAAACCAAATGTCAGTTTTTTTATTCGGTTTGGTTTTGGTTTTAACCAAAATCGTGAACAGCCCTACCTACAAGGTTACATTTTATGAAGTTAACCACGAGCAGGTGCTATTGAATTTCTAGGGATAGTTTTAGATTATTTAAGCTTATTCAAATCAGACCTAGAGAGTATGACGTTAGTAAGTTACTACAAAAATCAAATATTACTATGAGATAAAAAGATATGACAGTTCCCTCTTAGGATTATATGATTAAGTATTTATCCCCGATGTGTATAATATGATATAATTTTTAAAGTGTATAGGAAGTTTGGGTTAGTTGTTCCAATTTCTCGTTTGAGACAGATGAAATTTCCCTAAGTGTGATCCATGTCTATAGTTCAGATGAGCAGGAAAAGTCAGAAATAATCTTATGTTTCACTTTAGTACTCAGAGAAGAATTAGAGAATATGGTGCTAGCAAGTGGTTAAAATAAGCATAGTAAGTAAGTTTGAGTAGATACAGTGAATTAGAAATTTTCAGCATAGTTAGTAGAAGTATGATTTGAGTTACTTAGTAAAGTTAATACTAGTGAGTGGGTAATCGTTTGAATACACCGAAGGCGTATTATAACCCAAAGGGTTTAAGTTAAATTTGAGGTATAGAAATGGGTGAAAGAAGAAAACCATCTAAGCAGTAAAAGAGCAAGCTACAGAAGAAGAGCTTTAAGAGTTATCAGAAAAAAGTTTTCCCCAAGACTGATCAAGCTAGTATGCCAGTTATGTATATTAGAAACCCGTTCAATTACTTAATCCAGTTTTCCCAGTAAGTAAGACTTTCTTGAAGTAAGACGAAGAAATGAGTCGTCGGTATTTTAGAGGAAATTAGCAGAATCATTAGATGACCACTTATCACTAGCTTAAGAGATCCACGGGCTTTAAAACGTTAGCTTTTGAGCTAAGGGGGAGATCGTGCGATAAGGTTCCAATGTAGATTATGTGTTTCATAAGTTGATAGACGTCAATGAGATTATGTCAGATGATCAAAGTTTCATGTATCCAAGATAAGGTGCGTAGAATGCAATTTTTGTCATGCCCGTTGAGATCAAGTACTAGGTAAATATGTAATGAGATAAAGTTCTAGATCGAATAGCGAGTTTAAAGGCGTAACAGTCCCAATTCCAGAGTAATTCATGCACTATGCGTTATTAATGCCCAGACATACTCTACTCATGCCTAGCATACATAAATCATGCCCATGATAGAGTTTACACTTCATGTTTAAGATACAAGAATTAAGACTCAATACGATAGTAAGCTATGCAAGGGAATGCCTTTTCATGTTTCACACATCAGGTTGTGCTCATGTCTAAAGTTAAAAATTGCATCCATGTCCTACGTATCTATCGTGATTTTATACCCATGTCCACGTTCTAACTTCTAAGTACATTCCGGTTATGATGTTGACTTTGATAATAATTGAAGGGAGGGGTAATATAAGGCTTAAATACTAAAAATCCTATGGGATGCACACTTATCCCTTAAAAATGAGGAGAATGACTTAGGTAAATGACTTATTTTGACTCCAATGGTATACTACCTACGTTTTCACGTACTCGTGCCCACGATAGATTTATTCGAGCATCCACCTATAGAAATAGCATAATAATGATGTCGGTAGGCAATGAAGAGAGTAAGTCAAGATGGATGTCAGACTCACGATTCTATATGATTTGTACTTATATTTCTTTGGCTAATGTTTTATACTATCTCGTAACTTGTCACAAAGGATGCCCTTTCTCTCATTAGGTACATATGTAATGTTTATGATCAAGGTGACTTTCCACTCATGTCTTAGGTCCTTGACGAACGAAGTGTTCATGTAAATGCCATGTTGCTTATGTCTCTATTTGTCATGTCATGCTATTTGTGTATTTATGTTTCATGTCATATTAATCACGTTTCCATGTACGCATGCTCCAAGTTACGTCCTTCATGTTCAATGTACCTATGTCCCGCCTATACTCTAAAATGAAGTATTTCACATGATTTGTACCACAAATTCCTTTCCTTTATGATCCTTTATGATTCGCTCACGGTAATGGGGTTGATGAACGAAAAGCAAGATAATCTAAGGTATTCACATCTAAGTTTCAGAGCGAATAAGAGTTCCTTTCCTGCACCCTATGGTGCTTATTTTTTGGAGTACTCTACTCACATTTGACGTACTCATGTCATTCCATGCTCGAGTTTCACACTATATGTTGGAATCCTATTTCTATTATATGACTTATGTCGGACTCATTTGCACCGATTTGCGATTTCATTCAAGGCCTAAGTTGTACTCTTATCTCATATGTCTACCGTGGTGACATACTAACATCTATGATCAAGTCTCTAAGTGTTCAGATCCTACCCGTGCTCAGTACTTCAACCCTCATGTTGTAACAATCATATTTTCGACATTTAGATCCCATGTTATGATATCCATGTTTACACGTATTCGTATCTCATGAGAGTTTAGCACTCATGTATTCATGTCAGCCAATCTTCATATATTTATGTCCCACATCATGCTCCTCACGCCCAAATAATCATGTCATGTTCGTGCCTATTTCCAGTACTCATGTCATTCGTGCCTACAAATTCTCTTCCAAACCCCATGTATAGTAAACAAGTAATTATTCAGCCAATATCCATGTGTTCAGGCTAGCTCATTATCCATGTTAGCCACATTAAAGATTCATTAATCACGTTATATAATAACATCATGCGTGTTAAGATACCCCGTGAGGTTTGTGTTGGTACTTTAGTTAACTGGCGGGCGTTTGAGAAATGTTGTGAGAATCTGAATTACGAAGGAAGTCCTGCCATAATATTTGTAAATTCCAGAGTTAGTAGTACTATTCATAAATTGAGGAAAAATGTTTCACGATTCTAGTTCATATAGGTACTACTCAGTTTCATGTTCCCCTGTACATGTTTATATGTAATCACGTATTCAATTCTCATGATCCATGACCATGTTTTCATGTAATCATGTCAATGCTTATGTTTCATGTCATTTTCATCACGTTCATGTATTCATGCCATGTCCAGTCCCATACCTAACCAAGAGCCATCATTCGAGGACGAATGATCCCAAGGGGAGATATTGTAATACCCCGTGTCTTAGAACTCATGTTAGACTCGTATCGTTAGAGTTTTAGCGAAAAATTTAAAGTTTGTACGTATTACGAAAGTGGTTGACCGGCCTACTTCGGGCACCCGTAACTCCTTTATTAGTTGATAATTTGAGAAAACTTAAAACATGAAAATCGTAGCCCTTAGGAATAGCTTTCCAACAGTATCTTGTGGAGCTCAAACAGAGCTCTGTGTTAAGGTTCATGCCTATTTTACTAACGCTGGTTAGAGCAGAATTTTCAGATTTTGGGTTACGTTTTTTAGCCTTTTCCTACTCGAATTGGGACTCCCTATTTTATTATTTTATGAAGAAAAAACGTCCATAACACTATTATAAACCCTAAGAGACTATTCTTTTTCTCTCTATCTCCATCCTTAAAGAACCTAAACACTTCAATCTTTCAAGAAACTCATTCTTGCAATCAAGAAAAATCAAGAAACCTTCAAGAATTTGGTTTGGCAATCTAGATTCCTCCAAGGTAAATATTTTAATCAAGAACCTTTGTATTCTACAAGATTTATCATTTATAAAGACTAGAATAAATCCATCCATCCCGTTACAATATAAAAATCAAGAGTTGTAAAAAGTTGGAGAAAACTCTAGTATTTTACTGTTGAGTTTCATTCCGACCAGCCATATGAATTTGGCGTTATCCAGTAATCTAACTGTTGAATTAATCCCAAAGTTTAACTGAGTGTTCATAACACATAAGTCTAAAATATGAACGGTGGAGATTGGATTTGGAGGTCCGGAGCAGTACCCTTTGAGCCACGAACAGTAGCTACAAAAATCAGTGAAAACTCTTAAGGTTTCAAATTCAAAGCTTTTGGAATTCTTCTTCAAAGATTCAGACTTTTCTTTAGAGCGATTAAGATATGCAGAGTTACTATCTACATGTGGGAACATCATTGTTCTTCCCCACGCCTCATAATCCATAAATTATGATTCTTTATGAAAACTAGGGTTTCTATACCATGCTCATGATAACCCTAGGTTCATGTCCATGATTATATTATGTATGAATTGTTATAATTCCATCATTGAGTTCTTAATATTTATTTATGATTATTAAGAATTTGTCTGTAATCTATGAAAAACCCATATATCTCATTCAATGGGTTCATGCATGCTAGTTTATGATATATTATGCTATTTTCAAGAAAATACTATACATGTTTTACAAGTTCATACAAGCAAGCTATAATTTATGATATCCATGTACAAGCAAGTTATATTCATGAAAACCATGGGCAGTAAGTGCCACTTATTTTACATGTTCATGTTTTTGGGAGTTGCTTTAATTACCGAGGAGAGCTTTAGATAGCCTGAAACTATGTAACCACCGTAGGATGAGGATCGCTCCACCCATTTACCGGACGATCTCTCATAATGATTGGATCCTTTCATATTTTATTAAATCTCATGTTCCCTGGCAAGGATTGAGTGTTCTGCTGGCGGGATGCATGCACCAGACCATGTATCAGTTATAAGTTATTGCTCTCCATACTTATGATATTTTTACCATGTTATATATATATATATATATATATATATATATATATATATATATATTCATGTTCATGACCAGATTTCAGTTTCACTTTCAGTTCTTATCATTATTATTTCATGTCCCATGTTATTTCATTCAGTTGCTTTACATACCAATACATTCAAAGTGCGGACGTCCCCTTTCTATTTCCCGGGGGCCTGCATTTCACGATGCAGGTACGGACTTACAGGACGACAGAAGTACTCTATAGGATCATCCACGTATCAGCTTTCGGTGAGCCCCATCTTCTTCGGGGTTTAGTCATTATTTACTTTTATGATAGTTATGCATTTAAGGTATGCTGTGGGCCTTGTCCCAGTAAGTATGTTTAGCATTCCAGACTCATGTTAGAGGTTTCATAGACTAGTCAGTGTGTCATATCAGATACTCAGAGTCTTGTATCCATCTTTGGCTCAATTTATGATATTTCCGCATTAATGTTTTAAACAAGTATTTTATTAAATATTATGACATATCATGTTTTATAAATGCTCATCACATTACATGCTATATTCCGCTCATGTTATGCCTCATGATGATTCAGCAAGCCATGTGGTTCGCTCGGTCACATGCAGTAAGGCATAGAGTGTCGTGTTTTGCCCAGCCATGGTTCGGGACGTGACAGAAACATTACCCGACTATGATGGGATCACATGTCACGATAAACCAAAAGTTTATGACATAAAATCTCATGCAACAGTAAACCAGAAGCTTACTAAAATAAATAGCGTTCGTCATGGTAAACTTGAAGTTTACGGGTACAAATAATTTTATCAGTTGACATGACCGTTTTGGTCGTCCTGATTTAAATCTGATGTGCTAATTGAATATTCGAAACTTATTGAAGAACCTGAAGATTCTTTAAGAATTTTTTTGTGTTGCTTATTCCCATGATAAATTGATTACACCAGCTAATGTGGGGATTAAATTCCCTAAATTTTGGAAAATATAAAAGGTGAGTGTGGGCCCTTTCACCTACGGTGTGATGTCTTAAATAGATGCATTTATGAAACGGTCACATTTGCGTTTATTGTCAACCTGCAGTTTGACATTTACGAAGTTGCTTGCTCAAATAATTGAGTTGGAAGCACAATTTTCACAATATGTAATCAAGATAATTCATCTTGATAATGCTGGTTTATATCCAAGCTGATTTGGCGTTGAATGCCTCTGATATATAGCCAAGCCATTGCTTATGAGAACAAAACTTCATGTGTTGGTCTGAGATATGAGATATTGCATACAATGGCAATTGTATGCTTCAGACCAATGAATTATGACAAATTCCCCCCTCATAATTAGTTCAGGGCCAGGGATTAGATATTTCCATCTTATAACTTTTGATGTGCGACATATGATTAATGGATATACCATGATGCACACAGATGGATTTTCCAAAGAAAATGAGAATATGTGTTAGTTTTTCTAACATAAGAGGGAGAGAAAATGCAATTAAAAAATATGTTGTGAATTATCATCAGTATGATTCTCAGATAATTCAAGACAAATGTTGGAATCATTTGCTGGCTCAACTAGTTCATATTTTATCTGCAAAATGCTCCTAATGTCCCTGAAGGACAAAGTCTATATCATGCATGAAGCATGGTAGACCATCGGTTCCAAATATGATAATCCTTGAAAAAAAGGGAGGAGCAAATGATCAGCATTGTCATAATAAGGAGGCAATGTGCTATTGAAAAGCCTACGACATAACACTTCATGAAACTTTGAGGGAGGTTCAGGTACCTGAAAATAATGAAGTGATGAGATCTCAGTAAGTTATGTCGAATTGCGAACCGATACAAAAGATATATCATCGACGATATCTTTGAAGAGACGTAGAATTCTGATCCTCACAACCTTATACTATATAGTGCGCAATATAGCATAAGGTTGTGAGGATCAGAATTCTACGTCTCTTAAAGCCTGTTGATATAGAAATAATTACCAAGTGAAATGATGTATCTTGGTAAACAATTGGACCTATAGTCTAGACATCAGAAGATGTCACAATTTATACTGATAGAATTTGTCATAGCCTATATGGCTTATTTGACAAAATTTATATGAAACTTTCTGAAGGATTAAAAATGCTTGAAGCATATACAAATTCATGGGAAACTTGTTTATAATCCTTAAATGGATTAAATGAATCAAGGCTGATGTACTGAAATCGCCTTAATGAATATTCATTAATGAAAGGTACAAATATGACCATGTTTACCCTTGTCTATGTATGATAATCAGAATATTTCATATTGCTGTGCAAGTTGATGATGACTTGAATATTATTGGAGCTCTTGAAGAGTTTCCAAAAGCAGTAGATTATCTGCTAAAAGAAGTTGAAATGAGAAATTGGATTGGTCTTGAAGTACCATATATTTGTGCAATTGATGCGTTTATCTATCTGGCTGTAATTATAAGCATGATAGAATCTCTCTCTTATATAGAGATGTGAAATAGGATCAATTGCATATTGCAAATGAAAGCCTTGACATGAATGCGTTTATTCTAACAAAAATTGTCAAGTTTTTTAGGGTATACAGGACATTCATTTGATCGGCGTAAGAGTTCGATCCAGAGATATTATCTATTCCCATGACATGTTACTGTCATACCATGTTGTTCTACATGACAGTTTATACAAAGATAAGAGCTAAATCAAGCCAGGAATGTACTTGACATGATTCCAGCAATATTATATGGTGATGATACAACTCTATCTGAGAAAGGAAGATCCAGATCATTAACCAGTTCGTCAAATGATCATTTGAAAGATCTAATCACAAATGCTCTGCCAACCTCAAGATATGATAAGTTGGTATACAAGATCGGAGTACATCATCTTCAAGAATTATCTGATGCTTTAATCAGGGGGAGTTAAATACATGTTGTACTCTTTTTCCCTTAACCAAAGTTTTGTCCCATTTGGGTTTTTCTAGGTAAGGTTTTTAATGAGGCAGCTCCCAAAGCGTATTACTAGATATGTGTACTCTTTTTCCTTCATTAGGACTTTTTCCCACAGGGTTTTTTCTAATAAGATTTTAACGAGGCACATCATCTAATTAATGGACATCCAAGGGGGAGTGTTGTAAATTAGATGTCTTCAAAGTTAACTTGGATAGCAAGATTCCTTGATCACCAAGTGAACTTGGTTACCAAGTCTCCCTTATTGCTTGGGCACAAAGCAATGTCCATTTACCTCATATAAATAGGAGTTCATTTGTAGAATGTTATATATACAATGAAATCTCTCTTAAGTAAAAGGTTGAATAATATATAGATCAGTCTCTTTCTAAATACTTGTCTTTGGTGTATTTACTTTATAATTTTTATTTTATAACATAATATTATTATTAGAGGTAGAACTTAGATGAACATCATTTTTTATTAGCATATTTTAAAAAGAGATAAAAGAAATAGGATATGTGTGCATGTAACAATATATACATATATCGAATACCAAAAAACATATACATTTATCCTTTTTACTTTCAAGCTCTTAGGGAGTTAATTTCTTTCCGTCTGATGTTGTAGCCTCCTATCGGAAACTTAGAGTCATTTTAAAATCAAACATAATAAGAAAGTAAAACAAATTCTACCACAATGTGCCTCGAAAAATATTACCTCGAGAGATTCTTATTTCCGTTTTGCAAATTTTCAATGTCTCGTGATTTACCCTCCCTCTCAACCTACAACAACTTTCGTGCACATAAAAAAGTACATAAATTTTATATTTCAAAAACAAAATCAATTAGTCGTGAAAAGTGAACCATAATATCGATTATAGAAGAGTCAAAGATAGGAGAACTAAAAAGAAAATAGCGTAATATGACAAAAATACCGATAACGGGAAGAAGACAGCCAAAATAAGAAGAGAACTTTTTATGCAAAAATTTTGGAATGACGAGAGGAAAAGTAACTTTAGCATGCAATGAAGAACTATGCTCTATTATTTATACTAAGCAACATAATTTGTAACTTATGAGGTAATACAATATAAATGAGTAACGTATAGTCAGTGATTGCAATATAATTAGTATTACGTGCATTAATTATCGAAAATATATCACAACTTATGAGTTCAAATGTCATGTTTAAAAGTCACTTAAGAAAATACTCTCTCCATCCTATTTCAATTGTCGTTTTATTTCTTCTTACACTCATTAAGAAAAAACAATAAGTGTTATTTACTAAGTAGTAACCTCTATTTATTAGATTTTTTTTGTTTAAAATTGAGATATATTATAACGAACTATGACAGTATAATTGGGAATAATTGCACAAAGATGTACGAAATGCGGCTCCAAAATTACCTAAATTTTACCAAATGTAACACACAAATAATGTAAAAGATACTCCCTCCGGTTCAAACAGTGTCCACTTAGTAATTTGCACACACCTTAAGAAACTATTAACTCCTAGGTAAAAATAGGTACATTAACTAAACTACCCCTAATTAAATAGATATTGGGATTTGGTCACTTAACACTTAATAAGGGCAATCTAAAAAGACAAAGAAAAAAAAAAGGTAAGTTCTTTCTTGATTTGGTAAGTGAGGCTAATTGGACACTCTTTTTTAAATAGGGAAACTTAAAGGAATCACTACCTTTTAAAAACTTTTAACAATCCGTAGCTACATTTTATGTATTTACATTTCGTAGCTCGTTTAGGGCAATTCGCTGTATTTGAGTTTCTTTGAACACACTTTTCAGTTGTATCCAACCTTATCTAATGTCACGTGTATTTGTCTGTATTTGAATAGATGCAACCTTAATTTCTCTGAATACATGTGTATTCAAAATGATTGTATTCCAGTGCATTTAAATACACGACGGAGCTGTGTATTTTAGTGTATTTATATGCTGATGTATCCTTTGCTTTGATTGTATTCGAGTTATGATCAGCAAGGTTGCCACCGGACGTAGCAAGGCTGAATGTATTCGACTGTATTTACACTCAGAAAATGACGAAATGAAGAATACAATCAAATCTGGTCAAATCTCCAGTTAAAATGCAAAATAGACTGTATTTAAAAAGGAAGAATACAATCAAATCCGGTCGGATCTCTGGCTAAATATAAAATACCACTGTATTAAAAAAATGAAGAATATATTCAAATCCTTTAAAACTACATTGTATTTACTCAAAAAATAATTAAGATACATTGTATTCATACAGATCTGCAACAGCTCCATCGTGGATCATACAAATGCGACCTTTTTGAATAATGTATTCACACTATATTTACATTAATAAAATGAAGAATACACTCAAAAGATAGATTATATTTCATACAGATCTGCCAAAAAAAATGCATAAAAAAGAGATCTACATGTTTTGATTCTTTTAGATCAGGTCGTTGGCGGCAAAGAGTTTAGATCTAGTTGATGGCGATGAAGAATCAGAAGGAGAAGATGGAATGGTCGATGGCGGCGAAGGAGTTGACAGAGGGTCAGCGGTGACCGTGAAGAATTAGAAGGAGGAGATGGAGTGATTGACGGAGGGCACTAGAGGAGTTGACAGAGGGCATTGGAGGAGACAACGCCAGCTGGTGGTGGACTTCCTCCACCAGATGGCACCGGAGAGAGAGGCGAGGGAAAAGAGAGAGAGAGAGAGATAGAGAGGTGAGGAAGAAGCTTGATACGGTGGAATAACTCTATGTATTTGGTATAGCTACGAAATGTAATTTACAAAATGACTATAGCTACGAAATATAAATAAATTAAATAGTAGTTATTATCAATAATTACCTCTTAGAGGTAAATATGCGTAGTAATTTTTTCTTTTAAATAAGAGGGAGTAATCTATAAGGAATAAGAAGAGATAGTACAAAGTTACTAACTGGAGCACCAATTACAAAGGCCCAGGTGGGGGTTTAAGAAAAAAAAAATGAGTACAAAGTTGGTATATGCGTGAAAAATGTAACAACGTGTGTTATAGGCTAGCAACTTCACATTATCAAAGATATAAAATTTCTAAATAACCCTTCTGAGGTCTACAAAATTTTGCTATCCTCCCTTATTAATGTGTGATGGTAATGAAAGCTAAGTCGATTTCATTTCTCAAAATTATTTTCTCCCTTTCCACGTGATACCCTTTCTCTTAGCTCTTTTATAGATTCACTTTTCCCTCTCAACATGGTATCAAAGCTACCGATTGTTGAAGTCTGAGTTGGCATGAACAACAATTAAAAGTTACCGGTGAGAAGTGTTAAATTTTTGAGATGTGGACAATTTATATTTCGTGAATACATTTTTCAATGAAACTTTGTGTTTCGCCATTGACGAAATTGTAACTTTTTAAGTTCAGTTCTAAGAAATTTATCAATAGCTCTTAAAATTGATTAATAGTGAACAAACAATGCCTATAATTAAGTGTTCAAATATGTAATTATCTGCAGCCACAAAGGCTAATCTCAAGAGATTGACATTGGACCCTCAAATCACATGGTTTCTAGCCAGGGTCTTCTAACTTATCCCGTTCTTGCTTCACCTAATTTTAGTAAAATTCATCTACCAAGTGGTTACACTACATCTATCACATACATGGGATCACTTACCTTACTTGTTGATCTTCAGTTAACTAATGTGATTTATGTTCCACACTTCAATTACAATCTATTTTCAGTTTCTAGAAGAACTGAAGTGTTGTGTTATTTACTAACCTGATAAATGTGTCTTTAGACGTTTGCAATGTTAAAGTGAGGGGGGTTGATAAAGAGAAGAATGTTCACTACGTACTTTAACCTACCAAGAAGTCTATCACCTGTCAAAGCACCTGATATGTCAATAATTTCATCATCAATTCCAACCCCCACACAACACTATTTATCATCTACACCTGATATGTCAATAATTTCATCATCAATTCCAATCCCCACTCAACACTATTAATCATCTACACTTCCAGATCATTTTTTAATATGGCATCAAAGATTTGATTATGCTCCAGTAGTAGTGTTATAGAAAATTACTTCCTTAAAGAATTATTTGATGAATAAGAAGTCATTGTCTTGTAATACTTGCCCTTTAGCAAGACAAGTAGATTCCTACTAGCAACAAGAAAATTGTATCTCTTTTCTAACCTATGCATGTGTAGGTCCATAATGTACTTAAAAGGATAAAGGAGTAACTACTTTCTTACAATTGTTGATGATTACTTTAGAATAACCTGGGTTTATATGATGAGAATGAGAAGTGATGCCATTATCTTGTCTTTGTCATAACCTTTCTTGTTCTAGTTAAAACTCAATTTTCAGCTTCCATTAAAGTCATAGATTTGATAATGGTCTTGAGTTCTTCAATTCAATGTACAAACCTTTTTACATGTCTTGGCATAGTTCGTCAAAGCTCTTGTGTTCACACTCCACGACAAAATGGAGTGGCTAAAAGTGAGTAGAGCCATTTGCTTAGAAGTGGCAAGAACACTTGAATTTCAAGCTCATGCTCCCTTTAAATTCTGGGATGAATACGTCCTCCCTCATTCTCCTAATCAATAGACTTCATCCTACAATTTTATCAAAAAAAATTCCTTATAAAATATTTCATGGTGCATGTCCTTCCCTTGACCATCTTAAGGCGTTTGGATGTCTGCTATGCAACTAACCCAAATTTTTCAGATAAATTTCTTTCTGAAGTGATTCCTGCTGTTTTAATGGATTGTTCATATACTCAGAAAAGAAACAAGCTTTAACATTCTATCCTTTAGAAAATCAATTTTTCCTTCCAGTTTAAACACCTTTAAGTCTACTCTTTTGCAGCCACATAATTCTTCTTCCACACCACCTCTGTTTCATTCTTCCTTTACGCTTTCACCTAGTTCTTTCACAGATGATACATTCCCTTCTACTTCTTGTGCAGATACAGATGATACTCTGATAAGATATTTCTAACACTTACTCCCTCTGTCCCAATTTATGTGGCACTTTTCGTTTCCCCAGATTCAAATTGCATGAACTTTGACTAATATTTTAAGATGTATTTTTTCACCAAATTGATATGAGAAAAGTTGCAAATTATAATACTTTTCATGTAGTTTTCAAATATATAAATTCTAATCTTAAAATATTAAGCTAATCTAATCCTTTTTAGCTTCAAAATTTAGTCCGACTCTTAAAAAACGAAAAGTACCACATAAATTGGGACAGAGGGAGTATTAAGGTACTTCTTATTCTACTTCATCTTCAACTGTGTCTTTCTCCTCAGATTCTAAATCTTCACCTGTTCATGTTGTTTCATTAAGAAGGTTTGATACACCTACCAGACCCCCTATTTGGCTTTACATATTGTGTCCATCCCTTTACTACTCTATATCCTATTTCTGCTTCTTTAAGCTATTCTTTCCTATCTCCCTTTTACAGGGCTTACCTCTCTAGTCTCCACTTTCCCTTCTATTATTGGACCCTCATTGACAGTCACAGTTGGAAACTAGTGAAACTACCGGTAGGTAAAACACTCACTGGCTGCAAAAGGATCCATAATTTGAAGTATAGGACAGACGAAAGTATATAGAGGTTTAAAGATAGACTAATAGCCAAGGGTCTTACGCAATAAGAGAGATCAGATTATCATGATACATTTCTCCTGTAGTGAAGATGGTTACTGTGAGAACTGTTGTTTCGATTACTGTTCAATATGCTGCTTGCCCACTAGTTCAAATGAATATTTATAATGCATGCATTCTTTCAACGGGATATTGTTTAGGAAATTGTACCTGATCTTGTCACAAGGCTTTGATAGCTAGGGGAGAACAAAATGTGCAAGCTACTTAAATCCTTATATAGTAGTTTTTAACAGACAAGCAGACAATGAAATTTGAAGCTTATTACAACTCTCATTCAGTCAAGGTTCACAATCAGCACTCTTTTTTTACTAAAAGACATGGCAGTGGCATTGTGATAATACTAGTCTATGTGGATGACTTATTGATTACAGGTCCTTAATTCAAGAGGCCAAAGTCATTTTGAATCACTATTGTACTTTTTGGGATTGTTTTTTATTTAATTTAAGAGGTCAAAGGAATACTTATGAATAAAAGTAGATTTGATTTGGAATTAATTTCATAATGCGACTTAGGGGAAGGAGTACTAGTCCCAATCCCTTTGAAACAAAATCAGAAACTCACTAGCTTAGAGTATGACAAGCAATTTGATGCTCAAGATGACAAGGACTTGGAAGATAAAAGAATATATTGCCATATTAATATTAGATGCTGATTGGAAAGCTAGTGGACCTGACTAAGTTAAGACATTTCCTTTGTTGTACGGAGCTTAAGCCAATTCAAGCATATCCCAATTCCCAAAAGATTCTCACTGTGAGTTGTGATGTACCATTACATGTGGTAAGAATTCAGGGGCGGACCCAGATTGAAGGGTAGGGGACATCTGCTCCCGTAACTTTGGAAAAATTCTATATACATATATTTATATATCTTGAAAAACTATTATATATTTTAAAAGGACTCTCAAAACATAATTGTTAAAGTAGTTCAGTTGGTAGGAGTACTCCTGCATTGATGCTCACTGTTGTGACCTGAGTTCAAATCTCGGCTCTTACAAAAATTTTTTTATATTACAAACCTGCATTTAATGCAGATTTTTAATTATTATTTTTTTAATCTTTTTATTATTTAGTCCCCTTCTCGTTTTACTTTTTCATTAAATCCCTCCCCGCAAAAGCTCCAAATTCCAAAAGATCTTTTCCCAACGTAATAAGCAAAAAGAAATTCCTTTGGCTTTCTCCATTCTCAAACCCTTCTTATATTATCAAGTTTCTCACAAATCACTAAGTTAGGAACGTCATCCATAGTCGAATCTATTGTTGATATTCATTAATTTCTCCGGCAATCGAATTCGAGCCAAGATTCGGACTTCTCTTACGGTAAAGCTTTCCCTTCTTTTTTAGTGATTAATATAGATTACTTATTATATAAGTATATAATAATATTTAATTACTAGGGATTGAGGAATACATAACTTTATAGATTTAATTTAATTAAAAATTGTATCATCTTATACTAAGCCCTAAAATCTTATCATATTCTTAAATTTGGGATTTTGTACCACCACTTAAGGTCTTGAAAAGTCAGGTTTGTTTTTATTTTTCAAATGAAAACGCATCGAGTTCAAGTATGAGTTGATGATGTACTTTTGTTATATTAGTACCAAATTAATTATATTTGATAATATTGAAATTTGTACTTTGCTATTGTAATCAATAAGTTTTTTAAGAGTGGCACGCCTAATTCTGTAGCTAATAATTGGCGTACTAAAAATAATAGTGCTCTAATTGCGCTCAAATCCTGAATCCGCCTCTGGATAAGATACATCAAGAATCAACCTAGACTGGGTTATAGATGAACATCATTACATCAGAACTCTTGAGAAGGTGATTATATTTTGTGATGCAGATCGGTCATCATGCATCTTATCCAAGAAATCACCCAACTGAAAATATCGGTAGCCGCAATTAGTTGTACATTGTAGATATGAAGTGGAGTGTAGTACACAATTAGTCAGAGGAGGTTCTTGGCTAGCTTAATTCTGCTT
This sequence comes from Lycium barbarum, assembly GCF_019175385.1. Classification (NCBI taxonomy): domain Eukaryota; kingdom Viridiplantae; phylum Streptophyta; class Magnoliopsida; order Solanales; family Solanaceae; genus Lycium; species Lycium barbarum. The sequence goes on from NC_083340.1 coordinate 33,754,474, forward strand.
TTGTAGCTAATTATCATAGCCAGTTGGGTAATGAAAGCTAAGCTGGTTTCATTTCTCAAAACCATTTTCTGTCTCTACATTGATACTCCCCTTCTCCCTTCTAACAATTTATATTCTATTATAATATTCCAATTAAACTTTTTAAGTTCTCATGGCCCATATTGTGGATGGCGAGTTTAAGATATTAAATGGACTTACGTATTAATATAGTATCAACGGGACAAAAATGTATAAGTACTGGTTACAAAGTCATACTTTTGACATAGAAACATAAAAATTATAGTTATTGATAATTGTGAAATTCATGATCTCATTTACGTATAAAAAATTGTAATTTAGATCTTCTTATGATCAAACATTACGTCAGGAATACTTAAGTTTATGTATACTTTCAACATGATCATAGATGATTGTTGACGTGAACATTAAGGATCAACCATTTCCACATTTTGCGATAAGTCGATATATTTCCACTCAAAAAATTGTTTATAACATATTTAAATGATTTTATACGTTCATTATCTTTTCTTCAAAAGTAATAGGAGATATATATATATATATATATATATATATTATAATTTAGATATGCATCAATACAAAAGAAAATGCTGGTCTAAGCACTCAGTATTGAACCTAAAATTATTACAATCCGTAGTAGTTCTAATATAAGTAGTTCCTAGTAATTCGAACAAAAAAGAAGTGCAATACACATCTTGCAAGAAGACACTTCTATATACTCGAATCATTTCTTCCAAAATTTGCAACTGCACTGAGCAGAAATTGCACCTGACAGTGTTCTACGAATCGTTTTTGACACATACAATTGTTCGACCACCAGAACACAGATATATGAAATAATAGGCATATGATTGCCAGCAGAAGTATGCATTTAGCATATTGGTCTAATTAATTATGGCCACAAGAAGCAAAAATAAGCTGCATCTAAACCTACTGGCCAAATGAAGGTAGAAATCTGTGCAACGTCGAAAGGCAAAATATGTGGGCTGCAACGAACATACTCAAAACTAAATCTGTCACAGACGCACTAATATGCTTGGCCGGAAACATAATCTCCTCAGATGAACAGTTTCCTGAAGCAAGAAGAATAAAATGTGATAACATAAACTCATCTCTAGTGCAAAATGAAAGATAATGGGTAGATATTCTCGAGTTATGAATACACACCTCTGTGTTATCATGATCATATTGAATCACAAAGAGACATCTGCAGCCCCTTATGTCATGAAATTTCTTTTGAATTTCTAGAATACGAGCTTCAACATAACTAGCGTCGTCCTTACTCTCCTAGTTAAATGAGAATAGGAAAAACCAAAGTATAAAGTTATAGCACACTGCGATAAACAAATATATCTGCCACTTAGAGGCCGCCATAGTGAATATCCATATTTTCTACCATTTATGATCTCATTTTCACACGCTCTATCAATGGAACTAGCCCAAGAAGTTATTTGCTTTTCTAATTGATCTCTTTTTCTAGAACAACAGGAAAAGAAGTTTCCATAGAAGAAAGGGGTACCTGGAAGCACAAAACAGGATCCCCAACCCTGACTTTGTTACATTCTGAATTTTCAAGATGTACAGATCGTTCGCGGACCGACTTTCTTACGTTTACCCACTCGTCCTCCTCTGATCCAAATCCCACATATCTCACAAGAACTTCCTGCATTCCACAAAATGTCAAGCAGCATCAACTTCCCCAGTTCAACTAGTGCTATTTCTAACAACATCTCATTCAAATAAGCAGCATGTTTGACCAATTTGAACTACTTACAGGTTCTCCTGAGCTAAGAAACTGGTGCGAGATAAATGTATCAACGTCATACCTGTCAAACACCATAAGCATTTTACTTCATTAACCCCACAACGAATGCATTGATTCAAGTGAAAGTTACTAGGTATCTATCACTAAAGCATTAGCAAAAAATTTATTGTCCTTTTATGAAAGGCAGAGGCAGATTCTCACCACCGTTAATTATGTGGGCCTGACTGTTGGGAATTAAGGTTTGACAAAGAAAAAATCTTTTTGAATTTCAATTTTGAATGGACAGGTAACTAATCAAACTACATTTCGTGATTGTTGTCCAATAAGAAATTCATGAAACTGCTCCCAAATAAAAAACCTGCACTCAAGATACCAATTTTGATCTAAAACCATTAGTTTCATGAATAACATTATTCTGGAGCAAAAGCCTCTAAGACACTGGATAGTTGTTATCAGCTCTGAAGGAACAATATGTTGGATAGCCCTACAAGATTCAATGATCTAAGAGAATATGACAGATTCTCAGATGTTTATTTACCTTTTAGCCATAAATGATGAATAAAAGGGCTTGGACAGTTTTAGCCATCAAAGATGGTCAAGGAATAAAGTGTAAAAACTTCAATACATTTCCCTTAATATCCACCATATTGCATTTTTACAGGAAGGGCGGATTGTAATGTAGCTCCCCCACCCGGAAAAAGAAAAAAAGTAAAACTTTTTGCAACCAGCCTTGACCACCATCAAAGGGAAAAGCACCAAAAAGTGTATTACAGAAAACTTCTAACAACAGACGTTAGAAAAGTAAGATAGTGAAAATGGACGCTATTTTCTAGTAACATCATTCTGATGGAATCCTTTGAGCTACTGACTTCACAATCGTGTCAGTGTAGTTTGCTCAGCAGTAAAGAGAAACTTTCTTCTTTTCTTTTTCTTTTTCTTTATTTTTAGATTCTTTTTACAGGTCAAAGAAGAGAGTCTAGAAACAGAAATATCCAAACTGTTCTTGGATCTCATTTTAATGGCTTAATGCAGAAAAGGTTGAACATGCATCTTAATGTTAGTGCTAAAATAGCTGTGTAGCCAGTACTTTTTCTATTGAAAAAAATGAGTTAAAGACTTTCTGGTTTGCTAATGTAGGCTTACCATGCCCCGTCTACTGAAGACCGAGCCTCAAATTCTATGTCTGACAGATCTGGAACCTTTTTACCTGGAAGAATTTGTCGGATTATATGAGTGCAGTTTTCTGACAAAAGAACTGCAGGTTTAGAAATAAAGGAAACATAAGTAGAACTAATCATTTGGATAAACAGATTGATTTCCAAAACAATGAAACATATCCTCAGGTGATTCTTTATTTGGCAATTAGTTATAAGATTTTCATCAACTGGATCCTCAAAGCAGTATGCATAATAAGATGGAGGAAACCACCAAAAATTATCTCTTTCACCATTGATATTCAATGCGAGTAGAATGTAACTTTAAATAAATCTTAAACCTTCCATTAGAGTTGATGTAAGTGATTGACAAGAACACAATTTGATCTCAGTAGCTTAATGAACAAAAAAAACTGAGAAAAAAGCAAGACATAAAGAACAGGACCCAAAAGGAATTTAAAACAATTTTGTCCTTCGGTGGGGATTATACCGGGTATGTTGTTGTTGTTGTAGAGACGACTTGTGAAACAACAGCAATTCAGGGAGGATAATGAATAGATAGAGAAGATAGAAGGCGTAATATATTTTCAATCTCATGCAGAATTATCACAGATCATACAGCTGTCAGAACAAATTGTTTGCAACTGAAACTTTTGAATTCTTTGCTTGGTGTTTGAGGTACTATTCATGGGAAGTAACTTTGAGAACCTTTCAAGGAGAAGTCACCATATAAATGAGACAAACAAACAAATCCAGTTACACTACTGAATAGTGATATTGGATATGAAGGCATCAGATAACCTTAATTTGTATGCATTATTAAATTCTTGCAAGAGAGTAACATTTATAGTGTATTAGTCTCAACTCTTAACATTTTAATGGTCAGTGAGGGAGGAAAGTAGATGAAGAAGGCAATTTCTGCACCCGCAAAACAATGTTCCATCTAACCATTATGTCAGATATCAACTTTCATGGTAGACATAGATCAGCAGAGACCTTCAGGCATATGACATTTTTGATTTGCTTCATCTAAAGCACATTCTTCTGTCATATCAGGCAGTTTCCTGTTGGCCTCTGCTGAATTATCGTTTGAGAGACAGCTTTTCTGCCTGTTCTGGAACCAAGTTTGTACCTAAATTCAAGTGAAATAGTACAACTTAGTTTTATAAGGACATTCAACCAAGAATATCAGATCCTGGAGTAAGTACATCGAACTATGAACCTCAGTCCATTTCACGATCGGTTTTCCTGCACGACCTTTAGAGTGGCTGAAAAATGCCAAAGATGTGTTAAAGACAAATTCATACAAAACAATTTTGTTGATTATTCAACAAGAAACACAACTTGATGCAGAAAGTGCAACTCACCTGAAATCCTGCGCCAATTTCTTGCAGAATTTTTGGTCAAAAACTTTTTCTCCTGATTGCTCAAGTAAGTTTTCCATTTTCTCAATCTGCTTGAATAACAAGAGAAGATGAAAAGATTGCAATTCATAAGAGAGAAACTGAAAAAAAAAGTTGTTAATTCCAACATGTGTTGCTAATGTTGCAATTCTGAATAACGAATAATTCATAATGTCCAAAGAAGCCAAAGGGATCTGGAGGACTAGTCAAAGGTATGCATCTGTAATACTCCTATAAAGTTTCACCCCTTCTCAAAGCTCAATATAAATAAAACACAATGTGAAGTAACAATCAAGACATGAACCACAACCACTGAATCTAAGTAGGTCCAATTCACAATTTGATTCAAGAGATTTTTTCTTCACTTAAAAAATTCCACCACCGTTGCCATATAATGGTTCTAGACATAGAAAAACCAACCACGAAATGCTCTAAGTGCAACTCAATAGGGCAATTCCAGAAAATGACTCGAATCCTCAAAGGAGCAAGTAGCCAAGCAGGTTTGAACACAAGTGCTCATTGCACAAAGTAAGCAGGCAGAAATGACAAAATTCACAATTACAATAAACCATGACCAAAAGCACAAATATAAGTAATCAAGCAGGCCATTCTAGAAGATCTTGCACAATGGGTAGTTTTATAAACCAATCAATAAACTCCCCTAAAATCCCAAATTAGCAAGGCATGCTTAATTTCGCTCTATTGAAGGTCTATTTTATTCTCATACTCAATACCTAGTCTTTTAAGAAAATTAGGATTCTCTAAATCTTCACATTGAACCCTACAAGGAGACAGAGAGTCAGAGACATCTAACTAGACTAAAAAGACTCCTAGCAAACATCGGACCTAATATAAGTGTAACACAACTAAGCTTTAATCCAAACTAGATGGTATAATTACCCTTTGCTTTCATTCAAGCTTGATCTTAGTTGAGTCTGCATTGATTCCAAAGGATTGTAGATCTTTTAAAACAGCTTCCCTCCATTAATTTAGATTCAATCATCATATTGTCACATGTACAAAACGGTGCATATAGAGGTACATGACTAAATCATCCAAGCAACCTTCTCTCATTTTATGCGCTATTCGCATCCGTTGTTAGACGTGATCAAAATTTATTTTGACCAACGTAAATTCATTTTAATATGTATATTTACACACCATTCACCTTGTAGATAAATTGGGCCTCTAAGGCTCAACATTATCGTCCATATAGTATTACCGGTTGCACAACTGTTTATCGACCACAACTTCTAAATTAAAATTTTGATATAGTAAAAGGAATTTATGCATTTTAGCTAAATTTGACATAACTTCTAATTTATAATAGCAACCAATTGTCCCGCATGATACAAATACATATTTATACGGACTATAAAGTATCTTCAATCATTTTCATGCTTTAGACCAGCGAATAAGCAGGACAATATAGAAAGACACCCAAACAGCAACCAGTACAAGCTTCAAGCTTAAGCGAAAAGGAAATGGAATTTCAACTCTGCAACAAAAATAAAATGCTACACACAACTACAAGCTCTTTTGTGAACAAGGGTTCACAAAAAAATTGCTCTTTGTTACCACCTCAGCCAAAAAAGCGCCTTTTTTTTTTCTTATAAATGTGGTGCCCGGACAACTTGAGCGCAGCTCGACTAATTCCACAAAATATACCTGCTACCTCCCACCAACAACATGTTTGTACCAAATAACACTGTACTATGGTCTTTACATGCAACAATAGCTGTTAAAGACCTATGCATGCCCAAGTTGATTTAAAAGAAAAGGACACTTCATTTTATTTATTAGTATTATTACATGATGCAACAGAAAAATTCAAACACACATAGACAACATCATACCCATCAATTTCCCCAAGAACCCACAAAAGCCAACCCTTAAAAAAAGCGTTTTAAAAAGAAAAAAAAGGACAAAATTTTGAAATAGGAAAAGCACCTCATTTTCTGTAAAACCAGAGAATGGTTGCCTCTGTCTGGGACGAAGGTCCATTTGAAACCAAACAACACAAAAAGGAAAGGATCAAAGGGTCATTCGCAGTTGAAATTGGGTGGCACTTGTTTTGGGCGCCTTCTCAAATACTCTTATTGTTCATTGTGTGTGTGTGTTGAGCCTTTTTTTTTTTTTTTTTCCTTTTATCGTAGGGGTGTGTTTGGTTTTCCGCTTTTACGGGTTCAAAGTTCAAACAAGAATGTCACGCATATAATGGACCTGAAATTTTTATTTTTATTTTTCTAAAAAAGAATATATTACACAAATAAGATGGTGAAAACAACATTTCAGAAACTTACCGAACTTTTTTTGGGAACCTTCAAATAAATTGCACCTAACTCCCTTAATATTTTCTGTTTATAAAATAATACCCCTTCATCTTTTGAACTTGATAATAAATCAACGCTTCCATTGCATATATTTTTAAAATATTAAAATTAACTCTTAGTTAATATGAATTACAACATGTATTTTTTGAGTAATTAAAGAGTTAAGCAATAAAATTATATAAATCTCATTTCGTTTTTTTCTTTTTTTTCTCAATCTCAAAGCATCACTTTTTTGGTAGAGCTTCAAATTATCTTGATGCATTTTGTTATTTATATTATGGGTGAAAATCATTTACACCTCCCAACTAGGTTTTAAAAATCAAACTCCCCCCTCAACTTTGAACAATAGACATTCTCCCACCTTTATTCTAATTGACTTTTTTAAATGTCTGTTTTACGCTTACATTATCAACTTTTGTCTTCTTTAAAATCATGATATTTTCATTTTTAAAATTTATGTAACAATTTCTTATAAAATAAATATTATCTTCTAAGCAAAGAAAAAAGTGAGAAATACTAATTGAGTATATAATTTAATGATGTACTATAATAAAATAAATTAGCAGACTAAAGAAAATTAATTTTATTAAAAATAATCAAAACTTTAATATTTATTCATACAAGGGAAAAATAACAAGTCATAATAACTTTATAAATATATTTCTATGCAGGTAATGGAAAAACAATTAAAAACTAGAGGCAAATTTAAAAATAATTTATTTATACTGTAAATGAATTTTATTATAATTTAAAAAATATTCCATTACTGACAACCAAAACTTGTTTATTTTTATAAACAATAGAGAATAAGAGAGAAGTGAAACTTAATATACACACATGCATGTACATACGTATATACATACTGCATATAATATTGAAATAACAATCATGAAAATAGCATTAGATTTTGTTACAAATTCATAAAAGTATTATTCTACTTATAATGTTAATGAACTAAAATGAGAATCTATAAATATCTATATTTAAAAAATAAATATTATATATAATATAAAAATGTATTACATAAATAGAAGATTGAAAAAAACAAGGGTGAAATAGTCATTGCATATGATAAAGGGGGAGCATGTCTATTGTTCAAAGTTGAGGGTTGAAAATATTTTCACCCTTTATATTATTGCTAATATTAAAAAAATTCTTTAATTATTCAATACTGAGTAAAAAAATTGTTTTTATTTTCATGTTATTTGTACTTATTAAAAGATCTAATGGTCTTTAAAATATTTTTAAAATGTCAGACTTTCAATTATGATGTCTTTCTTATTTTTCAATTACTCGGAAGGAAATATGAAACACACTAGTTACCCCCCTCAATTTGTCTTGTTTATTCAAATACACACCTTAATTTTGCCCAATCCTATGATTTTCAGACTTGTTTAAAATAAAACTATTATCACCCCATGAGATCAAGACGGATTTCAGTTAGACAGTGAAACTCATGCACTGCACATGTTTATCCATGTCATATTTTTTTATCCGTTTGGCCATAAAAATTATTCACTTTTTTTCGGAATCAGCGTTTGGCCATGAAAATTTCAAATACAACTTGGAATTTGAAAAAAGTTTTTCACTTTTTTCACAACCAAAACAAGTACATTTTAACAAAAAAATACAATTTTAAAAACTATGACCAAACATAACTCCAACTCCAAAATTCAAAAAAAATTGAAAAAGTTTTTGATTTCTATGGCCAAACGCCTACTTAAAATGTGATTTTTTGCTTTTTATTTCACAACCCACTGAACAACCACCAAAAAGAATCTCTAAATCAAAACTATTACCAGGCCATCAACTAAGAAATCAAAGATTGTCCCTAATATTGAGGAGAACCTCGAAAACATTAGTCTCATTTCTCCTTCGCTTATATTTAAAACGGAAAAGGCTCAAATATGTCATTGAACTATCGGAAATGACTCATTTATGTCACTCGTCAATAATTTGGCTCATTTATGCCATCGAACTATCAAAAATAGCTCATTTATGTCACTCGTCAATAGTTTGGCTCATTTATGCCATCGAACTATCGAAAATGACTCATTTATACCACTCATTAATAGTTTGGCTCATTTATGCATCACCATTACCAAAATGACTCGTCCCATGTCATACATCTGACCCACCCACAACCATAATCTAATTGGAGGGCATATGTCATATCTGGTATTATAAAACCAGCATTAATAAAAAAATGTCATGGATGAGTCATTTTGGTAACGAACGATGGCATAAATGAGCCAAATTATTGATGAGTGGCATAAATAAGTCATTTCCGATAGCTTAATGACATATTTGAGTCTTTTCCGTATTTAAAACCAACTTAACAATACCCTCTTGTCCTACGAATAGAAGGTTAAGAAAAATGCTCAAAAGTAATATATAGTGAATATTATGACTAGTATATTAGACTCAGTAGGAAAAAGATCTAGTTTTGTAATTGAAGTAAATTTCTAGACAAAGTTTAAAAGGCGACATTTAAAAAGGCCTATCGAATATTGGTAGTGGCCTAATTCTTTTATAGCTCAAATTAAGAACTTTTATAATATGGATTTTGTTTTTTATGATTCAAATAAAGAATTCTTAGTGAGACAAAAGAGTCATTCTCACTATGGCTCATTATCCAGAGGCTGGTTTAGTTTCTTGCACAACTTTTTAGCAAATAATCGATTTTAGGAAAAACAAAATTAGGGTCAATGAAGTAATTAAATATTGTTATAAAATAAAAGCAGTGCAATAAATTAAAGTAGCAAAAATGAGAGAGAGACTGAAAGAGACTGTGAGAGAAACAGAAAGTAGTAATAAACTTTCTTTCCTTTTTTGAGGTATATCTATTATATTCCATCTAAGGCTATATTTATAAGCCTACAAAAGTTGGGGAAATATACATGCTACGGTGGTGTAACTTTGGGAAACATACATGCTACAGTGGTGTGGTTCCTACATGGGCATCCACTATTATTTACAACACTCCCCCTTGGATGTCCATTAATAGATGACGTGTCTCGTTAAAACCTTATTAGGAAAAAAACCCCGTGGGAAAAAGTCCTAATGAAAGAAAAAGAGTACACATATCTAGTAATACGCTTTGAGAGCTGCCTCATTAAAAACCTTGCCAGGAAAACCCAAATGGGACAAAACCTTGGTCAAGGGAAAAAGAGTACAGTACGTATTTGCTCCCCCTGATTAAAGCATCACATAATTCTTGACGATGATGTAACAAATCTTGTATACCAACTTATCATATATTGAGATTGACAGAGCTTTTATCAGATCTGTCAAATGATCATTTGACGAACTGGTTGATGATCTGCATCTTCCTTTCTCAGATAGAGTTGCATCATCGCCGTATAATATTGTTGCAATCAGGACAAGTACATCATGACTTGCTTCATAATCTGTTGTTGTCTTTTTATGATTTGACTGTCATGACAATAATCCTTCATGGAAATAGATAACACATCTGGATTGAATTCTTATGTCGATCAGATGAATGCCATGTATGTCCAAAACACTGCAGGCAACAGGTTGCCAACGAATCTTATATGCATATGCATATGTTAGTATCTTTTTCTTTAAATGGCAGGAGCATAGTAAATCATGACTTGTGATATCTTCTGGCATTATTTTTGTTCTCCGTAGCATTGTAACACTTTGATCTTTTCAAAATAAGTGCTCAAGGTAGAGTCTCGTGCTGATAACGTGTTATAAAATAAAAGCAGTGCAATAAATTAAAGTAGCAAAAATGAGAGAGAGACTGAGAGAGAGTGTAAGAGAAACAGAAAGTAGTAATAAACTTTCTTTCCCTTTTTGAGGTATATCTATTATATTCCATCTAAGGCTATATTTATAAGCCTACAAAAGTTGGGGAAATATACATGTTACAGTGGTGTAACTTGGGGAAACATACATGTTACAGTGGTGTGGCCCCTACATGGGCATCCGCTATTATTTACAACAAAGATGATGATATTGAAATTGTCTGTTGTTCTCCACGTTTCTTATCTTGTTTTTTGGGCTTAAAATTCTATTACTCATAAGTTCTCACTATATAAAGATAGATGGTTAAGGAAAAGTTTTGTACTTAACTAAGAAGGAAATCAATCCGAGCAATCAACCGCTTTATTCTAATAAGCCTGAAGTCTATTGCTAAAAAGTTGTCCGTATAGTGCAGGAGAGCTCACATTTTTTTTTGCTTACTCTTTTACTTTTATTTTTAATTTTTAATTCCGGTTCACTTCTCTATAAAATAAATCGTTCTTTTAATATATCTCTTCTTGTTTCTCAATCTTCAAAGTTCTTTGTAGCGATTCTCCACTGGCTCCCTCTTCTATCTTATATGCACTCATCATAAACTTGTCTTATTGTTTTCTTCAATTGTCTTGCTTTGAAGAATTTGCTTCTTAGTGAAATTTCAGTCATAAATAAGTTTACATCGTGATCTAGATTTCATTTACCATCGAGAAGTTATGATAAAAGAATAGAGAAAATTTCGTAGATGGAGTTTTAAAAAATGGAGTCGTGAAGCTTGATCGGTCAAAAATAGAAATCAATGCTACTTATTTTCCAGTCAACGGTGTATTTTTACTTCTTCTCACACGTTTCATAAAGAGTGAAATTACTCTTTAACCATGTCAGCAAAAAAAGATAATATATATATATATATATATATATATATATATATATATATATATATATATATATATATATATATATATATATATATATATATATATATATATATATTGTTGGGTGGCGGGGGGAGGGTGGGTTTATAGGTTCCCCACAATATTTAAGTGTATAGTTGGTAAATAGGACTAGATGAGGAGGATAATTATGTATTTTAGGTACTAGAATATTAGTCTATTACCAAATACAATTTTTAGAAATACAAAATGGTCAAACAAAAATGCTTAGGACGCTTAATTTAAGAAAGAAGCTACCTCTGATACCACATGTAAGGATTTTCAATTCCAGCTAGACTGTGATTTTGATTCATAAACAATCTAACATAATAATCCTATCGATAATTTCATATTCATTGGAACGTAATGTTTTTCACGTAAACCTACAATATCAGTAATTCAATCAAGAAAACATACTCGAAGCAGCCATAACATTCTTCTTGACTTGAATTGAGTGAAATCACTTGATTTTGTGTTCATGAGAAAATCAATTTTTGTTTTCTATCTCTTGACCTTTGTAAATTCTTTTAACAATACGGTAGATGAAGTATGTTATTCTATTTTAATAAGCAGAAAGAGAAGACCGGCGAGTTAAGACATAAGCTTTTAATCAAAGTGGGTTAGCGGAGAGTTTTCATCAATTTTAATTTTCCTTAACAACCAATAAGGATGTAGTAATTAGTTTTTTCTTTTAATTAATTTATTATGTGTTGACACCCAGTTTTTGCCCTCCATAAATTTTATTTAATTAGTCGGACTTCTCGAATCACCAACAGAGTAGAATATGTGCTTTTCAAAGTCAAATGGATATTACAAAATTATTTCGGTGGCATTTTGTTATTTCATTCAACAAAATGTCATCAAGTATAGCATTGTATATAATTTACATATTTTCCACGTAAATTATGATTTTTAAACATATTTATCAGATTCAAAGTCAAGATAGTGTAAACAATTATTTAAACTAAACAATGTTTAATTGATAAATATTTTATTCCGTTAAATCAAGAATTTTAATTAATCAAATAGATAATCAATTGTGTCTCGATTTTCATATCAATTTAGCTTTAATCATTTTCAAATTTGGTTGCCATATAATGGTTCTAGACATAGGAAAACAAACCACGAAATGCTCTAAGTGCAACTCAATAGTGCAATTCCAGAAAATGACTCGAAGCCTCGAAGGAGCAAGTAGCCAAGTAGGTTTGAACACAACTGCTCATTGCACAAAGTGAGCAGGCAGAACTGACAAAATTCACAATTACAATAAACCATGACCGAAAGTACAAATATAAGTAATCAAGCAGGCCATTCTAGCAGATCTTGCACAATGGGTAGTTTTATAAACCAATCAATAAACTCCCCCAAAATCCCAAATTAGCAAGGCATGCTTAATTGGTCTGTTTTATTCTCATACTCAATACCTAGTCTTTTAAGGAAATTAGGATTCTCTAAATCTCACATTGATCCCTACACGGAGACAGAGACATCTAACTAGACTAAAAAGACTCCTAGCAAACATTTGACCTAATATAAGTGTAACACAACAGTATACGGGTAAAACCGAGGATACGAACATGCTCGGTTTCCCGTTATCATCATTATGCCCGGGCACGATATGACCGGCTCATCTGGAACGAGGCTTCGAGCTCGATCGGGGATGAGGCGTTAAAGGAAGGGCGGTTAACCGCCATAAGTAGAAGACCGAAATATCAGCCCTCAACCGAATATTTCGGCGTCGATCTCGGCAACAGCTGTCACCAGATTTCTTTCCTTTATTCAGAATTGTACTAGGGTTGGGACTTCTTGTCACACCCCATTTTAACCGGGTCGATTTAAGGAGTATGACGTATTGGTGATTCCTATTTATTTCGTTTTAAGGAGTCGCCACCTAATTAATTTAACGGTGAATTAGGACACCAAGAGGTTAACTAAGGCAAAGTTAAACTAAACCTCAATTAATAATCTGCTTAACCAGTATGATTCTAGGTAAGGGCTCTATATTATCCTAAAGGGAAGGGGTTAGGCATCCTTTAGAATCCGTTAACTTACGGTTATCCGACCAAACTTAGGTTAATTAATTAAATTAAATATAATGCTTAACTCTTAAGAAAAAATAGATTGTAAATTTTATTGAGGTTTTAAAAGGAAAATATAATGACGCTATTTAAACTGACTTGAAGAAATGCATGATAATCCACTTAAAATAAGATTTATAAATGTTGTTGAGTTTAAACTAATAATTTTATTGTAAAAAAATGAGACTTGCAAAATATAATGATTTGTATATAGATAGAGCTTTTTAAGAGAAATCTAGACTTATCTTTTTAATAAAATGCAAAAGGTAACGAGTTTTCTTCTTCTTTTTATTATTTCTCATTACTTATACTTAGCTAAAATATGCATAATTGATTCAAACTTGAAGAGTTATTTATAAAATATACTTGAGTTTATACTTGCATATTAGTGATGTTTTAAAATGTATATGATAGTAAGAATAAAATATGATTCCCTTTACTTAAAATATATAGTCATGTTATTTTGCAAATCGATTTTTTAAATAAAATAAATATTAGACATTGTAAATGGTTTTAACATGAAAAGAAAGGAGTGAAACTTATGAAATTAATTGTTAGCTCCTCTTAAGCTAACTACCCACTACTAAAACTAAACCCTACTAGTTTGCTAAGGTTCATCTAATTTAAGAAAAACAAAATGTTAGTCATGCAATACAATTAAATGCTTAAAGGAATAAAACGGAGGAAATAAATAAGATTGAATGGGTCTGGCCCATTTTCCAGGCCCAACTGTTGCGAACTATTCATGTTGTTGGGCTTTGGCCCGATAAATTTATATGTTGCTGCTACGAGCTGTTCCCGTTCATTGGACTTTGGCCCAGAATTTTGTTTTCTATTTTTTCTTCGCTGCGGACAGAACCGATGGGGCTGACTCGGTAAAAGTGTTTCGTTGGGCTTTAGCCCAACATCGAAGGCGGAAGGAGACGAGTCCAAGGGACTCGTATGCGATGTTCATGCATAAAAACGGAAGGAAAAGGATTAGTATACGATCAATGGATAATGTTAAACATGTAAGATATAAACTCAAACAAATCAGCAGAGCGTATATATTCTACGTATATTTGAAGTGCACCTTATGTATCATAGGTATACAACCTCACTGCCTTAACAAAATTGAAACAATTGTAGGTACATGGAAAATATTCTAACCAGCTGATTACGCTAAACACAGAAAACTCCATTATAGATATTTCGGAACAGTAGCAGCTAGGCTTAACACTACATTCTCATCAAATGAAAATCTGTTTCCTTTTAAAACCAGTGGTTCACATAGTATAGTATTGACATCATATTATAGCAGCAAAATGCAACAAGTTCCATCAAGGCATCAGTAGGCAATTAAATCCTAAACTGCAGCATTTTATTAATGCTATCATGTAGAATCAAAATGTGACAGGATTCAGCCCAAGCAATTGCACCTATTCTCACCAAAATGCCTCATTTTAATGCAGCAACTGTTTGCCTCAAAGTACAGTGACAACTTATCTCAAATGCGGTAGCAATATCTTATCATAGTGCAGCAGTTACCCTTTGAGTATGGTAACTCAAGTGCGCAGCCATTCCATCAGGCAAGTGTGTACAACAATCAAGGGTTAAAACCTCACCCATTTAATTGTTCTTAAACACATTTTGTGTGGTCTTAAGTGTTTACCAAATTTCAATGATCAATTTAGGTTCAGTGTGAGCTCAAGCTTAGCCAATCAAACAAGATCATATTTAAATGAATTCCACCGCTGGTTAATCAAGGTTTACTCATTGTCTTTCTTCACCTTAATTCCTACATTACTAATCAAGAACAACCTAATCACAGATTATACAAACCAGATTATAATACTACTAACAATATTATCAAGCTACTTAAACAAATTAAACTTTATACTGAACATATAAGAGCAAATACAGGAACACTTAAGCAAACTGATTCATATACTAAATCTTCATCAACATTATCTAAAGACTTATCAGAAACCTAGAGCTAAGTTACACTTAATAGCTATACCAAACCAAATACATGATAACACATACTCATTAACCAACACTTATTCCCCACTGATTTAGATGTTCTATTCCTCCAATCTGTCTCCTAGTTTTCAATTCATTTTAGGCCTTTATAACATACCCAGGAAGAGAGAGAGCACTTAACTAATTTTATACAAACACAAGAAGGCAACATTATGCATGAAAACCACAACAAATACATTTCATTCGAGGCAGGTGAATGCTAATCACAGTGAGGAAAACAACAAACTCAGCAAATTGAAACTTCCTTCTTTTAATTACAAAATCCAGCAAACAGGGGACAGATTAATAACTCATATACATACTAGGTATATCTAGTATATTCCATATATGCACATTCATATGGAACATAGAAGCAATCTGTTAACCACTCTTAATTAATCAATAACTGCTTATAATTAGTGTATTGAAGATTTCCAAGCAAACAGCAAGAAAAGAGATTAAACAAGATCATCATTAATTTCGAAACCAGACTGGACAAGTTTGGAAACCATGTTAATAGGAACAACAGGATCGCAGCAGCTAGACATCCTTCGTTATAATATCCGGACAACAAAGGACCATAAACCTACTGGTTATGACCAGAACTGGGCATACAGTACAACTATATATGTTTCGACCCCGCATTTTATCACATATGACTGACCATAATTTTAACAGACACAATTGGATTAAAATTTAGACTTAACTGACTCATGGTTAATTAGTTTTAATCATATAAATCATATTGCAAAGCAAAGAAGATCACAACTTAACAAGATGACATTTCAATTCTTTTTTGGGAAAATGAACAATCATTTTTAAATGTCAATGCGATAAGTGAACTAATGCAGGTTTTCAGCAAACAGGGATAGCATATTTCAAAACGCTGGATACGTACTGCTGATATTTAAAACAGAAACGACCCAAAGTCAATGGATTTCCAGAAAAAAAAAACAGAGAATTATCAAACAAAAAGAAGGAAATTCAGTAAAATTAAGGGCTTGGTCAGAGGCCCCATTCAGCCAAGGTTCAAACAAAGAAAACATCTTGTCACACCAATTAAACTCGCCCAGGAATGAATCATAAGCACTCGCTTAACTGAATCAATTAAACTCATTCCACTATGACACTTAATGAACAAGTAAAGTATACTGGGCGAAACTTATATTTGGCTGCTCATTCGCCTCGATTCAATTTCCAGAACAAAAACACATGAGCTAAGTTTAAAACAAACTTCAACAACTTAAAGCGAGGCCGAGGAAGAACCAAACATTGCACATTTAGACTATTTGCTTACAAGAAACCAGCGGGACAGGGATATTCTTTAGAGAATTAAGACCTATTTATCAATATCAAACACATTCCTAGCAATTTTTGTGCTTAAGCTAAATGGAGACAAGTTAAACAGGTGGGCTGGAGTCTTGAAATAGTTGGTCAAGTTCATTTTCTTTTTGCTCACAAAGATCTTATCTAACTGATTTTGAGATTCATTTCAGCATCATATCAAATCTAAAGTTCTTAAGAACTCTTAAAAGATAAAGACAGCTAAAACATCTAGGTGAAACAGAGAACAAGCGTATATTAAACATGTCAATGATAGTGTTAAACGACACCAAGCATATGAACACTCATAAACTATAGCATTGATCATTTTAAATGTCAATTAAGCATTTTGATTCAATCTCCTATATGCATATCTAAATGAGCAAAATCAGAACAACTAAAAAGACGACAAGGAACTTTGAAGTATAAAAAATTGACAGAATGTATGCAGCTAACGACATCCTCGCAATGTACATAGGACAGAACACATTTGGCCGACCACCTAATAATCACATTTTGACACGACACAACTAGAAACGAACTCGTCGCAACACATTATTTCTTTGGTTATACTCGACATGCTGAACAGCCAACTAACATACCTAATCCTATCAAAGCAGATTAACTACATGATACAGCTCCCATATCTCGGCAAACTGGACTAGTGAAAACATACTTAGCAAAATAGTTAATCACCATACCAAATCAGAACCATACGAAATTAAGCTAAACTAACTTCATAAGTTTACGTAGAACAAAATTTAAAGCAGAAGGAGAAGGAGAAGGAGGGTTTCTGACTTATATCTACTTGCCAAAATTAGTTAGGTATACTCATGTGAACCAACATCAACATCAAACAAATCAATTAATCCACACCCTGGTCAGCAACTAACAACTTAACAACAATAATTAAACCTAAAGCAGACTTATTAAGACTAATCGTAGACTAATCTAAACAGACACAACCAAATGTCAAGCATACGGACATAAACAATAAATTGAAAACATTATGCTAAAAGGAGAAAAGTTTACCTTCTTCGGGTGCAGCGAAGTGGGATTCGAGCCTCCGATATACCCTTGAACACTCGTTAAATTTGAGTTTGCGATGCTCGGTTTCACAGCAACAACAAAACAAAACGAATACGAACTGAACTAGTATTCTTGACCCAATATTGAAACAAGATTACGATTGCTGAAGAAAACTGATTTTTTAAGGAATTCTACGCGGTTAAAGGCTTGTATTTTAGAGATTTTTTTTTTGGGATTTCAAAGAAAACAAAAGAAAACTTATTTCAGAACTTAATTTTTCCCAGGGGTTTTTCTGTGATTAAAAAAAAAGCTACAAAATAGGGGGGTTTTTTTTGGGGTTCAAGAACTGTGATTCTTCGGTGATTTTCCTGCGATTCTCACCCCCTCTTAAACGATTTCAAGCCGCGACCATTTATAGGATTTTGGCTCGTTTGAGTCGAAGAAAAAGAAGAGAGGAGCGGGGGGACAAGCGGCGTGGTGGGGATGAAGATGATGAAGTAAGGGAGTAGGGGAAAGGGAACGGCGTGGTGGGGAAAAGGGAAGAGGAG